>NC_029774.3:46227347-46263871 GCF_000817695.3 Arachis duranensis
GTTTGGGCCATCAAATCTCGGGCAAAGTATAGACTATTATACATTGCTGGAAAGCGCAGGATGTCTACTTTCCAACGCCGTTGAGAGCGCGCCAATTGGGCTTCTGTAGCTCCAGAAAATCCACTTCGACTGTAGGGAGGTCAGAATCCACCAGCATCTGCAGTCCTTTTCAGTCTCTGAATCAGATTTTTGCTCAGGACCCTCAATTTCAGCCAGAAAATACCTGAAATCATAGAAAAACACACAAACTCATAGTAAAGTCCAGAAAAGTGAATTTTAACTAAAAACTAATAAAAATATACTAAAAACTAACTAGATCATACTAAAAACATACTAAAAACAATGCCAAAAAGCGTATAAATTATCCGCTCATCAAGTTCCTAACCTTAACTAAGGAGGTTTAGTGGCTCATGCTTTAGAGAGAAAACTAGGGTTCAAAAAAATGTCAAAGTGCAAAAGTGAGAAGATCCCCCGAAGGGTGAATCTTTTCCCTTTTATATCTAATCTAATTTAATTTGAAATTAAAATAAAATAATAAATTCTAAACCTAAAAGATTTTAGTTGTAAATAAAAATTACAAAAATAAAAGATAAAACAATAATTAAAAGCTAAATCCAACTAAAGATGCTCCAAGAGTGAAAGTGGATCTGGATTGCCTGGTGCTAAACGCCAGCTTTGGCGTTTAGCGCCCAAAGGGGGCAGAACGCTTCTAACTTTGCTGAGTTGTTGGCGCTAAACGCCAGCTTGGCATTTAGTGCCCTAGTGGGCAGCTCTAATTCTTCTCTTTCTTATACAAAACTCTGCCAAATTGATTCAAACTTCACCTGAAATAATTAAAACACCAAAACAACTCAAAGTAGTATCCAAAGAGAATTTTAACACTAAAATATAATTAAAATGAATAAATTCTAGGTTGAAATAAACAGAAAATAAGGTAAAGATTCTCACGCATCACAACACCAAACTTGAGTTGTTGCTTGTCCTCAAGCAACTAAAAACAGTATAAGACTGAAAAGATAAATTGCCCAAGACTTGAGTGCTCATTTAAGCTCATGTTCAATCACTGAGTGTGGCTAATGATACTATAATTCTGAATAGGTTTGGCATCTCATTATCCTTTGAAGCTCAAAAATATTGATATCCTTCAAAATTAGAACTCGAATGATATTATGGACTCTCTTTCTCTTGAAGCTCTAATTAATCCTTGAACACAGCTTTTTCTTATATTTTCTTTGGTGCTTTGCACCTTAAGCCTAGCCATGACTCTTAGTATTTTGTCCTCAAGCTTAACTTGGCACAAAAACACCACAAGCACTTGAATAGGGAACTCTTTGAGTTCTAATTCTTTTCTTTTAATTGCTCCCAAGCAGAAGTACTCAGAGCCTTTGGCATACTCTGCAATTTCACTTGGTCTCGACTCTTAGTGTTCTGTCTCAAGAATTAGTTGACACATTCACACCATAAGCATATGGTTAGGAAAACAACTCTTTGAGCTTTTAATCATATTTGACCTTCCTAACCATTGATGCTCAGAGCCTTGGACCTTGCTTTTTAATTTTTTTTTAGCTGTTTGTTCTGCTTCAAGGATTAGTTTCTTACTTTAGAGAATTCATAATATTTCTTTAAGTTCCTATACCTCAGGAATCAACATTCTTATCTTTAAGATCAAATATGCACTGTTCATTTCATACATTCAGAATCATAAATAATATCACCACATCAAAGTAACCAGAATAACTCATAATATATAACTCAAGTCTCATGCATTTTACTACTTTTCTTTTCTTTTTGATTTTTTTTTCAAGTTCAGTGAGCAATATATGTGACAATTTTCAAAATAAAAATAAAACATCAAAATAGATAACTAAACTAGAAAGTAATAGAATACTACTAATTATCATGCAAAAACTTTAAACAGAAAATAGGAAATACGATAAAACATTGAAAAACAGAAAATAAAATAAGTAGAGAAACTCAACCACCTTAGTCATGGTGGCTGCTACTCCCTCGTGGGAATCCTCTCTAGCGCTTCAGTTCATCCAAGTCGCACCTCTGCTACTCCTCTACTAGCTGATGGAAAAGGGCAGAGTAGTCTTGATGCTCAATCCTCAGATGGTCAACAAAAGATGCCAACTACCCAATAGATACTACCAGCTGATCCTAATAGTAACAAGGGGAAATAAGACCCTTGAGATATCTCAAGCTACTCCTACTAAGGAGGAGGAACTGGCTCCTGAGGTGATGCTTGTCCAACCTCTCTAGCATACTCCATGCCCCTCCTAGTAATCGGTTTGTCAATGGGCATGAGAGTGTCTCTGCAAATATGGATGCAAGTAGCCTCACGCAAGTGGAAGATAAGGTGAGGGAAAGTTAATCTAGCAGAGGTGGAAGCCTTCGCCGCTATGCTGTATATCTTCTGAGGTATCAACCAGTGCACCTCTACCTCATTGTTGAGCATGATGCAGTGAATCATCACAACTCAGTCAATAGTAACCTCGGACCGGTTACTCGTAGAGAGAATGGAACACTGAATGAACTCCAACCAGCTCTTAGCAATCGGCTTTAGAGCATGCCTTCCCAGCTGGTATGGCTGACCCTTATCATCCCTCCCCCACTATGCTCCGGAGAGGCATATATCAGTGCGGACCTGGTCCGGTCTCTGATAAGTATTGACCTTCTTAGTGTAAGAGTGAGGGTCATCTCTGAATGGTGGCAGCTAAAGTATCTCCCTCACTCTCTTTGGACCAAACTGTAGGATCTCTCCTCAGACCATAGTGCACCACATCTTGAACTCAGGATTCACATTCTTGATGTGCTTGTAAGTCACCCACAAATTAGCATAGAACTCTTTGACCATCAGAACTCCAACCTCAGTCACAGGGTTGGCTAGAACTGTCCAACCTCTACTCTAAATTTGTCCTTAGATCTCTGGATACTCGTTTGACTTCAGGTGAAATCGCACCTCTGGGACCACTTTCTTTTTGCTAACAAGTTCATTATAGTGCTCCTCATAAACCTTAGTTTGAAACCGGTTGACATCATATAGGATTGTGGTAGGAGCCTTCTCCTTTCTCTTCCTTGATGAGGATTCACCAGTCTTGGGTGCCATGTGGAGTAAGAAAAAGTGAAAAGCGGAACGCCTCCACACCAAACTTAAAGCCCTTGCTCGTCTCCGAGCAAATAAAGGAGAAAGAATAAGAGGAAGGAGTAAAGGAGTAAAGGGAAGAGAAAGAAAAAAGAGGGGTAAAAGGCGTATGAGGGTGAGAGAGGGGAAGGAAAGGAATAAAGAAAGTAAATAGGAAGGATGAAAGAAAGAGAGTGTAAAAGGGTAGTAGAAGAGATGAGTGGTGAAAGGTGAAAATAGATGTGGTATTTATAGAGGGGGAAAGCTCAAGTTTCGGTCATGGGGAAGGGGTGAAATTTGGGGATATGGGGAAGAGAGATATGAGGAGGATTTGTGAAAATATGATAAGGAAATAGGTGTCGTAATTGGTGTGGAAAAGTAAAGGATTTGATATGAGAGGTGAAAAAGGTGATTTGATGGTTGAAGAGGAGTAATGAGGAGAGAGAGAAGAGAAAGTGACCGTTGCAACGGTCAAAAGCATGCTTAAATTTCGAAAGTCACGTTGTTGGCGCTAAACGACAGCTCCAACATTTAACGCCACAATGTTGTAATCCTCCATGCCATTCAGGGCGTGAAATGCCAGAAAAAATATCTTTTTCTTTGGGGACGAGGCTTGGCGCTAAATGCCCATATGGCGTTTAGCGCCCCATGAGGCAAGAGAGCCTTGTAATTTGTGCCCCTTGTGGGCGACCTGGTGTTTAACGCCAGCTTCTCCAGGCCATCTTGGGCGTGAAACACCCTTCTTGGCGTTTAACACCAGTCTCCTACTGCCATTTCAGGCGCTAAATGTCATCTCTGACATTTAGCACCACAACCCCTCGAGAGGCATGTCATTTGGGGAGCTGAACACCTAGTCTGGCGTTCAGCGCAATAGCCTTGGATTTTGTAATGCTCTCCAGGGTGTTCTGTTTCTCCTCCAAAGTCCTCTGTTCCTGTTCTTAAACACTCTGCATGACCACAATCATCATAAAACCAAGGAAACTATGAATAAAACCAAAAATTAATGAAAATCAACTAAAAGAAAAGTTAAAGGATACTTAGAATTGGGTTGTCCCCCAACAAGCGCTTCTTTACCGTCACTAGCTTGACAGTCAGTGCTGCTAAATCAGCATATGAGTGGACCTTTGGTGATCAATTTTACCTCCAAGATAGTGCTTTACCCTCTGGCCATTTACTTTGAATCTTCTATCTGAATTTTCTTCTTGAAGTTCCACTTGACCAAAAGGGGACACTCCGGTTACCATAAAAGGTCCTGATCACCGGGACTTCAGCTTCCCAGAAAAGAGCTTGAGTCGAGAATTAAATAGCAGCACCTTCTGTCCTGGGTCAAATACTCTTGTGGCTATCTTTTTATCATGCCACTTCTTGGTCTTTTCCTTGCAGAGGTTGGCATTTTCATAGGCAGAGTTTCTGAACTCATCAAGCTCATTTAGTTGAAGTAGCCTTTTCTCTCCTGCAGCCTTGGCATCAAAAGTCAAAAACTTTGTTACCCAATATGCTCTATGCTCCAATTCCACTGGCAAGTGACAGGCCTTACCATAAATCAACTATTATGGGAACATCCCAATAGGAGTCTTGAAAGTAGTACGGTATGCCCAAAGAGCATTATCAAGTCTCCTTGCCCAGTCCTTCCTTGAAGTACTCACAGTCTTTTCCAAGATCCTCTTGAGTTTCTTGTTGGAGACTTCAATCCGTCCACTTGTCTGAGGGTGATAGGGGAGTTGCCACTTTATGATGGACTCCATATCTATGCAGGAGTGAGTCCAACTATTTATTGTAGAAATGGCTTCTTCCATCATTAATCAATGTCCTTGGGACACCAAACCGGCTGAAAATATATATCTGCAAAAAGCTCGGCATGACTTTGGCATCATTGGTAGGTAGGGCCACTACTTTCACTCACTTGGACACATAATCCACAGCCACTAGTATGTAAGTGTTTGAGTATGAGGGAGGAAAAGGTCCCATGAAATCAATATCTCATACATTAAACAACTCAATCTCTAAAATCTCTTGCTGTGGCATCTCATGATTGTAGGGAAGGTTTCCAGCTCTTTAACACTTGTCACAGTTTCTTACAAATTTCTGTGAGTCTTAGTAGAGAGTCGGCTAATAAAAACCACTCTGAAGGACCTTAGTGGTTGTCCTTTTGCCATCAAAGTGGCCTCCATACTCAGAGCCATGACAATGCCAAAGGATTTGCTATGATTCTTCATCTGAGACACAATGCCGAATCATACCATCTGAGCATCTCTTAAAAAGATAAGGTTCTTCCTACAAGTAGTACTTGGTATCATTCAACAACTTTCTTACTTGTTGTTTAGTGTACTCCTTGGGGATGAATCTCATGGCCTTGTAGTTCGCAATATCTGCAAACCATGGTTGAGGGAGCTTGAGGGCTGAGGCTGAACTGAATGCGTTGCGTGGCCTGGGCAGTGGGCACTATGTGCCTTAATTTTGTATGATAACTAGGCTGGGTTCGGGTGACCCGAGCTATGGCCCGGTTCCGATTTCACTCTCCTTTCAGGTTTTATTTCTTCTTTTCCGGTCAGTCCCCGAATCACTTTGGATCCGGGCCATCATCTTCCAGAATGCTTTGGGTTTGGGCTGGGTTTTCAGGCCGGACCGGACTGTGTACATCCCTAATGCCAACTATGAAAATGACACTGTTTTATTCATTCTAAGTGGCAGTGGTATGGATGGCAATGGGTCCCCATAGGGGCGGGGACATGCCCTTGCCCCCGCCCCCAATACCTGTCCTCGTCCCCGCCCCATCCTCGCGATGGGTAACGGGGACCCTGTATCCGCCGGAGACCTGAGTCTCCGCGGATATCCGCGGATTTTTGTAAAAACTAATAAAAATTGAAAAAAAATGAAAAAATTAGAAAAAATTAAAAATAATCCTCAATTGTTATTACAAACATAATTTCCATAGTCTTTTAAAGACTTAAATAGCAATAACTAAAAAACATAAACATCCAAACATATCTATAAACAACCAAATATTCCATAAACAACCAAACATATCCATACACAACCAAACAAAGTTCATTACATTGTAAAAACATAATTTTCAATCTTCCTTTCATTCCGTAATAGTAGTGATGGTAGATTCCGACTTATTTGAATCCTACATCGAAAAGAAAATAATTTAATAAAATTCAGAATCATAGGAATCAAATGAAAAGTTTAGAATCATAGGAACAAGATTTAACAATTCAATATTAGAAACTCAAAATCAAAGTAAAATAATAAGAATTTCAGAATCATAGAAACCAAACTCAATAACTCAACATAAAAAATATAACCTAACTCACAAAAATTATAACAAATCATTTAAAATCAAAGCAATCAATAAAGATTTTAGAGTTCTGTGACTTACCCGACGGAAAACAGGCGACGGCCGGCGACCACGAGAAGACACGAAGAAGTGACCAGATGATGCGACTAGATAACGCGAATGACAGTAAGAAGACTCGACCAGATGACGCGGACGAACTCGCGGCCACGAGAAGACACAATGACGGCAAAGACGGTGGGCTCCCTGCTGCGATGTGCCGGCGTGCGTGACCTGACGGTGTCTTGATTGAGATCCACAGTGCGTGAGAGAATAAGAGGTGGCGGTGAGGGAGAGGGATTGAAGGGGTGAGAGATTAGGAGGTAGCAATGAAGGATTAAGGGTGGGAGGTGGCCGTCCGTGGCTCTGTGTGTGGTTCAGCGGGATGGGATTTGACCATTTGTAGTTGAGGCTTCAGAGTTCAGAAGGATTGAGGGATTTGGGGTTTGTGAAGTGTGAGTAATAACGGCTAGGGTTTTCCACCTCCCCTCATATATATATATATATATTAAGGGGTATTTTAGTCATTTTATATAGGTGGGGATTAGACGAATCTTCACGGGACGGAGACCTCTATCTCTACCTCTGTCCCGTTTATTATATGGGTCTCCAACCCATCTCCACAAGTAAAAAACTCTCCCCGCGGGAATTTACCGCCGGGGTTTTTGCCATCCCTCCGCAGGGGCTATGCCATATAACCCCATTCGATTGCTGATTCACACGGAGAGTTGCATATAGTCCGAAGTCAAATTTAAAAGTTCAAATTAGTGTCTTCAAAATTTCAGGATAAAATTAGTACAAAGGCTCCGTTTTTTTTTTTGGTGACTACAAAGGCTCCGTTGCATATAGTCCGAAGTCAAATTTAAAAGTTCAAATTAGTGTCTTCAAAATTTCAGGATAAAATTAGTACAAAGGCTCCGTTTTTTTTTTTGGTGACTACAAAGGCTCCGTTTACTTTACCTATTTAGTATTTACTTTTAACCTCTTTTTTTCCTCTTTCAAGACACAAGCTCCCCCTTCTCTCTCGAGAATCTTGGTGGAAAACCAATGGCATCGGTGTACATCCCGGTGCAGAACTCGGAGGAAGAGGTTAGGGTTGCACTCGACCAGCTTCCCAGGGACGCCTCCGACATCCTCGACATCCTCAAGGCCGAGCAAGCCCCTCTCGATCTCTGGCTCATTATCGCGGTTCGTAATTTCATTCTTTGCCTTCCACTTCTTCTCGGAATCGAACCCAATTTCTGCTTTCAAGTTTCAACTTGTGGAATTAAACTTTGAAAACAAAAAAGATGCTTGCTTTCTTGCATTTGTTTGTTGCTCTTATTTTGTGTGATGTGAGTTGGTTTGCACCTTTGTTATGATAGCATGTTAGGTTTAGCTTTTGGAACTCAAAGCCATTGTGTGGGTGAATGATAAGATAAACCAATAATGCTACTAGTGGTTTGAACTTGGAGCTTGATAGATGATTTGCCATTATTGTCTGTTATAGATGTGCTACAGTGTCACTCAAGTCTTCCCTATAGATGTAGATGCCCATTTAGTATAATTCCTGTTTGTTTTTGTTTTGCTTGTCTTTGGTACCAACTGCTCCTTTCTTTACTCCTAATGTTGCTTATATTTTTCTTGTGGTGAAGAGGGAGTATTTCAAGCAGGGAAAAATTGATCAATTTCGCCAGATTTTGGAGGAGGGATCCAGCCCGGGTATACCTTGGTTGCATATTCTTTTTGATGGGGTTTGTTGTGTCAATCTTATGTTTTTGTTATTGTTTGATGTTAAATTAGGTTCTAATATAGTTCAACTGTGCTGGTTGCTTTTCTCCTTTTCTGCAGAAATCGATGACTATTATGCTGACGTTAGATATGAGAGGATTGCTATATTAAATGCCCTTGGGGCATACTATAGCTACCTTGGGAAAATTGAGACTAAACAAAGAGAAAAGGAGGAGCATTTCATTTTGGCAACTCAATATTACAATAAAGCATCGAGGATCGACATGCATGAGCCCTCGACATGGGTTGGGAAAGGTGTACATATGTTTGTTTATTTATGTAAATTATTATGTCTCAGTGGAACTGAATCAAGCATTGTAATTTCACAATGAGGAACATGATACCTGCTAATTTTATGTTGGCATGGACCATAGAAGAGCTCTAGCTTCTAGGTATTCATAGATGCCTTAGCATTACAACAAAGAAGCTCGCTTCCAAAACAAGTTTTGTTCTGAATAGTATTTGAACATATGTGATGTTTTGAAAGTTATTGTTCTGATAGTGTTTGATCTCATCATGTAGATGTTTATACTTTTAGCCTATTTGAGAAACATTTTTTAATAATAAAAAGCTGCTCTGAAGTTGGTTATAAAGTAAGAAAGTAAGATGATTATACGCCATTTTGGTATAAGCTGAATTCATTTTTCTTTTTTCACTTTAGAGTTTAGAGATGAGCTCATATCATCTCAAATTAGCCTTACTATTGTATTTTAGTTTTTACTGCTGAAGCATTCTTATTTATCTGATAAACTCTGTGGTCATGACACATGCAGTTGTTTTGCTTGATGGCATATTGGTTGCTCTATATTTTATGTTCTTGATATTTTCTCACTCTATATTTTATGTTCTGGATATTTCCTCAAAAGTTATGAGTATCCATCATTTATCTTGTTGAACTTCACGTTTGTCCCGTCATTAGAAGAATGCCTCTTGCTCTAGATACTTGCAAAATTGATACATAGCTAATGCTTACAGGTCAACTTTTGCTTGCAAAGGGAGAAGTAGAGCAGGCATCTGCTGCATTTAAGATTGTATTAGATGGAGACCGAGATAATGTTCCTGCTCTTCTCGGCCAGGTTTATTGAGTCTGTCCACATGTGTGCAAGGTTTTAGCTTATGCATGTGTATGTGATTGATTTTAGATATAATTGAGGTTTTTTAAGTCAATTTGAAGGTAAAGTAATTTATGTTTGGTATTTTTGTCTATCTTTTGACAAAATAAATCCTTGGATAGTGTTTATAAAATCACTTATATATATATATACGAGAACATCCCAAACAGGATAGTAGGAGAATCAAAAATAACTATTTGTCGCTTATATCTATAGTTGATTCTGTATCTACAACTGATTTTGGAACAAAATATGCAAAGCATGTTTGAGAATTAAGGACTTACGTTAAGTGGCAGGAGAATGGGATTTTGGGGGAGTAAACGTGAATCCAAATTCACCAAGTTTAAGACCATTCTCCAGTAAAAGACATTAACAGGTGTATGACCAACCAGTACCTCTTCTTAACCCCAGTCCTAGTCGTGCTCTCCCTTTCTCAACCCCAAATGGTTATTGGAAAATTACAAAATGATTTTTTAATAGAAGTATAAAAATACTTGCTTATTAATAAAATGAAAACAGATATATCAATAATTGTTTCCAGTAATTTTTTCAGTTTTAGAGGATCAAATTTGCTGGCTTGTCTCTATATATTCTCAATATAGGACTGTAGACCTTAACTGAATGCTAAGCAATTAAAGTATATTAATTTGTTGCTACTGGCTAGCAATTTAAATTGCAATGCTTTTGCCATGCCATCACCCAAATTTTCTACATCTATCATTGGTTTTTCCCAGCCTTTAGAGAGAATGTTTTCCATCTGTGCTTGTTATGCTACAACCTGGAATTTGTTTGAAGTTTTGTTTAGTTATTCTATATAAGTACTGTGTTTCTACTAATAACTTTAGTGAATATCTACAGGCCTGTGTTGAGTTCAACCGAGGGCGGTATTCTGACTCACTTGAGTTGTACAAGGTTGGTAAACCTTCTTTGCTGGTAGAAAGAACTCTCTCGTTTACAATTTATATATGCACATTGACATGTCTATATACCATTAGGTTGATATGCATTCACATTTTTTTATTGTCACCAAAGAATAATTGAGTAGATTCAGAAAGAATTGACAATACTCAAAACTAGATGACTATTACTCCACTCAAATGAATAACTTCAATTGGTTTTAAGTTTTGTGAAACCATTTGTAGAACAATTAGCGATGGTGACATGCATTTCAAAATTTCAGTGGATTGCAGATTAGTGTTGGAATTGTTGCGCAAAAGCTTATTGTATGAAATTTCAGTGGATTAGATAAATGATATAAAGTTAAATAAGCAGAGATTTTATTTTGATGGTGAGCTTTATTAAGTTGTTTGAATAGTGGCAGTTAAGTGGTATCAACACAAGTTAACACAGGTTTATTATTATTATTATTAATTTTTTTATATTTTGTTTTTTGCAAACCTGAAGAGAGCATTGCAAGTTTATCCCGATTGCCCTGCACCTGTTAGGCTTGGCATAGGTCTATGTCGCTACAAATTAGGTCAATTTGAAAAGGCTCGACAGGCATTTGAGCGAGTTTTGCAGGCAAGTGAATCTTTTAATTGCCAATGGATATGCTGTCATGTTGCTTTGGTAGTACTGATGTCTGTATGTTTCCTGGTTTCCTTCTTTTCAGCTAGATCCAGAAAATGTTGAGGCTCTTGTAGCACTTGCAATAATGGACTTGCGTACCAATGAAGGTCCACTTTTTCCACTGTATCATGCTCTTAGGCACCTTATATGTCTCGTATAACTTGTAATATATATTTTTTCTCATGTATTGGACCGACTCTGATACTGTGTAGTATCTTTCAGCTGCTGGAATTAGAAAGGGAATGGTAAAGATGCAGAGGGCATTTGAGATATACCCTTATTGTGCAATGGCTCTGAATTATCTTGCAAATCATTTTTTCTTCACTGGTCAACATTTCTTGGTTGAGCAACTGACTGAAACTGCATTAGCTGTCACCAATCATGGTCCAACAAAGTCCCATTCTTATTATAATTTAGCGCGCTCTTACCATAGCAAGGTTGGAAGCAAATTTCTCTCTACTGTTGGCAACATTCCCTTGAGTGGCATTAATAAATTGCTTAGGCCCTGCTATTGTTTTTGCAAATAAAAGAAACAGTTATTGATTTTACTGTCTTCTTGTCTACAATACTCTTATTTACTTTCTTGTCTTCTCTTCGCATGTTCTAAATTTTTAGTGTTAGCAAGTTACTATTTTATTCTCTGGTAATCTTTTAATTTTTTATTTTTCCTCTTGACCATAGGGGGACTATGACAAAGCAGGGGTGTATTACATGGCATCTGTCAAGGAAGTCAACAAGCCTCATGAATTTGTGTTTCCTTATTATGGTTGGTTGCTTCATTCAGATTTGAAACTTTACAGCATGGCTACAACATTGTAATATGGCAGTGAAAGAAATTAAATTTAATCAACTATGAAACTTATGGTAGAAACGTGTTCATTTTTTGTTTCATTAGGTATATCTTGATTCAGTATTTGTAGGCCTTCTTTCTTAATGAAAATAGCAGATGTTGAATGTGTTCTTCAAGCGGGCAGTCATGTTTTGATATTGCGATTTTACTAGATCTGTTTCCATGTTGTAGCAAATGTAGCATATTCGTTTGAGGTTCTGTATAACTTACTCATTTATGATCAGCAATAGTATTTGAAGGCTGTTTTCATAGAGTCATTGGTATTGTTCACCAAATGCCTGTTCTTCCTTATTTTTAATTTTTTTTCTCTTTTATGTTGATTCCAGGTCTAGGACAAGTGCAATTAAAGTTGGGAGATTTCAGAAGTGCCCTGTCAAATTTTGAAAAGGTTCTGGAGGTGTACCCGGATAATTGCGAGACATTAAAAGTGAGTGCCTGACAGGATGTACCTTACATCCTTTAATATCATTTCTCTTTTAGGGTCAGTGTGTTTTTCGCAACTGAAAGAGTCATTATCTTTGTGAGTTAGATATACATGTTTGGGAAACATCAGTTGAGGACATGCACTTTTCTTGGTTGAATATGGTATATATTCCATAAAATAATGATCAATCTTTAAAATAAGCATTATTAAACCACTATTTAATGGTCAGTTATATATTTTGGCATGCCAACAGACCCAAAACTAATCAGTTTCTTCAAGTGTGTTTTGGGAATGTTAGAAAAAGGTATTCTTGGTAAGTATTATCAGAGGACTGATGATTACTCACTATTCAGAACCAGTTTGAGTTGTTAATTTACCAATAATTTTTTTATGGTTTCTTAACGTGTTCTGCTGAAAGTTATTGTAAAATCACTGAAGTTTTGGGCGCTCCTTGTAGACACATTTGTAGATTACTTTACCTGTGTATTAGCTATACAAATAAAGCAGTTGTAGTTCTGAAAAATTATTGTAAACTCACTTCCCTATTTCCTATTTTTTGTGTTGATGTTTCTCCTTACAGGCACTGGCACACATATATGTTCAGCTTGGTCAAACTGACAAGGGCCAGGACTTTATTCGAAAAGCAACCAAAATTGATCCCCGTGATGCCCAGGTGAAAGCTGCTGATATTGTGTGTTTTTCTAAATTTTATTAAAGACCAGTCTCGTGTTCTCCCAACTTCCCTGTCTTCCTTCACTTGTTTTAAGATTTACACATGTAAGCTCTGCCTTGTTCACATGAAAAGTGTTATCCATCTCAAAGTGGGCAGTTATGCCTTTGTTCATAACTAGAATTGGTATCTGAACCTGTTTTTTCACACACACACACACACACACACACACACACACACACACACACACACACACATATATATATATATATATGGTGAATTCTAGTATTCCTATGCTTATGGTGGCTATGAAGTGTCGTTAAAATTAAAATCACACTCTTTTTTTACATTTAGTAATGCTTTTTTAGCTACACTTCTAAAAAATGTTACTAAATAATAAAAAAGCGTTACTGTAATTTTAGCAACACGTTTTCAGATTAATTAGCATTAGGAACATACAATTCACGACTCAATACGGGAAATGCACCATGTAAGCTCTATTTAGTGAGAAAGGGCTTTCTTTTTGTTTAAGGATGTTCGATCTCATTTTTCGGAAGGAGCATCCAAAATTCATTGTGAGGGGGAGCATTTTATTTCCTCTTTTTTTTCTTTTTTTTCCCCTTAAAGGAAATAGTGAAAATAACAAACGAAAACAGGAATTCAGGAAACAAGATTTTTATCATTTCACTCTTTTCACTTTTTCTTCCTTCACAAAATGCTGAAATAGGAACACTAGAAACCCAGCTGGTCCTTAGGATCTTTTCCCTCTTCATTAGCTATTGAATCTTGGTCTTCTCCAATTAGTTTTCGCAGTGAAATCTCCTTAACATCTACAGTAAATCCATCATCTTTTCTGTCTTCCTTAGAGATAAAACTTTTGATATCCAAATTATCAAGGGTATCCAATATTAGCTGTTCCTCCTTTCTGTTTATCCCTGATTATGGGCCAAGTGTCATCCTGAAATATGACCTCTTTGTTGTTGATATTCCCTAGTTTTATGATACGGTCCATGTTCTGTCACCTATTCATCTTGTTGGGTCTGGCTATTAGGCCTAAGAAACAATTAACATGCTGTAATTCTTTGCTTCCTTGTCCCTGCCATTCACGACACTTCCCATGTGATACATATCTATAAGGAAAAGAAGCACTTAAGCATTATTTTTTTATGGATTATTTCTGAGTTCGAACTTATTTGGTTGCCTATATATAGTATATATATTATACTTTTAACATAATAATGAATTTTTTGTGGCCTGTGAACTGATTGTTGTTTTGAAACTATAGAATAAATGCTTGATAACTTTCTCATGTAGCTGATATTAAGATGGCGAAGACGAAAGTTGTTGACTGTATGTGAAGCATATGGCTTTGGTTAAAAAAATTATCTTATCTTCTATAAGCAACTATCAACAAAATGATAATATTTGAGTATTTACAAATATTACAAATTCAGCATTCCTTGGTTTTTGCCTGAAGTGTTTGTTTCGTAAACACTGTTACGAGCCCTTCCTTTTTGTGATAATTTGAAATAAACTGTTGAGAGTGAAATTCATTAGGTATTTTTGTTTACCTTTACAAAATCCTACAGGAAACAGGTTGAAAACAATGTGGCATAAATAAATTTAGAACTTTTTTTTAAAAAAAAAGGAATTTGAAAGAAAATAAGCCTTTAAATTTTCTAAATTGGTTCCTTTCATTTCTCTAAATATTTATGTAATTAGTTGAGCAAAACTTTATATCTAGCTCTTGGTTTAATCTTATATTCTCCTTTTAAGTACAGGCATTTCTTGAACTGGGTGAATTGTTGATTCTGTCTGATACAGGATCTGCCCTCGATGCATTTAAAACTGTAAGAATTTTATTATGTACTTGATAAATTGTTTTGCAAAGTTTCTCTCATCCAATTAAAATTTAGGAAAACACCTGATGGTTGAAGTTCTGGGATCTATTTTTAATCTGGTTGTTGTAAACCCGGTACAGGCTCGTACTCTTTTTAAGAAGGGAGGCCAAGACGTACCAATAGAATTACTCAATAATATTGGTGTCCTTCAGTTTGAAAGGGGAGAGTTTGAGGTTTGTAATTCTATAAATGCTGCATTGATTTTGTTTTGGCCCCATGATCACACACTTAATCCTTCATTTCTTCTTTTTATCAGCTTGCTCAACAAACTTTTAAAGAGGCTTTGGGTGACGGCATATGGCTTTTTCTTATTAATGGGGGAAATAAGTCTTCCAATGATATTGCTACTTCTACACTACAGTTTAAGGACATGCAATTATTTCATAAGCTTGAAAGTACCGGTCATCATATAGATTTGCCCTGGGATAAAGTCACAGTGCTCTTTAACCTGGCCAGATTACTTGAGCAGTTAAATGATTCTGGAACTGCAAGTATATTGTATCGCCTAATATTATTCAGGGTATGTGTATCTTAAATAAACATCATGTGCATTTTGTTTGCATATCCATCTACCCACTACTGACAGACTCAAGAATATTAACCTTTCTGTAGTCTCAAATATGATGATCATTTATGACTCTTATTGTTTCTTTTACTTTATGCTATTTATCTAATAAACAGTTCGCTGAAGCCATGAATAGAGTTTTTACAGCTGAATGCTATAAAATTAATAGCCAATCATTTTTTGAGCTTTCCGGATTATCCACACCACTTATTATATTTCTAGCTTCCGGTTAATATATTTGAATTGTTGAGTATGTAATGAAATGTATTTTCATTAATCATTATATTACTACCATAATGGTAGCTGATGTAACCATTTAGTGAACTCCCCATGTGCACAATGCTTTCAGCCTCTTTTTTGGTATTGAACACACCACATTCCTAAGAATTATTTTTTAAGCATGGTCTGAGCACTGAGCTTGTTATAAGGCATTGCATCAAACATGTTCTGTTTGTATTGACTGTTAACAGTTGGACATTGCTTCATGACAATAATGAATAGAACACCTCAGTTTAGTTGAAGAAGTTGTACTGCTTTCAGCAGTAGGGCTTCTATTACAATCATTGCCTACATTGTTGTATCTTGGCTGCCATCTTTTATTATTCTTTGCACATTCAATATGGTTTCCAGCTTTCCATTATTGATCTCTAATGAATTCCTTTTTTATTTTTATTTTTTCTTTTTTCAATTTCAGTTTCCAGACTATATTGATGCGTATCTGAGGTTAGCTGCAATCGCAAAGGCTCGAAACAACATTCTGTTAAGCATTGAGCTGGTACTAATATCCCTGATCTTGGTTTGTTGCTTCTATAATAATTGCATAGCTTCACAATTTCAGTTCTACTCTCTGTAGGTTCATGATGCGCTAAAGGTGAATGAAAAGTGTCCAAATGCATTATCTATGCTTGGTGATTTGGAGTTGAAAAATGATGATTGGGTAAAGGCAAAAGAAACTCTCCGGGCAGCCAGTGATGCAACTGATGGGAAGGACTCATATGCTACTCTTGCTCTTGTAGGTCTTTCTGGTGCTCATAAACGTGTCTATTCTTTTTGTTCATTCTAGATGTACTTTGTGTAGCTCTTTGGTCCTCACAAATGTCGAAGCATGATAATTATTTTGATACGCTGATTCTGTAATGAATAGGGAAACTGGAATTACTTTGCAGCCGTTCGGAATGAGAAGAGAAATCCAAAGCTAGAAGCTACTCATTTGGAAAAGGCCAAGGAACTCTATACACGAGTAGGTTTATTTTATTATTTCCTCACTTTTCTGTCTTGCCGTCTTGAGCTATTTTTGCATGTTTGTGTTTATGATAGAAACCCGTTTGGCAGATTCTAGAGCAGTAATGCTAGTCCTAGCTGCTGGCTATAAGTACTAGGGGTTGGTTAGTTTTTTCAGTCAGTTTGAAAATTCTGTTCAGTTTGTTAGTTCAGGAGAAGGAAATTCTCTCTAGAGTTGGTTAGACCCAAGTGTGTAGTTCAATAGGGATTGTGATTTACAATCCCTAATTCATCAATAAAATTCCCTAATTCTGCTAGATCCCTAATCCTATCAGTTCACCTCAGCTTTTGGTTTGCAGACCTTGGTTTGGACTTCGGAACCTTGGATGCATCAATCCCATTGATCTTAGCATTTCATTCATTTCGTATGCATATTAACGTGTTTGTCATGGCTTAAGCATTTTGGTGAATTGGTTTAGGGCATGCTATTATATCAAATGGTTAGGAGTTTGCTCTGTGCTGGCCCCACCCTTAAATTAAAATTTAATTTCAGCAACTATATATGATGTAGTACTCTTGCATTAAGCTGGGAGGGGCGGCACTGATAGGAAGTAAACCACCTTAAACCTCCATCCAATAGCTTAAACTTATTCAGGGTGTTGGCCCTTAATCAAAATAAATGAAAAATAATGAATATAATTTGCTTGTTTTTTTTTATTTTTATAATTTTTGATTAGGTTCTGATTCAGCATTCTGCAAATTTATATGCTGCCAATGGTGCTGGAGTAGTGCTAGCTGAGAAAGGCCATTTTGATGTTTCAAAGGATATCTTCACTCAGGTTACCTGATATATCTGCTTATATTTGGGATATGCATGGCATAAACTTTCATATACTGGAGTTATTTATTTATTTCTATCTTTTTTAGGTTCAAGAAGCTGCAAGTGGTAGTGTTTTTGTCCAGATGCCCGATGTTTGGATAAATTTGGCCCATGTTTATTTTGCTCAGGGAAATTTTTCTTTGGCTGTGAAAATGGTATATCCCGTGTTTAATTTGTTTTGCTTGTTAAGTTCTTGCTGAAGTATTATAGGAATCATGTGCTGATGACATTCCTTTTCCTTTCTGGGAAAATGTTACCTTTCTAATTTTGCAGTATCAGAATTGCTTGCGAAAGTTTTTTTATAACACAGACTCACAAATACTTCTATATTTAGCTCGTACTCATTATGAAGCAGAACAGTGGCAAGATTGTATAAAAACTCTACTAAGGGCAATCCATTTGGCACCCTCAAACTATACATTAAGATTTGACGCAGGTGTTGCGATGCAAAAGTTTTCAGCATCAACATTACAGAAGGCAAAAAGGACTGCAGATGAGGTCTTGTCAATCCCTTGAATCTATCTTATTAAATTTGTTAAGTTGTTTGATGAAAGATGCTCATAGGTGGCATTATGTTCATTTCTGGTTGTCTACTTTTTCCCATGAATTATAGCAGGTTCTTTAAAGTAAGATCATGAACTGCATTGTTGTTCCCATAAAGACTTCCTTGTTTCATTGCAGAAACTTCATCTATTCTAATATATTGATGAATGATTGATGTGACACTTGTCTGTAATTTCTTATTGTCTTACACTTAAATTGTGACTCTGCTTATGCCATAATTCTTTATTGTTAGTGGATCTAGTGGATGATAAACACAAAGACACCCTCCACATGGAGAGTGAGTTGTTCTTTTGCATGTTTGGGTGGTTGTTGAACCCTTAACCACAATATAAGCTACTATTTCCTCAAACATCAAACATGGATCTATGATTTTTACTTCAGGCTATGAGATACTAGCGAACCTTACATGTAAAAAAACCCTAATTTTTGGGCCACCTTGCACTGGACTCTTTTTATGCAAAAGTTTGTCTAACTTATCTGAATTCTTAATGGTAGGTGAGAGCAACTGTAGCAGAACTGCAAAATGCTGTTCGAGTATTTAGTCAGTTGTCTGCTGCATCCAACCTTCATATTCATGGGTTTGATGAGAAAAAAATTGACACTCATGTTGGGTACTGCAACCACCTACTTTCGGCTGCAAAAGTTCATCTTGAAGCAGCTGAGCGTGAGGAGCAGCAAGTGCGACAGAGGCAAGAACTTGCTCGTCAGGTTGCATTGGCCGAGGAAGCCCGACGGAAGGCTGAAGAGCAAAGGAAATTTCAGGTGCGCTATCCATAATTGATTGGTCTCTGCAATATGCATGTCCCATTTTTCGTTTTTTTTTTTCTACATAAATTTATAAATTGCTTTGCTTTTTCTTCTTAATTTGATATTAGATGGAAAGGAGAAAGCAAGAGGATGAACTGAAGAGGGTGCAACAACAGGAGGAACATTTTAAGCGTGTTAAGGTAAGGACTACCGGGTTTCCTTCTCAGAGAATAAAGTTATACAATGCTTGGTTTAGGGATTATTGGGTTTCCATCCACATTGAGTGCTATGTTTAAATTTTTGTTTTTTGTTGTTTATGAATGAGACAGATGGATATGGGGTTTATCCTTTGTGAATGTTGTTCAAGTTGGTTGAGGTGGGTGCTACTGGGAAGATAATGTGCCTCGGAAGGTCTAAGCTCTATTTATATTTCTAGGAACAATGGAAGAGCAGCTCACACTCAAGACGAAGGGAAAGGACACCAGAAGAAGAAGAGGGTGGGACTGGCGAGAAACGGAGAAAGAAAGGTGGAAAGAGGAGAAAGAAGGATAAGCACTCGAAATCACACTATGACAATGAAGAAGGAGAAGCCGATATGATGAATGAACCAGAGATGGAGGATGAAGATGTTGATAACTACATAGAGCCCCAAACTATGGGGAATGATGATGCTGAAGGGAATGCTCAGGATCTTCTTGCAGCAGCTGGACTTGAAGATTCTGATGCAGAAGATGATATGGTAATTTGTGATTATTAGAAATTTAAATTTTGGAATGCCTTCTATTTCTTTTGTTTATATCCTCAGTTCCTCATTCCTTTTAGGTTGAAATATATTTTTGGTAGCTTGTCATGATGGACTTACTTTTGGGATTAGTTTGGCATGGTGCTAAAAAAAATAAAGCAAAAAAGTTCTATAGAGTAGATTTACTGATTACAATGGTGTCTAAACATAATGCAATAAATTCTACTCTATTTTTATATCTATATGACAAACTCACAGTAGAACAACTTTAGGATGTGTGACAAGTGTGCGTTGTTATATCCATCATGGAGTTAGAGTCAATGAAACCAAGTTATTCTAGAGATCATGATATAGATCAATAAGAAAGCAGGAATCATTTCATCAAGGTCTCACATATGATATCTGTGACACTCCATAATAATGCTGTATTTTAATCCTGTATAATTTGTTTTAATTGTTATCTAGTCTTGATGCGGAAGGTTTTGCTTTTTATTGCCAGTGAATGACATTTCTCGAGCATATACAAATGATTTACACTATTGCCCTCAGATTATTGTACAAACACGGTCATCTATACCTTTTGCAAGCTTTTATTTGCTTCATTCATATTGACTAGTCCGATCATTTAATTCCTCCTTATTGTTGTTGAAGGCTGCACCATCGTCAAACATTGCCCGCCGGAGGCAAGCGTTATCAGAATCTGATGATGATGAACCAATAATGCGGCAATCAAGTCCTATAAGAGAAAATTCTGCTGATATGGAGCTGAGTGATGGAGAAATTAGGGAGCCTAAGACAAATGGAGATGATGGTAGTGACTAGTAGGAACAGTATTAAATTTTGGACTGTACAGGTTAGATATGTATATTGTCTTCTAGTGATGATCAAATTCAGTGTTGTGATGCTTTTTCAGTTCCTGATATCTATATGTATAAATTTGGAAATGCTTAATTTAGAAAGGCCAAAGTTTTCTGTTAGTTTGTAGCAAAGTTATGAAAACCGAACGAGTCATCAAACTGTATTACCTATTGATTTACCTGTTTAGAGGTCCAATCGATTCAATTGAAATAATCAAATTATAATAAAATAATATATAAAATTCTAATAAACAATAAAAATACAAATATATTATAATGTAAATTTTAAAAATATACAAATAAATACATGTATAGCACCAATAAAGTTTTATGATCTTATTAAAGTATAAAATAGGTAGTAATAAATTAAATAAAGTTGCAATAACAAGAAGCTAAATTCAACAATAGGTAACAATACCCAATGAACGATTAAGTCTGAAGTCTAAATAAGTCGCGAACTCGACCGAAAAAGTAGTTGGTCACAATGAGAGAGTGTAGCGGCTAAATATGAAAAGGACTATTAGGGTCTATCAGTCTTTAGTTGGGTTTCTCTTCTCTAAAAGAAGACAACGCTTAGTTAAAAAACTAATTGTTCCGATTCGGTTTGATTCATTGGTTTTTGTATATAAAATTATGTAGATGTCCTAAATTAGAATTGGTCATACGCCCTATCCTAAATATTTCAATATAAATAAAATCAAATTGACTCAATTATTCTATTTATATATAAATTGAACAGGTCTACTATACATACAAGTCTTTTTGATTTACAAGTTATACAAGTTAAGTCAAGCGCAACAAAAATCACATTTACGTATACGAGTGTGTACACACGCGTTCCACTCAACCGTTTCAATAGTGCGTTCACTCACGAAGTCACCATTACGAAAGACGGTTCTTCTTTCTCATCAAAACCACAACCGTGAAGATTTGAAAGAAGAAAGATTATTCAAGATACCGTTTAACTAATCTTCGAGGTTTTTTACTTTTCTCTTTTGCATTTCAAACGCGAAACACTATATAATAGTATTTCTATTTATTAAGTAGATTCATTATGTATTCTTGGTTTAAAGTAGATATTATTGTTCTGGTCAAACTGTTCAATAGATGATAACTGTTTTACGTACTATTTCACAAATAGTTTAACGTATATTTTTGTGTTGTTGTGAAATTTTGCATGTTTGGAACTAAGTTTGTATAAATAGAATCTTACGCTGTATTTCAAGTAAATTCGACTGTAACTGGTGCTGTTGTTCTTGAATATTATCCTTGTGTATTGGGTGTCATTTTATGCATCTTTGGTTGACTTGAACATCATTTTGAACTCATATTATGTTTTGCAATCTAAAAAATAATAGAGGTGTATGTGGTTGGTATTTCGGTGTATATCAAGGGATTTCGAGTATAATGCTGTTGTCCTATACTTGGTATAACTAGAAACAAAGTATTGTCCTTGTGCATCTGGTGTCCTTTTATGCATCTTTGGTTCACTTTAACATCATTTTAAACTCATATTATGTCATGTAATCTAAAAAATAGTAGAGGTATATGTGACTTGTATTTGGGTGTATATCATGTGAATTCGAGTGTAACTGGTTCTGTTGTCCTATACCTGGTGTAACTAAAAACAAAATATTGTCCTTGTGCATCTTTGGTTGACTTGACCATCATTTTGAACTCATATGATGTCATGTAAACTAAAAAATAGTAGAGGTGTATATGGCTGGTATTTGAATATATATCTTGGGAATTTGAGTGTAACTAGTTCTGTTGTCCTATACCTAATGTAACTAGAAGCAGAGTATTGTTCTTGTGCCTCTGGTATCATTTTATGCATCTTTGGTTGACTTGAACATCATTCTGAACTCATAATATGTCATGTAAACTAAAAAATAGTATAGGTGTATATGGCTGGTATTTGGGTGTATATCATGGGAATTCGAGTGTAATTGGTTCTATTTTTATCCATTAACAATATTTTTTATTTCTTACAGTAAAAATGGCAAGCAAGAATCCTGCTCCAAAAAAATACAATGTAAGCACATATATATTAGGCTACCTCAGTTTTTCTTTGTATAAACATAGCTTATTTAAATGATTTTCGTTTCATTTCTTTACAGAAAACCAAAGATTTGAGATACTTAACAAGACTATTAAATGAAAAGTTCCAAAACATGAGTGAAAAAAAGGTCATCGTCCAAGAATTGGGATTTGATGGTTTGATGCACATCCCACCGATGAAAATGCCACAAAAACTCTTAAAAGAGTTGGCATATCCCTTTAATTTGGTAAGAAACAGTTTGAACACCCGGTACGGTGTATTGACCATTAACCCAGAAAATATAGAAGTTGCCCTTAGTTTGAATGCATCTGGTAACTTGCATTCTTTGTAATCTATTCTTTGTAATCCATTCTTTTGAACTCATATTATCTCATGTAATTAAAAAATAAATTTAGGTATATATGGCTGGTATTTCGGTATATTTCAACTGAATTGGAGTATAATTAGTGATCTTATTTTGCTGCTTTTGTAGGGGACCTATTCCAGAAAAAGTTAATTTTAAAGAGTTATCTGAGGAGAACAAAAAAGTTTACAGAAGGTTCCAGGAAAAAACATTGAAGAATCTGACTGATGAGATGATGGATATTGGTGTTCACACTGATGAAGATCGGCTTATGTTCAAGAAGGTTTTCAATCTCTATACTCAAATGGCGTTCTTATTGCCGACAACGATAAACAAAGTTTCTCCAATCTACATGCCTCCAATTTTTCGTGTGGACAACATAAGGGAGTGGAACTGGGGTGGCCATGTCCTCGAATTCATCATCAAGGGCATAAGCGATAACCACTTGAAAAAGAAAAGATCCATTGATGACTGCCTATATGCCTTGATGATTGTATACTTTCATGAATCAAAACACAAAAACAAGAATGCTGATGTAATCCGTGGACCGCCCTGGGTGAGGCATTGGACTAAGGAGTTACTGCTTCAGAGGATCGAAGATGAAACTCAAGGTCATATGGTAACTGGACAGAATACTTTCTCTAATTTGGGTATATTTGCTTTATGTATATGATATAAACTAATGTTTTAACTATTTCAGGGCATCGTCAAGAGGACAGAACTTAAAAAGAAATTGAACACAATGAAAAAGGAAGAAAAGAAGGAAAAAAAGAAAAAGACAAAAAAAGGAAGACATTTCATCGGAGAGTGATATTGCTATTTCCTCTGAGTCTAAGTCTGAACAAGACTCAGAGGAATCAACAAAAAGAAGAAAACAACCAACCAGAATAGCAAAAAAGTAAGTAATATTTTTCGGTATATTTTTTCATTTTTACAGTGTTTTTTGCTAATGATTGTTTGCTGGTCATAATGGTATCCAAAAAGAGGAAATAGATTGTAGAGTATTCATCTTCGGAAAGAGAAAGTGGATTTGATGATGAGTACGATTCTGAAATTGTCATTGCCTTTCTATGTTTTTTGTTTATATCAAAATTTTATGTATTAAAATAGTGTTTCTCATTTATTGCCAGAAGTGAAGAATCAGAGCCAATAATAAAAGAAAAATCGAAGAAAAAAGTTCAGACTCCACCAAAAAAGTATGCATTGCTTTCGCGGGTATTTTATCGTCAATTTTGTCGTGTTTGTATGATTGATACTTCTTTGATTTCCAAGATGAAATCTAGAAAAAGAAAGCACATTATTGAGGATTCATCTTCTGAAAAAGAAATTGAATCCGATGATGTATAAGATACATTGTAAAGCTATCTTACTCTTTTTCATCAAAATTTTATTTGTTAACTTATTTTTTTGCATGTACTGTCAGAACTGAAGAAATACAACAATTTTTTAGAGAATCAAAAAAGAAAAAAAAATAAAAAGGCTGCACAAAGGTATGTTGTTTTTTGGTGTATATTGCCAATTTTAAGGTGTTTTTGTTGCTAATAATTGTTTTTGCTTTTCCAGGATGTAGGAAAAAGGGTAGACATATCGAAAGTTGGGCTTCCCTCGATGGAAGCTCACTATGACTCATGCCAAACGTAAGATCCTTTATTTGATAACATTTTTTAGATCCTAATGTAATTAAATAGTCTAGTTTTACTGAATGATGTTTATTTTGTCCTAAAAATGCCGGATATTGGTTGAAGATTTAGAGGAGCTGGTGGAGTTAGTTGCAAACACTGGGGATGCGGCGGCCTTAAATTTTTTGCTGAGGATAGAAGTTCCCCGCTCCAATAGGTACAGCCTATAACACCCTACCACACAGAGTCTTATGCTTAATTCATAAAATTGAGGTATCACTCACGAAGGCGGTAAACATAAGCTAGATAGGATAAGAGTAAAGCGATATAAATGCATATATATACATAATAGAAGACCTCCAAGGATACAGATAACAAAGCTCTTAACTAAGCTTGTGAAGTTTAAACCGGCCAGTGCATACATATATACATATATACAAAATAAACCCAAAATGCCCAACATAGAGCTTATAGAACCTGTTTCTCCAAATCAACTTCTAAGAGGGATAAACATAACATGCATATACAGTGGAGATATAAGAGTATCTATGTATAGACATCATAAACTAAAATAAAGTCCCAAAAGCACAAACGTCCTTCACTTTTAGTAGCTCCCAGTATGCCTCAGCGAGGTGTCTCACGTCCTGCATCTGAAAATCACAAAATATGTATGGGGTGAGAACCAGAGGTTCTCAGAATGGTAACAGTGCCCACATAACTAACATATAAGGTCTCAGGAAAGCTGAATGCAATCGTAGAACTTCTGTCAATAGATTACAAACTTAAAAATATTCTCTACAACTATAAATAAGCCAGAAACAAGGTGGGGTAGCTAAGGGTTCAAAATTCTAACTCAAACCCAACTTGATCCTTTAGGTTCTCACCTTCCTCTGTTCCTCCAGAACTCCATAGCACAGACAAACAAAATACAGACAAAGCAAACACAAGTAGAATACAATTACATCAGATAGCAAATTTAGCAAGTAGGCATAATAATCAAATAGGCAAGCCCATTTAATGTACAACCATACAAAAAAAACACATGCATATGATGTATACCTGTCCTATGGCTGATGATATCATCTGTCGGTTATATAGCCAACCCGACACATCCTAGTAGCTAACCATGGATAAAAACACCCATTGAGAAGCAATTGGGTCTGAGCTACAACCCTCTTGCTACTACCCGCTTAACCCAAAGCAAGTGGAATTAAACCACTATTGCTGCTACTACCTAGGCAGGTGTTTAAAAGCTCAACCTGGAGCAAGAGGGACGAACCACAATCTTTGCTACTACTCAGGTATCTCAAACATATATTCGTTCAGTCTAAAACAATCATCATTATTATCAAATCTCAAGCATTGACCCAAAGCAAGCGGAACGAACCACAATCCTTGCTACTGCCTAGGTATTACAAACATACATTCATTTATTAGTCATCATATCAGTATACATTATGAATTTAGCCACTGCTCACAGCATATATAACATTACAACACTTCCTTATTCATCATCTTCTACTTTACCTCTTTTTTCATCAACAAGTTATCTTCCTCATAGTCCTAATCATACTTCACTACCCAAAAATCCACCTACCAGGGGTTAAAAGGGTTTTAAAAGTTGGAGGAACACCTTTAAAAATAAAAAATTTATATTTTGAAAAATAGGGGTTCTTGTACACGACCCCATGCCCATGTACGCGGGGAGTGCAACCCGAAACGGAAGCTCGCGTAACGCGTCAACCTTTGCGTACGCGCCCCTGCAAAATTCGTCCACTCGCGTATGCATTCTTCGAAAAGTGTAAAACTCTCGGACCAGATTTTCTTTCAAGACAAGTTTGATAGAATTTAGAGGTCTGGAGGTCAAGTTATGCTCTGTCAAAGTTGGTCAAAAATCAAAGATTTCATTAAATTTACAAACCTCCACTTTAAAACACATACCAATTTGAAACCTTTCAAAACCAAAATATTTCAAACCTCTTTATTCATCCCATAACCTATCAATTCTCCACTTCCATCAATCTCAATTCAATCATTCAAGTTCAAACAATATTCAATATACATCATCATCAACTATCTTTATCAAATACAATATCAACTTCACCACCAATATAGTACCAATAACAACTTCAAATTCACTAATCATTATGCATATCAACCAATATCATACACAAAGCTACACACATCCTTCATAAGAGCCTCAATCACAACCTCTAAATCACTAACCACATACATAATACTCAATCTCCACCAACAACAACATCAACAATTCAATTCTTATCTTATGGTCAAGTAACCTAAGTTTTTACGACATATTATATTTTAGTTACGAGAAAATGAAACCATACCTTGACCGATTTTCTCGTTAATTCCTGAAACACCTCACAACTCAGCATTTTCCAAGCTTCCAAGACTTCAAGATCTCACCAAACAGCCCTCTAGCCACCAAGGCTTGATCTTAAGTTTTCAAATTCTCAAATTGACTCCATCCAACAATCAATTTCAATTTATTATCATAATTACCACTAAAATTAAAATAGAGTTCACTAATTCAACATATATACCAAAGGTTTGAGGGTGCTTATATGACCCACAGCTCAAGCGAGCTAAATCCAACAATACCTGCAAGTTAATTTGAACCTAAATACCGAAATCATGCAAAATTCCACATAATTTCACATTGAATTTTCGAAATTTGGGGAGAAGGAAATTGAAACTGAAAAGTTGATTCCATACCTAATCAAGGACTGGGCTTTGTAGAGCTCATCGCGTTGGTTACGTGGCCACAAATGGTACGACGATCGGAGCTCCGGATCAAAAGTTATTTGGATTTGAATCCTTGAGTGAGGATTGTGTTCTTTGGGAATGTTCTTCCCTTTGCTTGAGTGATTCAGCGTGTTTGCTAAGTGAGGGAGGAAGGAGGGTATTCTTTAAGTGTATTGGGCTAAGTGGGTTGGGCCTTGGGCCTAACATGGGCCTGGTACGCTCGGTTCGGCCCGTTCGACTCAATTTTGGGCCAAATTCTTTAAAATTAGTGTCAAAATTCATATTTTAATTAATTCTACCTCATTAAAATATAAAATTTTATTTTCTAATTTTTTGGGTTAATAATTAATTCTATTGGCTAATTACTTACTAATTTTGTGAGTTTTACACATCCCGCCGAGTGCTTTGTTGAAAAGTTCGAAACTCCTGCGAGGCAAAGCGAAGTGTCGAGCAACCTCAAAGAAAAGTTCTTTCTCTGGGCCACAAATTTGAAAACCAATGATGATGGAAGCACTAATAAATAGGAGACAATATGCATTATGAACTTTTAACAACCGATGGAGATAACGAAAGGCCACTTTGCGTCTTTAAAAGCCAGTACATATATTGAAGCTGAGGTAATCTTAGAATAATATTAATGATTCTATTATGAGTTGTGACTGCCATGTGTTTGTAGTTACTTTGAGTGTTTTATTTTACTAGATTGTGACTGCAATGTGTCTAATTCTCAACAAAAAAAGAATTAAAAGATTTGAAGAACAAGTTTACTGTCTTCCCCCTGATATTGTAGTAAGGTGTATTAAGCTCAAATTTCAGTGTATTTATGTAATGTATTATGTGTAGTAACTATTTCTTTTGGTGTTATACAAATTCTGCAGAATATGATTTTGGAAAATCATGAGGGAGAGTTCTTACATAAAAAAACAAAAATGTTCTTCGACATTCAAGACTACAAAATGTTCATCTCTTATTTGGACATGAAAAAGTTGTCATTCCATCTATATGTAAGTTTTCGCTTCTAAAACTTCTTATCACAATTCTTTCGTTAGGTGCCAATTACACTAAAACATTATTCCATCTAGCCAAACTTCAGATATTTACCCCGGTTTGCTACGGGAAACATTGGTGGATATGGATGGCGGATATTAAAAACAAGAAATTTCGCGTCCTTGACCTGTTTCACAAGAAGTGTCCCTCGGAATCAAGAATAAAACTTAATAGATTTGTTGTAAGTTGATTATGTTTTCTGTATAAATTTCTTTGTTTCTGTTTGTTGTTAGCAATATAAGAATTGTGTGTACTGCTGTTTAAAATAAGGTGTATTATTAGATCATTTGGGTGTAATGAGTTTTTAAAATGTAGTCTTTCTTATATTTTGTTTTTTGTTTTTGTTTTTAGAGACATGTGATTTCTAGAATGAGAGTAGTTGTCGAAGGGCAACCTCCCAGTAACAGGGATGATCAAATTGAACCGCCATATGTCAAAATTGCGGGCCAAAAAATGAACTATAAATATTTTTCTCTAAGAAATTTTGTGTTTTCTCTTACTATCCTATTTTATTTTGATAATTTATTTTTGTTATCAGCTACGATTATGTGGTATATGTAATTAAATGGCTCGAGATAATCGAACCAGAAAATATTAGAAAGGACAAATATGACTGGAAGAATTGGACATAGGTAACTATGTCTAAAAATAGATAACTCTATAATACTTTACTAAATTAACAGAGTTTAGTAAAAGAAGTTTCTTTAAACTGTAGGCAGAGGTGGACCATTTCAGAGATGAGTACGCTTCGCTGATTCTATTTAATTAGATGAATCAACTAAGAGATAGAGCCATTATGGAAAGCGAAGCAATCAGATTGTCCAAGCCGTCTGCAGCATTGTTGAGTCCATATTGTCAATCAAATTAAGAAGATGTTGACAGTGAATAGTTTGAATCTTGTGTACTTTGTGAATAGTTTGAACACATTCTTTTTGCATAGTTTGTGAATATTTAATCCAATTTTATTATAATTTTTGTTTGCATAAATAAACTTTTATGAAGCTGTATGTGTTGTATTCAAAACCTCTTAATTACAAGTTCAAAAAAATAAAGGGAAACAAGATCAAATATACTAATACGCGGAATTCCTTTTATAATACACCGAAAAATAACTGGAATACCCTAGAATTGTGTGCTTACATATTTTCCTGGAAAATCTAACCAAGAGTTATGGGAATTCAGAAATTTGAATTGTTACCCTGCTTAAGTATTGAATTGTATATGTATTATAAATTTAAAACAAACAAATTCCTTCAGATATTTCAACACACTAATTTTTAACACAAACAACAACATCTCAAAATATAAAAGAACAAAGAAAATATAAAAAATAAGAGGCTGCATAATACACCCAAAAAATTTTCACTGCTACCCCGAAAAAGTACCACTCTGCACCCTAAAACCTATCCTATGCTACTGAATCTCTGAACTGGTAATTCATAACATGTCCATGATATTGGCTCGAATTTGATTACACCATTGATCCACCATAAAAAAGGTTAAACTTCAAAAAATAAACTCACATATTAGCAAAACTATTAACAAAAATAAATTTAATTACCCCCATGTTTAAAGAAGATCATTTTTACCTCAGGTAGAGCTTTCGTTTTCTTTTTCTTTGAAGCATTTGCAATCTGTTTTTTTTTTTGTCTTTAAACTTAGTCAATTTTTGGGACGTTCTCTTGTTCTCACTCGTGGAGGGCTTTGAAGCTCGTTAATAGCTTCCAAGTTAGCATCTTCGTGAGATAACAAACATTTTTTGTTGCTTTTAGCTTTGTGTTCTTGCATCTGAACCATGGCATTATCGTAAGCGCGGTGCAAAATGGCAGCCTGCTCCTCAGATTCTGATACAAATTCACATATATTTTGTGACTAGAACACCAAATCATCAAATCTCTTGCTTCTTGGCTCCAAAAGAGGCTCGTCGTGGTTGCTCTTGATGTGTGTGTGCCTCCTTTTTATGTTTTGCTCCATTGTTCAAATATATATCACGGTGACACTTTGTTTACTTGCTCAAAACTTGACGCGCTCAAAGAGTGACGACACAATATCCCTCTTGACTCGAATAATAAGCACTGGCATTTCACTTTGGCTGCTAAACTGTCATATGCAACCGCAAACTTGTTGAATGTTGAGTTAGAAATTTGTTCTACAACTTCGTATACCGTATATCCTAGAGCGAAGTGTGTTTTGATCTTGTTATGAAATTCACCTTCCCTTTGAATTGTGCGTGGAGTTCCCTGAACTTATCATGAGTATACACCTGTTGAGACTGAGCTTCTATTAAGGATTATTGTATTGTTTGATGAATTGGATAAGTGAGCTGTTCCGCATAATTAACTTGTTAAAAAATGCCTCCATGCTCTCACTCCTTTGTGTGCTTTTCATCTCAGCCCAGAAGTGGTGATCGAGATAAACTGGAATGCATAAATGATGATCTTCGAAAAGCTCTGCAAAAAATATCCAAATCAGAACTAAGATACACCGAAAAATATGGAATGTACACCTCTGTTGTAGATTTAAAAAACAACATTACCTGAGAGCCAGTTGATGTCCCCAAGACCATACTTCATAAGAAAATCATTTCAATTTCTATCAAATGATTATTTTTTAAGGGAGTTCCAAACAACATGACTCATCTCATATTCGATTTCTTCGTGTCTCTTGTAGCCATTTAATTTGCTTGGAATCTTCTTCATGATGTGCCAAATACACCACCAGTGAATCGTTGTGGGCATACAAGCCTCGATGGCCCTTTGATCGATGCACATTGATAGGTGAGAATGCCTTTAGGAGCATTTCCACCCATGAAACAAAGCCAACATTGAAATAACTATTTGAATGATTGAGTATCCTTGTTTTTCATCAAAGTGCATCCCAGAAGTGTTGACTGACCGTGGTAATTCACCCTACAAAAGAACAAAAAATCAGATTATACATGAATATGACGAAACAGAAACAAAATCGTTAAATTCGCCGAAATAATATCTTTATACGCTGAAAATCAGACCAAATACGCATAAACCAGAACATCATATTACTTGTTTGTATTGTAGGTGGTATCAAATGAAATAACATTTCCGAAATACTCACAGGCAGCCCTGCTCCTTGCGTCTGCCCAAAAGGTAATCTTAATCGATTGATCAACCTTGAGTTTGAGCTCCAAAAAGAAATTCTGATTCTTCTTTTTCATTCTTAATAAGTATTTTCCAAATTCTTTTGCATCCTCTAGTTTCGAAACATTCCGCACTTCTCTTGTGATGTAATTTTTCACGTTTTTTTCAATAAAATTTAACTCACGGTGACCCCCAGTTGCTGCGACAAATGATTGGTATGTTTTGCTTGGTCTGATTCCAGCTTCCTCGTTATTCTCTATTGTACGTCGCATGGACATGCTTAGTTCCCTGTGCTGTTTAAGCATCTCTGCTTGATTTGGACAACATGGATGTGAATGATGCAACACGACCTTTGAAATGATACAAACACCAATGTCCTTCAATATGTGTATATAAATTCTTGTAGAAAAATTTAAACCAGCTGAGGGGTTTGTCTTCTCGGTCGGAGATATTTTAGATTTTCATTTCTCCTCTCTGCTACATGTAATCAATTGGTTTTTAATTTCATTTCCCTTCTTATTTGTGCTCCAAACTCTTATAGAAAAACCTGCAGTTTTCGAATAATCTTTGTAGAATTTCGCAGCATCTTCAAGCATGTTAAAAGTCATCCGAACCTTTGGAACAAACTGTTCATCAACATCACACAGAAATGGAAAAATACTCCCAAAATAGTCCACAATACACCGTATTAAAGCTAGGATCATAAAACAGAAACTAAAACAATTCAACTATAGAATCATAAACTATAAACAAACTACATTGTCTAGATTCAAACCACACCTCATTACTCGATTTGATTCAAAACATTAATACAATTCACCTTCGTTCAATTAAAAAAGTTAGAACCTGTAGATGCACCTAAAAAATCCCCCAATACACCCAAATATTTCTTATTCATATCAAAAAATCTGATATAAAATGCAACAAATTCATCAAAATTACCATATTACATTCAATACAAACAATCAACAATAAACAACAATTATCACAAGCAAGGTTCACAACATTATTAACCTACATAATAATAAACTACTAATAAAAGCATTAACTGTAATTGAACCAAACCTTAGGCACTTCATTGGATTCAAAACAATAATCCACTTCGCTCTGGTTCAATTGACAATATGGACTTGAATCATTCATTATCTTCAAAACGATTTTAGAACTTGATTTTAATAATGAAGGAAGAGAACGAAGGAAATCAAGAAACGTGAAGAAAGAGAAGACAAAGAGAACGCACGAAAAAGACGAAAGAGAACGCACGAAAATGAAGGAAGAAAGACACAGAGAACGCAGAAAACGCTGACGAAATTCGAAAAAGGAAATAAGATCTTTTCAAAAAAGGAAGTTATATATTCACGCGTAAATTGAAAAATTAGTTATATTAAGAGGTGCGTGAGCTACATTAGGCTAAAATGACTTGTCTTGGACTTGTATGGATAAATCACTTATATGTGGAGAATATTTGTAAATTAAATTAACTTGATTCGATTTACTATGTATTAGTTGATTTGATTTACTACTAGTACGTCATATACAGTAGTAAATTGAATTAACTTGGTTCGATTTACTGATTGAACAAAAATGTCAATAAAAAATACCCTCTATTTAGATTCAAATAAAATATAAAAAAATCAAAACGAATAAGAATAGAAATTCAAATTTTGTTTGAGTTTAAATTCCAGAAAATCTACATTTTTACAAACTTATGAATTTAAAATGGAATAAACTATTTCTAAAAATTTATTAAAATCATCTTTTGACTCATTAGCATCTAAATAATCATTATCGGAACTTTGATGTTGAAAAAGTTATGATAAAGTATAGTCCTCTAAGGTGACATAAGAGCTAAAACTTGGATTTTTTCGGAATAAGAAGTAACAAATAGTTATACACTATAATATAACCAACAATATTTATATAATGTGTAATTTGAGTCATAATGAAAATAATATATACATTAAATTATCATTTAATTTATAAAATTAAGTGTAGAACTTACGTTTTGATTTCAGAACATAATGTCATCAAATGCGGAGTATTTCTTTATTGACATTTATGTCTGTACAAAAACTGTATATGCTGTACCAGTAGTAAATCGATTCAAGTTGATTCGATTTATTACTGTATATGATATAACATATATAGTAGTAATACAAAATATACATAGTAAATCAAATCAAGTTAATTCTATTTACATGTAAATAGCATAAATCAAATCAATTTGATTGATTTATATAAAGGTGTTCAGGATAGAGCGCATAACCAATTTTGATTTAGGATATTTGCATAATTTTTAAACTCTATTTATTTTATCTAGATGAATTATCCAAAATATTAAATTTTTTTTATATTTAAAACTTTGAATAATATTTTAATAGAGGATATTGGAGTAATGTGGTGCGTTAATTTCCTTGTTCAGTAGCATCTTCTAACTTGGAAATAGTTATAAAGAAAAATGTCTGCTTTATCTAAGAATCTGTTATTAATTAATAAATTTTTACAAAATAAGATCAAATTCAAACTTTTAATATTTGTTTAAGTGAAAGAGTAAACTTACAATATGATAACTCAAATTGATATAAGATTACATCATTATTTTTATTGTGTCATAAAAATGAGGTAGAGGGTGAGAGGTCTAGAGATTTTAGTTAACAGGAACAATAATCACACAGAACTATACTAAAAAATAAAAAATTTTGCATCCATTATACATGTTAAAAAAAAACAAAATTGTTTAATATATATACTTCCAGGTTTTTTTTTCTATTATAAATTTAAAAGAATTATTATTTACAAACAAAATTAAACAAAGTTTCATTTCCGAAATACATTTTTTGTGTTTAGGATGAGTTTGCCGCACCTTGCGCGAACTTCACTCCAAATTGAGAAACTCAAATTCCTAAGTGATTATCATCGTTTCCAAGAATACATAGAAGTACACAAAAGTACACAAAAATAAGCCGTATTTTACAATGGTATAGTAGAGATGGTGCTCCCCAACATCTTAATTTTAAAATAAATCTAGTTTGGTTTAATTTGGGAGTTGAATACTGAAAAGACAAGCATAGCTTCTTCAACATCGTCGATGGCAATGGCAATATTATCATCATCTCTAGAAATTTGAGTTAGCCAGTTAGTTATGGAGTTTTAAAAGTGAAGTTCGCCAGCAATGCGGTGAACTTCATCATGTATATGAAATTCGTCGGGGTTCCGACGAACTTCCTCAAATTACAAAAAAAAAGATTTATACTGACATTTAAAGTTGAAATATTTATTTTTGAAATAATTTTTTTAAATTTATTATAGAAAAAAATCCTATACCGCCCCTAGTTTTCTACAGATTTGCTACACATCTAAGCAATATTGCCATCCGAGTCCAACCAAGTCGATCCAATACCAACAAAATCACTCATTAAAAAGACCGTGATTACACGCGCACACCAACCTCATTCACATTCACGCACTACGTTATTGACTTCTTCTTCTTCTTCTTCTTCTTCTTCTTCTTCTTCTTCTTCTTCTTCTTCTTCTTCTTCTTCTTCTTCTTCTTCTTCTCATCGTCATTCTTTTGTTGCTTCTATTATTGCTGTTATTGCTATAGAAGGTGAAGAGAAAAGAGTTTTGAATTTTGCAGGATAACGAGTCTAAATGCACCTTAATTCACTTAGAAATGAACCGAAGTTATATAATCATTGCGGCACAATTAACTCAGAAATAAACCGAAATTACATAATGATTGCGACACATAAACTCAGTTAAAAAACAAGCACACAAACAAGACTGAATCATGAACAAAAACACATCCGAAATTAATTTTGGATCAGACAATGTCATTAACATGCTTCTTCTTTTTTGTTTGATATTTTTTCTCTTTTTCTTTGTTTTATTCCTCTCAAGAGAGTAAATCAAAAATAATTTTGAGAAAATAAAATAAAAATGTTAATATGAAGAAGAAAAAGATGAAAAAAAAGAAGCAGTAGATGAGGAGAAAGAGGAGAAAGAGTTTTGAATTGTGCATGACAGCGAGTCCAAATACACCTTAATTCATTCAGAAATGAACCAAAATTATATAATAATTGCGACACAATTAACTTAGAAATGAACCTAAATTATATAACAATTGTGATACAATTAACTTAGAAATGAACCAAAATTACATAATGATTATGAGACATAACTCAGTTCGAAAGGAAGCACACAAACAAGATTGAATCATGAACAGAAATACATTCAAAATCAATTTTGGATCAGACAACATCATTAACATGTTTCTTCTCTTTTTTGTTTGATATTTCCTTCTCTTTTTCTTTGTTTTATTCCTCTCAAGAGAGTAAATAAAAAAGAATTTTGAAAAAATAAAATAAGATGGTGAAGATGAAGAAGAAAAAGATGAAAAAGAAGAAGCAGTGGAATATGAGGAGAAAAAGGAGAAAGAGTTTTGAATTCTGCAAGACAATGAGTCTAAATGCACATTAATTCACTCAGAAATGAACTGAAATTATATAATGATTGCGACACAATTAACTCAGAAATAAACCAAAATTACATAAGAATTGCGGCACAATTAACTCAGAAATGACTAAAATTACATAATGATTGCAACACATAAACTCAATTCAAAAATAAGCCCACAAACAAGATTGAATCGTGAACAGAAACACATCCAAAATCAATTTTGGATCAGATAACATCATCAACATGGTAAAAATTCAACAATAACAATAACAATAACGATAACGACAATATGTATAAGAAGAAGACGACAGTGAAGATAACGATGATGATGATTGGTGGACGAAATTGTGATCATTGATATTGGCTCTTTAGCATATACACAAAAACTATTGTGTCTCTTGGTTAAATTCACAACTCCGTTCAACTAACCAGCAAGTGTACTGGGTCGTCCAAGTAATAAACCTTACGTGAGTAAGGGTCGATCCCACAGAGATTGTTGGTATGAAGCAAGCTATGGTCACCTTGTAAATCTCAGTCAGGAAGATTAAAATAATTTATGGGTTTCGAAAATAAAGGTAATAAAATAGATAGTAAAAAGGATAGAAGACTTATGCAGATTCATTGGTGGGAATTTCAGATAAGCGAATGGAGATGCTGCATGGCTCAAGGACGCCTGCTCTCCTACTGCTTCTACTCAATCCTTCTTACTCCTTTCCATGGCAAGCTTTGTATAGGGGTTCACCATCAGCTGTGGCTACTTTCAATCCTCTCGGGAAAATG
>NC_029774.3:46265096-46267329 GCF_000817695.3 Arachis duranensis
TGGCCCTAAGCACTTTGTCTTCCAGTATTACCACCGGATACACAAATGCCACAGACACATGACTGGGTGAACCTTTTCAGATTGTGACTCAGCTTTGCTAGAGTCCCCAGTTAGTGGTGTCCAGAGCTCTTAGGCACACTCTTTTGCTTTGGATCACGGCTTTAACCACTTAGTCTCAAGCTTTTCACTTGGACCTTCATGACACAAGCACATGGTTAGGGACAGCTTGATTTAGCCGCTTAGGCCTGGATTTTATTTCCTTGGGCCCTCCTATCCATTGATGCTCAAAGCCTTGGATCCTTTTTACCCTTGCCTTTTGGTTTTAAGGGCTATTGGCTTTTTCTACTGCTCCTTCTTTTTCTTTCTATTATTTTTTTTCGCCATTTTTTTTTCGCAAGCTTCCTTTTTCACTGCTTTTTCTTGCTTCAAGAATCAATTCATGAATTTTTCAGTTCATCAATAACATTTCTCTTTGTTCATCATTCTTTCAAGAGCCAACAATTTTAACACTCATAAACAACAAGATCAAAAATATGCACTGTTTAAGCATTCATTCAGAAAGTAAGAAGTATTGTCACCACATCAATATAATTAAACTAAATTCAAGGATAAATTTGAAATTCATGTACTTCTTGTTCTTTTTTAATTAAAAACATTTTTCATTTAAGAGAGGTGAAGGATTAATGGATTTTATTCATAGCTTTAAGGCATGGTTACATACTAATGATCATGAAGTAAAGACACAAAACATAGACAAACATAATGCTAAAAACCGAAAACAGAAAGAAATAAAGAGCAAGGAATGAATCCACCTCTTAGTGGCATCTTCTTCTTGAAGGACCAACAATGTCCTTAAGCTCTTCTATGTCCCTTCCTTGCCTTTGTTGAATGATTCCTAGTAATTTTGGTGTTTCTACCCTTTAGTTGCTTCCAATATTTGTGTGGAGGATAACTTTATCCCCTGAGGTATCTCAGGGATCTCTTGATTTGCATCCACATGTTCTACCACTGAGCTATGACGGCTTATATTAGTCTTTCCATCTCCCATGACTCAGAGGTGGAAGCTTTTTGTCTTCCCTTTGAGGTTTCTCTGGCCTTAGGTGCCATTAATGGTAATGGAAAAGCAAAAAGCTATGCTTTTACCACACCAAACTTAAAATATTGCTCGCCCTCGAGCAAGAAAGAAAAGAAAAGTAGTAGAAGAAGAAGAGAATTGGGTAGAGAGGGAGAGAATTGGTTTCGGCTATATGGGAGAAGAAGGGGTTTGTGTTGTGTGAAAATGAAGAAGAAAAGAAGGGTATTTATAGGGAGAGGGAGGGTGGTAGTTCGGCCATTTTGGGTGGGAAAGGGTGGAAAATTGAATTTGAATTTTATGAGGGTAGGTGGGATTTATGGGGAAGAGGAGGTTGATGTGAATGGTGAATGGGGTAATTAGGAAGAGGAGTTGAGGTGATTGGTGAAGGGTTTTGGGAAGTGTGATATGGGGAAGAGTGAAAATGAGATTTGGATTAGGAGAGTGTGATTAGGATTAAAAGAGAAGGTGGGAACATGGTAGGTGGGGATCCTGTGGGGTCCACAGATCCTGAGGTGAAAAGAAATACCATTCCTTCACCATATAGGCATGTAAAATGCCTTCATGCATCATTCTGGCGTTCAAACGCCCATTGGTGCATGTTCTGGGCGTTAAACGCCCATGTAATGCATGTTTCTGGCGTTGAACGCCAGTTTCATGCTTGTTGCTGGCGTTCAACGCCAGTTTGTCCTCTGTGTGCACATCCTGGCGTTAAATGCCAGGTTGTTGCTTGTTTCTGGCGTTCAGCGCCAGAATGGTGCTCTGTTCTGGCGTTGAACGCCGGCCAGATGCACCTTATTGGCGTTGAACGCCAGTCTGCGCTGCCTCCAGGGTGAACAATTTTTTTCTTCTGTTTTTGACTCTGTTTTTAATTTTTTTGGATTTTTTCGTGACTCCTCATGATCATGTACCTAATAAAACACAAAAATAACACAAAAACAAAACAAAATAAAATTAGATAAATAAAATTGGGTTGCCTCCCAACAAGCGCTTCTTTAATGTCAATAGCTTGACAGTGGCTCTCATGGAGCCACAAGGTGATCAGGTCAATGTTAGTGTAGTCCCAACACCAAACTTAGAGTTTGGATATGGGATCTTAACACCAAACTTAGAGTTTGGTTGTGGCCTCACAACACCAAACTTAGAGTTTGACTGTGTGGG
>NC_029774.3:46267979-46268487 GCF_000817695.3 Arachis duranensis
CTCACTAGGATTTTCGTCCTCCTCCTCCTTTGTGCATTCGGTCACTTTGATTAAATCAATGGCCTTGCACTCTCCTTTTGGATTCTCTTCTGTATTGCTTGGGAGAATACTGGGAGGAGTCTCAATGACTTTCTTACTCAGCTGGCCCACTTGTGCCTCCAAATTTCTAATGGAGGATCTTGTTTCATTCATGAAACTGAAAGTGGCTTTTGACAGATCAGAGACTATATTGGCTAAATTAGAATTGTTTTGTTCAGAATTCTCTGTCTGTTGCTGAGAAGATGATGGATATGGCTTACTATTCTTCAGCCTATTGCGTCCACCATTGTTAAAGCCTTGTTGAGGCTTTTGTTGTTCCTTCCAGGAGAAATTTGGATGATTTCTCCATGATGGGTTATAGGTGTTTCCATATGGTTCACCCATGTAATTAACCTCTGCCATGGCAGGGTTCTCAGGATCATAAGCTTCTTCAGAAGCTGCCTCTCTAGTACTGTTGGATGCATGTTGC
>NC_029774.3:46270709-46271210 GCF_000817695.3 Arachis duranensis
TTTTTATGATTTTCTAAATTTTTTTGTATTTTTTTTAAATTTTTTTTGAAAATATTTTTGAAAAAAAAACGAAAAATAAAAGAAAAATTTTTGAAAAAGATTTTTGAAAAGAAAATTACCTAATCTGAGTAACAAGATGAACCGTCAGTTGTCCATACTCGAACAATCCCCGGCAACGGCGCCAAAAACTTGGTGGACGAAATTGTGATCATTGATATTGGCTCTTTAGCATATACACAAAAACTATTGTGTCTCTTGGTTAAATTCACAACTCCGTTCAACTAACCAGCAAGTGTACTGGGTCGTCCAAGTAATAAACCTTACGTGAGTAAGTGTCGATCCCACAGAGATTGTTGGTATGAAGCAAGCTATGGTCACCTTGTAAATCTCAGTCAGGCAGATTAAAATAATTTATGGGTTTCGAAAATAAAGGTAATAAAATAGATAGTAAAAAGGATAGAAGACTTATGCAGATTCATTGATGAGAATTTCAGATAAGCG
>NC_029774.3:46272091-46280840 GCF_000817695.3 Arachis duranensis
CCAAGTTACGTCGTCATTCTTCGAATAAAGTATGGACTATTATATATTGCTGGAAAGCCCTAGATGTCTACTTTCCAACGCCGTTGAGAGCGCGCCAATTGGAGTTCTGTAGCTCCAGAAAATCCATTTCGAGTGCAAGGAGGTCAGATTCCAACAGCATCAGCAGTCCTTTTGTCAGCCTTCTTCAGAGTTTTGCTCAAATCCCTCAATTTCAGTCAGAATTTACCTGAAATCACAGAAAAACACACAAACTCATAGTAAAGTCCAGAAATGTGAATTTAACATAAAAACTAATGAAAACATCCCTAAAAGTAGCTCAAACTTACTAAAAACTATATAAAAACAATGCCAAAAAGCGTATAAATTATCCGCTCATCAATGATGATGATGATAGAAGAGAAGGATGAAAAGGAAGGAGGAGAAGAAATTCCAATTAGAAAAGAAGAAGAAAGAGGAGGAAGAGGAGATGGTGGTGTTGGTGACAACAGTAACAAAAAAGAAGAAAACATAGCATCAGGTGTGATGAAGAAGAAGAAGAAGAAGAAGAAGAAGAAGAAGAAGAAGAAGAAGAACGCATGCGTGAATTTGAAAGAAGAAGAAGAAGCAACAGCGCGAGAGAAGAAGAAAGAGAAAAAAGAAGTGCGTGATCTAAATTACTTGGATAAACTTGGATATTAAAATTGCTTAAATGTGGAGAATAATTCAATTTCCTAAATGTGCATCCATCATTGGCAGTGGACTTACATATGCATAAAAATCTCTAAATATGTGACAAAGATTTCTACAACATATTTGTTCATTAAACTAAATCTAAAAAATTAGAAAAAAATCAAATTGGTTTGTAAAGACTTTTAAATTAGATATTTTAATTTTTAATAAATTATTTGTAAAAAATTTCAAAAATTATTTTTGTTTGACAAATTATATAAATTTTTTGTTTTCAATCAAATTTTAAATGTGTTAAAGAAATAAATTTAGATGTTTGTTTAGAAAGAAAAAAGGTAATACCGTGTGTTTATTTTTGTTTTCCTTAATTCAGTGACTCCAGTTTTATAAGTTTGACTGATTGCTGCAAGCAATGCAAAGGAGTAACTGAGGTCACTCCCACATAACTTTACCGTACAGAATTTCTTGCGTATTCAAGACAAATAAATATTCAATATTCAAATAGCCAATAAACTTTTCCCACTTTCGCTATAAATAAATCTCAAAGAAAGAAACAAAAAAAAAAGAAGAAGAAAGATTACATGTGTATCCAAGATTTCCGTCTATTATTGGATATGATTAGGACGGCACATTGCTACTGACCTTGTTTATGATTAGGACGGCACATGCAGGCAATGAAGCATAATTTGTCCTCAAATTTTTATTAGTCAACTAACTCGATAATAAATTGCTGAATTACATTAAGATGCTATTTGGTAGAGGTATAATGCTAAGTAGTCAAAATATCATAAATAATAAATAAAAGTCAAATTTTTGAATGTAGATAGAGAATTTGTATCTACATGTATAGACATATGCTACTTTTTGTAATTGTTTGACAAATATTTCTTTAGAAAATAAAAATAATTTTTTGTAGGTTTTTGTCAGAGAACACAAAAAAAAATTATTGTTCTCTTCAAGTGATAGAAATACAAATTAGTAAGGCTGCACACGGATCGGATATAGCCTATAATTCTATCCGATCCGTACTGCACTAATCAAATTGGATCGGATACGATATCTGCATTTTTTCAGGATCGGATCTGATATCGGGTATATCTGCATAATTAAAAAAAACTATTTTAAGGCCTTGTTTTTACAAAAAAATGTTCAGAAAATCCATTCTTTTACCTGTTTATGCCTATTTATTCCTAAAATATTATCAATAAAAGTTCTCTTGAATTATAATAAAAAAAATACAAGATCTAAGTTTAATTATTCTAAATTGAAGTACAACATAAAAAATTAAAAAAAGATATAAAATTCATAAAACGACACACTAAAATTCATATCACAGTAGGGTTTACACTACAAGAAAGTACCGGAATAGCGACCAAGTTTAGCGATTGAAAAAATTGGTTGCTAATAGCGACCGATACAGAATTTCCAGGATCAAATCAATATTGGTTGCTAAATCGGTCGCTAAATTACATTCAGCGACCCATTTTAGCGACCAATAAATTCGGCCACTAATAGCAACCAAATTAGCGATTGATAAGTTTTAAATACAACCAAAATAAAATCGATCACTAAAATCGGTCGCTATTTTTTGATTTAGCAACCGATTTAGCAACAAAAACGGAAATAATGTCTTTGGAACTGTTGGTCACAAAAGCAGTCGCTATTTTTTATTTTAGCGACCGATTTTGCAACTGATAGTGAAATAGGGTAAACAACTGTTTCGTTGCTAATTCAGTCACTACATTACTGGCCGCTAAATCAGTTGCTAATTTTTAATTTAGCGACTGATTTTAGTAACTAACATAAATAGTCACTAATAGCCACCGAATTAGCGACCAACTTGTTTTATACGACTAGGATATAAATGGTCGCTAAAATTGGTCGCTTTTTTTTTAATTTAACGACTTAGTTAGCAATCAAAACAAAAGAAGGAATGTCCTTGAGACTCTTGGTCATAAAATCGATCGCTATTTTTTAATTTAGGAACGATTTTGCAACCGATCTATAAGTAAATAAAATAACGTGGTTGGTTGCTAAAGTTGTGGTTACTAGATCGGTGGCTAATTTTTAAATTAGCGACCGATTTTATAAACTAATCGGTTACAAAAGCGGCCGCTATGTAAAAAGAAGATATTTTCTAAATTATCCTCACTAATCCTAACTCACCACTACCATTCTCATCTTCTCCAATTAGATACCATTGTCATCTCTGAGTGCCGTTGTCGTCTTCTTCACCACCATCTTCTGCGCGCCTCTCGCTGCCTTCTCCTGAGGTCCCGTCGGCATCGTCTTCTCTGGTCTCGACGCCATCTCCTAAGGTATCCTCACTGTCTTTTTCTGCAGTCTTGGTGTCGTCGCCTACATCGTTGAGATCTCGGCGTCATCTTCGTCGTCTTCAAGCAGGTAACCTCCTAATCACCGATTCTGATCATGCTGTTAGGTTTGGTTTTTTCCCCCCTCTGGTTAGGGGTTTTAGCGATGTGCTCCCACCAACGTTAGTTCCGTCTTTGATATAGATCAAACAACCACAGGCTTGCCAATTTTGAACAGAATGATCGTCGCTTGGAGATATTCTCACTACCAGTGATGATTTTATTTATGCAATTACATTTATCTGATGCTAGGTTTGGAACTATTGAGTAATTCGGTTGTGGATGAACTCTTTTCTCTATTTTTCTCATTTTGTTTTCTACATCAATGTTTGAATTCTGTGTTTCATTGCTATTGAATTGCCATGGTTGATAGTTTCAACAATGTTCTAATAATGACTTTGATATTAATTAGTTCTGAAGTTTTTCATATACTCCTATGATTAAATCTCATTGCAATTTAATAGATGAAAAGCAACAACATATTTTAGTGAAGCTGTAGATTTAAGAAATGTAGTATAGGAATCTTGGGAATGTTTTTTGCAGGTTTTTACTAGGGTAATGCTTTTTTTTCTTCTTTCATTGTTTTCTGTAGTTTCGATGTAAAATCTTATGTTTTTTGTTTATTTATTATTATTTTTTAAAGGTTGATACATGGAATGCAGAGAAATGACTGTATTCACATAAGCTGATACAAATCTTTAATAAAATCTATGTTTCTTTCTTTAATGTTCGTGTTTTGATCTTTAGTATAATCTTGGGGAGTTCTTCTTTCAAGGTGTTCATGTTATTTGGCCAAACTAAGATGGTTTTCATGTTAACTAATTAATTCAATTTTCATGCTTAAGGTTTCTCTTTTTATATAGATGTTGTCATAAATGAATATTTTAGATTGTTTAAGAGGATAACTTTTGACAGTACATTTGATTTTGGGGGGGAGTTATAAGAATGGATGAACTTTGTAACGGGAGAATGTGTGTGCTTCTTGTGTTTATTTTGTATCTCCCAGCAAATCATTAGTATTGTCTTGAGCTAAAGAGTTCAGTTTTGTAATTATTGAACCTTGATTGGTTACCCCGATTGATCTATTTATACTGTCTCAGCAAGAACTATATTGTTTATCCCTGATTGGTTATTTCTAAGGCTAATATACCTCGATCTAGTTATGTTGTTGTGCTAGTTCATATAGGAGTTTCGGGTAGTCAAACATATTATGATTTCTAATTGGTAAGTGGATTGAGCTTTTTATAGACTATAGTTGTGCAGGAGCTATTTATAATTGTGGCCCGTGAACCATTAACTTGATGTGCTTTTTTAACACAGTCCATAATCACAATTCACAACTTGAATGGCTAATGGATCTACCGCCTCTAGTTTTTATAGTATGCAGTGACAACAAAATCTCATTTTATATACTGAATAGACTTTGTTTGTAATGATATCCCCCACCCCTTTTAAATTTTTTCATGACAAATTTTTTCATGTTGAATTTCGTCAAACATTGGTAATGAATTTTGGTGACGAGTTGTATTCTAAGTTATGGAAGTTTTAATATTTTCAATTGTTCATTTCTTTGTGACTGTTTGTTGTCTTTTCTGTTCTTTAGTGAATTTCTGAACTCAATTTTTTTGGATTCATATATTCAGTGCGTGGTTAGTGTCTAGAGATAGTACAGTATGGAGAACTCAGCAATGCAAAATATATCACTGAGACCTTATAGTATATATTCTGTAGTTTCTTTAAGTTTATTTTCCCATCATTCAAATTTGCACGGGCTATACCTCTACGAGTTACTGCTGTGTTCACCTATGTACGTGTTTTGATTGACAGTTCTAATCTTATGTTAGCGTTTACATTTAGAAAGGGAATTTAATTTGAATTTTGGTTTTACTATTCAGTTGGGTCCCAAATTCATGAGGGAGAATGGACTTACACATGTGACTTTTTCAACTGCAGACGGAGCTCTAGAGGCAGCACCTGCGTTGAGAACAGTATTTGTTTTATACGAAGTTTTTTGTTTATGATTTCTTATTATTAACCGTAAAATGGACTGTGTTGCGTTATAACTTAACAGTTTTTCATACCCATTGGGATTTGTGATGTCTCGGTTGTTGATATATATAATATCTTCATTCTGCATCTTAATACATGGTTGAGGTGAAGTAATTAATTTCTTGGCCATATGACAGTTCCTAGGTGAATTTTATTAGCAAATTCGTATGCTATACCTTGGATTTTCTCAGATAAGGTGGGACTATAAAGAGACCTAAGGGACCAAATCTCCTAAGTACCAAATCACTGTCAATTGAAAGTTGAAACTGTTGCATGCATGTGATTGTACTTTGAGTGCATTTGATTTTTTGTTTTTGCAACTCTTATTTATTTAAAATTTTATATGTATAAATATGCTTAGTTGCTTATTAGTTATTACAATAATGAATACTTATCTACTAATACTATAGCTGACTTTATTTGCATTACAACGGTGAAGTAAAATGACTACCAACTAATACATACATGCATCAAAATATTCTTTATTTATATTCATATAGAATAGTTGTCAGACTGCAACTTTTGTGATTTTTAAAGCAAAATATGCTCCTATAAAACTATCTGTTAACCAATGCTTTATTTATATCCATCAAATGCTTTTCTTATGTCTGTCAATAGGACCTCATGGGTGAATAGCTCTTGAAGAGGGAACTCTTGCGAAAATATAAATAAATAGTCCAAATACATTAAATAATTGTGAGACTTTTTCATTAAAAAGCATTTGAAGAAGGAAGTAATGCACCAAATGAGATGGATGTGTAGTGTGAAATAGTCAGAGTTAAAAAGGGAAGAATTATTTGTGGACTTGGAATAGAATTCACTGCAATTGACAAAAGACCTAGTTATCGTGGCCCTAGTTCTCAGTCATCCGATTGGTTGCGAAGGTCATAACATGAAGAAGTAATGAAGAAAATGAAAGAAGAGAACGACGACTTGAAAACTAGGATGGAAAAGACAGAAAAATGACTTGAACTTAATAACCGTATGCTTCAAGAAATGATGAAATAGCTTAATTTTAAAATTCCGATTCCTCAACTAGAAGGTGGAGAAACAAATAGAGAGGATGAAGATGGTGAATGTACGTCTGAAGAGTGATTAGTAGTTGTGATGCTAGTTAGTTAATCGACTTTAAATGATGTAATTAGTAATATGAGAGTGTTATTTACTTATTATTGTTGTCTATGATATTGAATTGATAAGTTATTTTGGTTATTGTTTAAGTGTGTTATGTTATTTTGGTTATTGTTTAAGTGTTGTTTACTTTTATGTGTTAAGGTGTAGGTTTTGTATTGATGGTTCAATAAAATGATAATTAAAAAATTAGGGCTAGCCATGGAAATTTGGTCACTAAAATGCTTGGTTGCTAATTAACGATCGATTTAGCGACTGAAATGTTGGTTGCTAAAATACAGGTCCACACTTATTGATCGAATTAGAGACTGAAATGTTGCTCACAAATTAGCGACCGAAATAACGGTCGCGAATTGGAGATCGAAACACTGGTCACAAATTAGCGATTGAAAAGTTGGTCGCTATTTGGAGACCAATTTACTCAGAAATCGATTTAGCGACGAAAAATTTGGTCACAATTTAGCGACTGATTTGGCGACCGATACTCTTTGATGAGGGTTTGGTGGCCTAATTAACAAATCGGTCGCTAACGTTTAGCGACCGAAGCTGGTCGTTATTTTCTGATTAGCAACCATGGTTTTAGCGACTACCCAAATCGGTCGCTAAATCGGTCGCTATTTCAATAATTTCTTATAGTATTACTTTCTTAAACTATGCTATTTATATGAGATATGTTGATATGCGGATTTGTGGATTAGATTTGCAGATATTACTGCCAAATCCACAATCTAATCTTACCATATTGCGGATCAGATCTTATCCAATCCGATAGCTCTGCAGATCGGATAATATCCGTAAAATTTGGATCGAATGTAGATAATTACTGCAGATATACAGATATTATCCGATCCATGTACAACTTTAAAAATTAGTCCTGCTAATATTAGTTATGATATTAATATTTTAATGAGATTAATATGAGGACGAACTTGTTTTATAAGTTGGGGCTTTTTTTAGCAATGGTATAATTTATAAGTTAAGCATCCCCGTTTGTCAACTACAAAAAGAAAGCCGGATAGGATTTTTGTTTTGGTTGTCATGAAGGAGTTAAATACAATTTAATACAAATGTGAATATTAATTTATTTGTTAATTAAAATTTTAAGTAATGAATACGTGAAAATAAGGGTAATTCACCTATATAAACCAAAAGACCATCAAAATCACTTGAATCTCTCAAAGTTAAAAACTTTATCTAGATGTCTTTCTTTAGATTTTTATATAAATTAATTTCAATGAATTCGAATTAGGTATTTGAGTAGTAAATCGAATCTATAAGATTCAAATTACTTAAAATGCTTATGTACTACTAAATCGAATTAAAGAGGTTCGATTTGACCTCTTGCATAGTGATATGGATAAATTCGATTTACAATTGACCGACAAAAATTTGAATTTTTCCTATAATAAATCGACTCAAAAGATTTCGATTTAGGACCCATAGCAAATCGAATGCAATAACTTCGATTTACTGGCTAACGTTTATTTTAATAATTCAAGTCTAATAGATTCAATTTACATGTAATTGTCTATAATCTGTATGAATTGTTGATTTTTTTTTGGACAAAGTAAATAAAAAATTGATCATACATAATAATAATAATAATAATAATAATAATAATAATATTGAAAGTACTTCAAAAAAGTAGTAAAATATTTTTAATTTTTAAATTATTATTGATTATGTGAAATATTTTATTTAAAATTCGAGTACATGCATGATTATTTACATTTAAATTTAATTTATTTTAATTGCTTCGCATGAAATAAAATATTTTTTTAATTTTTAAATTATTATTGATTATATAGAGTATTTTATTTAAATTTTAGTACATGCATGATTATTTAATTTAAATTTAATCTTTTTTTAATTGCTTCGCTTGAAATTAAATAATTTTTTTAATTTTTAAATTATTATTGATTATGTAGAGTATTTGATTTTTAAATTTGAGTACATGCATGATTATTTACAATTAAATTTAATCTTTTATTTAATTGTTTTGAATGAAATAAAATAAATTTTTTAATTTTTAAATTATTATTAATTATGTAGAGTATTTTATTTAAAATTTAAGTACATGCATGATTATTTACATTTAAATTTAATTTTTTTAATTACTTTGCATGAAATAAATAAATTTTTAAATTTTTAAATTATTATTGATTATGTGAAATATTTTATTTAAAATTTGAGTACATGCATGATTATTTACATTTAAATTTAATCCTTTTAATTGCTTCACATGAAATAAAATAATTTTTTAATTTTTAAATTATTATGTAGAAAAGTATTTTATTTCATGTGAAGAAATTAAAAAAATAAATTTAAATATACATATTTATGTATGTACTCAAATTTTAAATAAAATACTCTACATAATCAATAATAATTTAAAAATTAAAAAATATTTTATTCCATTTATTAAAAAGAAAAAATAAACTAACAATATATTTAATTATGAGACTTTTTAAAAATATTAAATTAAAAATAACATATAATATAACATAATTTAGTACTCGTTTTAAATATTC
>NC_029774.3:46280919-46282167 GCF_000817695.3 Arachis duranensis
TATTATTATTATGTATGATAAATTTTTAATTTACTTTGTCCAAAAAAAGTAATCATTTATATATAATAATAAGATTGTAGTCAATCATACGTAAATCGAATCCGTTAGATTCGAATTATTAAATAAATACTAGCTAGTAAATTGAAACTATTGTATTCGATTTATTATGGCCTTCAATCAAAACCCTTCGAGTCGATTTATTATGGGCAAAATTTAAATTTTTGTCAGTCCATTATAAATGAAATTCATCTATATCAATTTATCATAAAAGAGATCAAATCGAGCCTTTTTAATTCCATTTAGTAATACATATATATTTCAAGTAATTCGAATTTTATAAATTTAACTTACTAGTCAAATACCTAATTCGAATTCATTGAATTCGATTTATATAAAGATGTAAATAGAGACATTTAGATAACCGTTTTTAACTTTGAGAGATTTAAATAATTGTGGTGATCCTTTGGTTTATATGGATGAATAATTCTAAAAGTTAATTTATTTTATGAACGGTGTATATTATCTTTGTTTTTGATAATTAAATTAGTGAGTCTATTAGTCAATAAATTGGTCCATTATTTTATTTTTATATTTTGTCCCAATGTAGCTCAATATATATAATAGTCAATCTAATTAGTGGGAAATTGTTATTTAGGTAATTACTATTTTTATACATAATATTATAGATTTTTGATTCAGTAAAAAACAGGGTTAATGTTTAAATTCGTTCCTGAAAGATCACGCAATTTTCATTTTTGTCCCCAAATGATTTTTTTAATCAAATTAGTCCTTGAAAGATAAATTGTTAGTCAAATTAGTCCTTCCTTTAATTGGATGATGACGTGTCACATTAAGTGCCACATGGCATGATGACGTGACATGCCACGTGGTAGGTCAGTAACACGTGGCACGTCACGTGACAGGTCAGTGACATGTGACATGCCACGTGTCATTTGACATATAAACAATTTTTCTATTAGTCAAAATAGTCCTTAAAAGTCCAGATGTAAGTCATTTTCATCCCTCAAATTTTAAAAATTAGTCAAATTAGTCCTTATATAATTTTTTACAATATTAAATTTATAATACTTTTTATAATACTAATTTTAATATTATTTTTTAAACCTTAATAAACAAATTTTTTTTATATAAAATAATAAAAATAATTAAATTTTTATAAAGTTATTTTGTCATTTATATTTTAAAATTTTACATTTTCAAATTGTAATTTTTTATGTGAACTTTTTT
>NC_029774.3:46282810-46283525 GCF_000817695.3 Arachis duranensis
ACAAAATATAGTAATGTAACAAAAAAGATTTTAGAATAGAAAAGAATAAGAGAAATTTTGAGAAGAATTAAAGGAGAGAGATAATTTTATGAAGAAAAAATAAAAAAATTATATAAGGACTAGTTTGACTAATTTTTAAAATTTGAGGGATTAAAATGACTTACGTCTGGACTTTCAAGGACTATTTTGACTAATTGAAAACTTTTTTATATGTCAAGCGACACCTGGCATGCCACGTGTCACCGACCTGTCACGTGGCGTGCCACGTGTCACTGACCTGCCACGTGGCGTGTCACGTCATCATGCCACGTGACACTTAATGTGACACGTCATCATCCAATTGACGGAAGGACTAATTTGACTAACAGTTTATCTTTTAAGGACTAATTTGATTAAAAAAATCATTCGGGGACGAAAATGAAGATCGCGTGATTTTTCAGGGACGAATTTGAACATTAACCTCAGTAAAACAAGTTAAAATAAGAAACTATGTTAATGTATATAATTTTTAATTAAGTTATATCTTAACAGGTTGATCATTATTAATTTTATCAACTACCTACAAAATAAGAGATTAACTGATTAAGTGTAACGACTTATATATTATTTCTAAAATGAGTTAGTACTTGCAAAATTTCCTAAAAAGAAAAAAGAAAAACACTTTAGGGATCCAAATTAATTAATTAATTAATTTTGTTCTATTTAAAAACTAATA
>NC_029774.3:46283543-46293041 GCF_000817695.3 Arachis duranensis
TTTAAGTACCAATGAGTTATAGCTCAAATACTATAATCTTCCCATATTCACCTAAGAGGTCGCGGGTTTGAGTCTCCCTATCTCTTTGGTAAAAAAAAAAAGTTTATCTTTTAAGTAAATAAAATTTTTTTAAAGCCATTTAAAAAGATTCCTTCTTGTTACACAGATCCAATTTAAAAAGAGAAATTAAAATTTAGTATCCTAATTCAAATTCAAATATTATGTTATTTTGTTTTATTTTATCATAATTTTTATCATGTCTTTTTTTAAGGCTGAGAGGAGGTTAAATATTACCAGATTGAAAAATATACACAAACTTTTATGTGTCTTTCTTTTTGTAATTGACGAATTTTTAGGCCATAAACTCCACTATTACCAGAAACAAAAAATCCAATTTATAAAATAGGTTCGTCATCGTGTTAACCTCATTAAAATATTAAATACCATAATCAATATTAGCAGGACTAATCTTCACTTTCATCTTGTGAAAAGAACAATAGACTTTTTTTTTATATTTTTTAACAAAAACATGCAAAGAGACCATTTTTGTCTCCTAAAGAGGCATTTATCAAATAATTATAATAAACGACATATATTTACACATGTAGATACAAATCTCTTATCTACACCAAAAAATTCACCTAAATAAAAATATATTATTAATAATATTTTTATTTATAAGAGAGTATAAATTATTTTTTAATTTAATTAATATACTTAATTTTTTTATAATTATCTTTTATTAATTGTTTTAAAAGTCAATCTCAAATTTAATATAAATCAAATCTCAAAAAAGTAAAAAATTCTCTTTCATTAGGACATTTATAATTATACAATTTTTTTCAAATAAAAAATTTAAATTTTTATATCATTAATCTTAAAAAAATCTCAAATCACCTCAATATATTTTATAAAAAATCAAAACATCTTAAATTTGATTAATCTCTATTTATTGAAAATAAAAATATCTAAAATTATTGGTTTATGACCTGAAAAATAAAACAATAAATAATAAATAATAATAAATAAACACTAATTCGTTAATTATAAATGTTATGTGTTTAAAATTATAGATGTTATACGTATGAAATTATAATGGTTAAATTAAAAAATTTTAACAACTTCTATTATACAACTCATATTTTTACATATAGTCTATTATAAAATAAAAAATAAAATATAAACAAAAATTAAAAAACAAATTTTTAAAAGAAATTATTAATTCATGTATTAGAATTAATGAATAAGCATACATATGAATATCAAATAAAAAACATTACAACAATTAAAATCATGACCTATTGGTACACATGTAAGATAATTTGAAATATATAATAAGACACATATTTTAAAATTTAGTGATATTAATTATAAAAATTTGTTAATTATGAACATTATATGTATAAAATTATGGATGTTATGAGTACGAAATTATGGATGTTATGTATACCTGATGTCAGGGCATCTTGGCCAGTTTCACTGACCTTTTCTTTACTATTTTAGGGTAGTTTCATGCATTTTCTTAGTGAATAAGCAAGTTTTGGAGAAAAATACACTTACACCTTGATTCAAGCAAACATTATGAACTTTACATGGTTTCATGAGAATTAGGCAGAAATTGAATGATATAATTGATGATGCATAATCTCATGACTTGGAATAGAGCTTTGATGCACTTTAATTGCTTGATTTCAGGACAAAGGAAGTAAGAAGGAGCCACGTTAGCAGCCACGTTAATCTAATTAACGTGATCACTAACGTGGAATAGGGACAAGCTTGTAGCGTTAATGAAAAAGGTGACCCCCAATAACGCCTTCGAAGCCATCATAGCCCACGTTAGTTGCCACGTTAAGTACATTAACGTGGTAGCTAACGTGGAGGAAAAGAGGTGCTCCAACGTTAGTGGTAAAAGTGAATGCCACTAACGTTCCACAAGGGCACATTTAGCCACGTTAAGAGTCACGTTAATCCAATTAACGTGAACTCTAACATGGGAGGAGGAAGCAATCGCCAACGTTAGTGACACTAACCTTTGTCACTAATGTTGGACTAAGCCAAGAGTGCCCACGTTAAGACCACTAACGTGAAGAGTAACATGGAGCTAAGCATGATGGGCCAACGTTAGTGACATTCACCTTTGTCACTAACATTGGAGATGGCAATCACCACCACGTTAGTGGTCACGTTAATCCAATTAACATGAACTCTAACGTGGGAAGGAGGGGCGTTTGGAGCGTTAGTGACAAAGGTAAGTGTCACTAACGCTCTCGAAGCTTAGGCATGCCCACGTTAAGGGTCACGTTAGTTACACTAACGTGAACTCTAACATGCGAAGAAGACCCAAGAGCCAACGTTATTGAAAAAGGTGAATGCCAATAATGTTTGTGAAGGACCAAGAGGCAACGTTAGTGGTCACGTTAGTTCCACTAACGTTGAAGTTAACGTGGATCATTAGTGGGTTGGAACGTTAGTGGAAGAGGTGATCGTCACTAACGTTCTCGAACCCACATTTTCACTTAATGTTAACACCACTAACGTCCTAACTAACGTCCATGCCTAACTCACACTTTTCTGCAAGCAAAGCTGAGCCAACTAAAGATTGTAACTGCTTCAACTCAAGATCAAAGGCCCATATCTAAGACTTGAAGAACTAACTAGAAGATCAAGAAGAGTAGTATATATAGGAGTAGTTTTGAACTAGAAAGGAGCTTGGCAATTTGGAGAACTACACCTTGTATATTTACTTTTCTGCACTTTTCTAGTTACTGAAGAATGTACTCTTTTCTACCATTTTCCATTTCTATTTCCAGAGCTATGAACAACTAAACCCCCTTTCATTGGGTTAGGGAGCTCTGTTGTAATTTGATGGATCAATTATAGTTTTCATTCTTCTTCCTCTTTCTTTTCTCTTGATTTGCTAGAAAGCTTTCGATCTTAATTCAATTGGTTAGTTGTCTTGGAAAAGAAACTCTCCATAATTGGATCTCCTCTGAGCCTTGGAAAAGATATGAGGAGATCATGCTAGAAATGCTTTCTCATGTTGGACCAAATTGGGGTTTGGACGGATATAGTGACATGTAATCCTCCCAACACTTTGATTTGGAAATACATGTGGTATAATCAGTGACCATACTTCATCTCTTCCCATGAGCAATTAAATCAAGGAATTGGACAATTGTTCAAGCTTAGAAAGATTGGGTTGCCAAGAAATTGGGATCCAATCACCTAAGATTGCCAAGGAGATCAATGAATGCATTGATTGAGGAAGAGATGAGAATGAATTTGATCTGGAGAATGCAACATCTCCTAAGCCAAATGAATCTCCCATTTCTGATCTTACCCATTCTCTTTACTTTCTGCCATTTATCTTCATGCTCATTTCCCCAAATCCCCATTTAAGATTCTGCAATTTACTTTTTGCATTTTACTTTCCCGCTATTTAATTTTTTGCAATTCTCAACTCAATTTCTGTTAGCTCAACTAGCACATCTTTCCAACTAAAGTTGCTTAACCAATCAATCCCTGTGAGATTCGACCTCACTCTATTGTGAGTTTTTACTTGATGACAATTCGGTATACTTGCCGAAGAGAAATTTGTTGAGAGACAAGTTTTAGTGCATCAAGTTTATGGCGCCGTTGCCGGGGATTGATTTTGTATTGACAATGATTAAGTTAGAAGTTCACTAGATTGAGCATTTTCTTTTGAGATTGAGCATTTTCTTTTGATTGTTTATTTTACCTAGTCAATTACCTTTAGTTTCAGTTATTTTCTTCCTCATCCCCTCTCCCCTCTTTGTTTTCTTTTTCTTTGTTATTATTTACAATTCTGCTCGCTAACCCACTAACTGTTTGATAATTTGCACCACTCATACTAACAGCCACTCTAACAAGAATAACCTCTTCATTTTATTTCTTGCTGTGTGCTCTGTTAGTTGTATGACAGGGAAAAGAAGCAGAGCTTCAACTTCCTTTGATTCGGAACCTGAGAGGACCTTCCTTAGATTAAGGAGGGAAGCAAGAGGAAAAAGAGCTATTGGTGCTGAGGAAGAGGAAGAATACTTTGAAACAAACATGGAGGAGAACATGGAAAACAACCATGAAGGAGAAGCTCATAACCATGCCAGAGAGGGCCCTGTGAATCATGCTGGGCAAGAGAAAAGAGTTCTAGGCTCTTACATCAATCCAAACCCAGGAAATTATGGAAGTAGCATCCAAAAGCCAACCATACATGCCAATAACTTTGAATTAAAACCCCAGCTCATCACCCTTGTTCAGAACAACTGTTCATTTGGAGGAAGTGCCCAAGAAGACCCCAATCAACATCTAACCACCTTCCTAATAATACGTGACAATGTAAAGTCTAATGGTGTTCATCCATAGACTGCTCTTGTTCCCTTTCTCACTCAGGAACAAAGCATCTAAATGGCTGGAATCCTACCCGAAGGAGAGTTTAACAAATTGGGAAGATGTGGTGAACAAGTTTCTAGCGAGATTCTACCCTCCTCAAAGAATCAACAGGCTGAGAGCTGAGGTTCAAACTTTCAGGCAACAAGATGGTGAAACTCTCTATGAGGCATGGGAGAGATTTAAGGACTTAATAAGAAGGTGCCCACCAGACATGTTCAATGAATGGGTTCAACTGCACATTTTTTATGAAGGTCTTTCCTACAAGTCAAAGAAGGCCGTGGACCATTCATCAGGGGCTCTCTAAACAAGAAGAAGACCATTGAAGATGCCATAGATGTCATTGAGACTGTAGCTGAGAATGACTACTTCTATGCTTCTGAAAGGAGCAACACTCAAGGAGTGATGGAGCTAAACCACATGGATGCACTGCTGGCTCAAAATAAGATGATCACCAAGCAGTTAGCTGACCTTACCAAGAAGGTGGAAGAGAACCAAGTTGCAGCAATCACCACTTTATCACCAGCTCAAAAAAGGGTGAATGCAGGAGAAGAAGGTGACTGGGAATAAGCCAATTATGTTGGGAACTCACCCAGACAGATCCATGATCCATACTGAAAAACATACAATTTTGGTTGGAGAAACCACCCTAATTTTGGGTGGGAAATCAACAAGACCAAGGCCAAGACCAGAGACGCCACAACCACAATCCCAACAACAATGCAACTCACCAACACCCCTTATAGAGATCATATCAACACCCACCTAATCACCCTTTTCAACCTCCTAACCTCAACCCACTATCACCAACCGAAGATAGACTCTCCAGAATTGAGACTCTACTTGAAGGCATATGTAAGGAAGTTCAAGACAACAGAGTATTCAAGGATGAAGTGCGAGCCAATATAAAATACCATGGAGACACCATCAAGAGGCTGGAGTCCTAAGTGGGGTATCTATCTCAACAGTTTCCCAAACCTACTGATAGTTTCCCAAGTGACACAGAGAAGAACCCAAGAGGAGAAACAAAGAAAGTAAGATGGGAAGAATGCAAGATGATCACTATAAATGATGAGAGGAGTGTAGAAGAAGTATACACACAAATAGAGCACCTCCAAGACAATCCAAAGGAAAAGCATGAAAAGAGAAATCAAGCACCCCATCCCACACACAGGGAGGAACTAAAGAAAGAGGAGACTTTGAACCCATATGCACCTTTTCCCCAAAGGCTTAAGGGTGGTGTAGCAAGGAGAGTATATTCAAGGTTCTTCGACATGTTTGCATCCCTTCATGTGAACATACCGTTCATTAAGGCTCTTCAGCAGATGCCATCATACATCAAGTACATAAAGGAGCTGCTGACCAAAAAGAGTTCACTGAAGGGTGGGCAAACAATAGTGATGAATAAGGAGTACAGTGCTCTCATTCAAACAGAGCCACCTACAAAGAAGAATGACACAGGGAGTTTTCACATCCCCTGTGCTATAGGAGAAGCAATGATTGATAAGGGACTCTGTGACCTGGGAGCAAGCATCAACTTAATGCCTCTATCCCTCATGAAAAAGCTCCAAATCAATGAGCTAACACCCACGGACGTAATCATTAAACAGGCCGACAAAACTCAAAAACAGGCAATAGGAGTGGTTGAAAATGTGTTATTGAAGGTTGGGAACTACTTCCTTCCCATAGACATTGTTATCTTGGAGATGGAAAAGAATCACATCCATCCCATCATCCTTGGGGGACCATTCTTAGCCACAGCCAGGGCACTTATAGATGTGGAGCGAGGAGAACTAATATTGAGGATACATGATGAACAACTCACCTTCAATGTCTTCAAACCCTCACAATAAGCAGATCATGATAACAAAGAGTCAAGGGAAGAGCACAATAAGGAACTGATGGAAGAGACAAGCACGAGAGCACAAGCACCACACCTGAGAATCCATATGGTTGACAAGCAATGTGGTCAGAAGGAACAACAGCCAAGTGTAACCCAAGAGGAGCTAGACCCACCAGAGTCATATGAGACAAGCAACAAAACCATCCTAAAAGAGGGAACCACAAGGAGAAAAGAAACATCAAGGGAAACAAGGAAAAAGGCCCCAAGAGGATGGAGGAACAAGAAGATTTCTACAAGAGGATTTCTCTCCAGGAGATGAAGTGGTCTCTATTTATCTTCCACCTATACCACCTCATCTCCCCACCATCCCATCTTAGCTGCCTCAAGTGTACACCATCAGCAAAATTCTATCCTTAGAACATGTGGAGCTTCTTAACAAAGCCAATGGAGATAGATTCACTGCAAGAGGGGAAGATTTGAAGTACTACCAACCACCCTGACAAAGGCCAGACGTCAAGCTAATGACGTTAAAGAAGCACTTCATGGGAGGCAACCCATGTTTTATATCCTTTCCTTTTAATCTTTAATAGTAGTTAATAAAGCAAGGTTCATGAATTCTAAACCAACCTTGACAAGCACTTATAAGAACCTCTACATGCAGCATATAGTGAATGACAAGTTTGGTGTTCAAGGCACACTAAGAGAGCTTGGACATAATTCATATTATGTCAACCTTAGAGCCTTAATCAATTTTTTTTTCACCACATGATCACAAACTAAGTTTGGTGTCACCAATGTTGCATGCATGAGTACTTGATTGGTCGGTTGGTTTGCATTCATGAATGGCTCTTAGTTAATCAAAAGCAATTGATGGAGCAGCTACTGGAACAAGGGAGACAGTGGGGTGAATCCTTCCACAAGTTGAACCAAAAGCAAGACCAACAACAAGAAGCCATCCAAAAGCTAATCAACATCCAAGCACATCAAGGTGCACACATTCATGAGATGCATTGGAAACAAAGAGAACAGGCAGATCTTTTCGATGAATACAGAGCGTTCTCGGAAGGAGTCTATATGAGTGAAACCGATTACCATGTAAACACTCAAGCTAGGCTCGGATACTTAGTCGGACAATTGCCTGTATTGCACCCTGGGATCACAAGGTATGAAGACGTAAAGGATGAGTTCGCACGAGTGGAACGAGAGAGAGCCGAAAAGAGTTATGAATCAGTAAAGAAGGCACTGGAAGATTGGAAGATGACCAGAATGAATTGGATGCAAGGAAGTACAAATGGACATTGATGACAAGTCATCATATACCCATTTTTCAAGCTAATTTCACTTGTTTCACTAGTTTTTATGCACTTTCTTGCACCATAAGTAAGCAATTTAGAGTGGAATTGCATGTTTTATTTGAATCAAACAACCACCATTTAATTGATGCTAAATCATGAGGTTTAAGCTAAATTTAATTGAATTTTAATTGATTTATAAACCTTGTGAATTTAGTGATACTTTGATTGGTTGTTGTGATTATTTGTAGGTGAAGAAAAGAAGAAAATAATGAAGCGTAGCTTAAGAAAGCGTGGCCCAAGGAAGAAAAGAGTGTAGCGCATGGAAGGGAGGAAGCCACACTGCCCTCCACAAGAGCACACTGCCCTCCAAGGGAGCACAACAATGAACCAAGCATTCAAGGCTTCACTGCCCTGCCCTCCTTAAGGGCAGAACACAATTCTAGGCCAAGAAGCAAGGGAAGGAAAAACTCTGCCCTGCCCTCCTCAAGAGCAATTTCGGGCTCCCCATGGAAAAATTCAAGGAAATTGTCCTCCAAGTGCCATCCATGGGTTTCGAACCCAAGCACATGAAGGGAAGGGAGTGGCGCAACAATAAAAGAAAATGAGCCACACTTGGTTAAAAGGCTACCACCAAGTTTCCAACACAAGATCTCTAGGAAGCCAAGCCTTAAGCGTGAATCATGTGCCAAGAAGAAAAAGCTCAGCATGCCTTCAGCCAAGTTTCAAACTTGGGACCTCACCCAAGAACAAGGAAAGCTTGCGCTGCCCTGCCCTTGAGTAGGGCAGAGCAGCATTCCTTGGTGCATGTGATGAGCGGATAATTAATACGCTTTTTGGCATTGTTTTTAGGTAGTTTTTAGTAAGTTCAAGCTACTTTTAGGGATGTTTTCATTAGTTTTTATGTTAAATTCACATTTCTGGACTTTACTATGAGTTTGTGTATTTTTTCTGTGATCTCAGGTAATTTCTGGCTGAAATTGAGGGACTTGAGCAAAACTTTGAAAAAGGCTGACAAAAGGACTGCTGATGCTGTTGGAATCTGACCTCCCTGCACTCGAAATGGATTTTCTGGAGCTACAGAACTCAAATTTGCGCGCTCTCAACGTCTTTGGAAAGTAGACATCCTGAGCTTTCCAGCAATATATAATAGTCCATACTTTATTCGGAAATTGACGACGTAACATGGCGTTGAACGCCAAGTACATGCTGTTGTCTGGAGTTAAACGCCAGAAACACGTCATGATCCGGAGTTGAACGCCCAAAACACGTTATAACTTGGAGTTCAACTCCAAGAAAAGCCTCAGCTCGTGGATAGATCAAGTTCAACTCCAAGATAAGCCTCAGCTTGTGTAACATTCAAGCTCAGCCCAAGCATACACCAAGTGGGCCCCGGAGGTGGATTTATGCATCAATTACTTACTCATGTAAACCCTAGTAGCTAGTCTAGTATAAATAGAATAAGTTAATATTGTATTAGACATCTTTTGACAGTCTAATCTTTTGACTTTGTAGTCTTTGATCATTCGGTCTCTTGATCATTCAGGGGGCTGGCCATTCGGCCATGCCTGAACCTTTCACTTATGTATTTTCAACAGTGGAGTTTCTACACACCATAGATTAAGGGTGTGGAGCTCTACTGTACCTCAAGTTTCAATACAATTACTATCACTTTTTATTCAATTCTCTTTTATTCTTATTCCAAGATATACGTTGCACAACACTTTGATGAATGTGATGACCCGTGACACTCATCATCATTCTCACGTATGAACGTACGTGACTGACAACCACTTCCGTTCTACTTTAGACCGGGCGCATATCTCTTAGATTCCCCAACAGAATCTTCGTGGTATAAGCTAGATAGATGGCGGCATTCATGAGGATCCGGAAAGTCTAACCTTGTCTGTGGTATTCCAAGTAGGATTCCGGTATTGAATGACTGTGACGAGCTTCAAA
>NC_029774.3:46293107-46295626 GCF_000817695.3 Arachis duranensis
GACCATTTTCACTGAGAGGATGGGATGTAGCCATTGACAACGGTGATGCCCTACATACAGCTTGCCATGGAAAGGAGTAAGAATGATTGGATGAATGTAATAGGAAAGTAGAGATTCAAGAGGAGCACAGCATCTCCATACACTTATCTGAAATTCCCACTATTAATTTACATAAGTATTTTTATCCCTTTTTATTTTCTTTTTATTATTAATTTTCGAAAACCAAAACCTTTTAATCTGCCTAACTGAGATTTACAAGGTAACCATAGCTTGCTTCATACCAACAATCTCCATGGGATCGACCCTTACTCACATAAGGTATTTCTTGGATGACCCAGTGCACTTGCTGGTTAGTTGTGCAGAATTGCAAGTGTGATTGCAATTTCATGCACTAAGTTTTTGGCACCGTTGTCGGGGATTGTTTTGAGTTTGGACAACTGATGGTTCATCTTGTTGCTTAGATTAGGAAAATTTCGTCTTTTGGGTCAAAGTCTTTTATTTTCTTTTCAAAATTTTTCAAAAATTTATTATTTTTCTTTTAGATTTTTCTGTTTGAGTCTAGTTGCAGTCAAAATTTTTCTTTTCTTTTTTCGTTTTTCTAACCATGTCTTTCAAAAAAATTAACAAAAATCCAAAAAAATTAGAAAATCATAAAAATAAAAATATTTTGAGTTTCTTGTTTGAGTCTTGAGTTAATTTTTAAGTTTGGTGTCAATTGCATGCTTTTAAAATTTTTCTTGCATTTGTTTCGAAAATCTCATGCATTCATAGTGTTCTTCATGATCTTCAAGTTGTTCTTGACAAGTCTTCTTGTTTGATCTTGATGATTTCTTGTTTTGTGTTGTTTGTTGTTTTTCATGTGCACTTTTGCATTCATATTTTCCATGCATTAAAGATTTCTAAGTTTGGTGTCTTGCATGTTTTCTTTGCATCAAAAATTTTTCAAAATTATGTTCTTGATGTTCATCATGATCTTCAAAGTGTTCTTGGTGTTCATCTTAACATTCATAGTGTTCTTGCATGCATTATGTGTTTGATCCAAAATTTACATATTTTGGGTCATTTTTATGTTTTTCTCTCTCATCTTTAAAATTTCAAAGATCAAAAAATATCTTTTCCTTATTTCCCTCCAAATTTTCGAAAATTTGAGTTGACTTAGTCAAAAATTTTCAAAAATTAGTTGTTTCTTACAAGTCAAGTCAAATTTTCAATTTAAAAAAAAATTCTTATCTTTTTAAAATCTTTTTCAAAAAAATTATATCTTGTTCATTTTTTCTATTTTTCGAAAATTTCAAAAATCTTTTTCAAAATATTTTCAAAATCTTTTTCTTACCTTTATATCAAATTTTCGAAAATTCACTAATAATTAATGTGATTGATTCAAAAATTTGAAGTTTGTTACTTTTTTGCTAAGAAAGGTTCAATCTTTAAGTTCTAGAATCTTATCTTGTAGTTTCTTGTTAGTGAAGTAAGTAATTTCAAAATTTTAAATTAAATCTTTTATCTTTTATCTTATCTTTTTTAAAAATTTTATCTTTTTCAAAATTTGATTTTAAAATATCTTATCTAACCTCCTATCTTCTTATCTTTTCAAATTTTGATTTTAATATCTTTTTCAACTAACTCTTTGACTTTTTGTTTGTTTCTTATCTTTTTCAAAACCACCTAACTACTTTTCCCTCTCTAATTTTCGAAAATATCTCATCCCCTTTCAAAAATTCTTTTTGTTTTAAATTTTAATTTTAATCTTATCTTATCTTTGATTTTCGAAAATTACTAACCCCTTTTTCAAAATTGTTTTCGAAATTCTCCCTCTCTTCTCTTCTTCTATTTAATTATTTAATTACTAACACTTCTCTTCACCTCTCTTCACCTAAATATCCGAATCCCCTCTTCTACTTTCTTCCCCCTTTCTTTTTCTACTAACATAAAGGAGTCTCTATACTGTGACATAGAGGATTCCTTTTTTTTCTTATTTTCTTCTCTTTCATATGAGTAGGAACAAGGATAAAGGCACTCTTGTTGAAATTGATCCAGAACCTGAAAGGACTCTGAAGAGAAAATTAAGAGAAGCTAAGTTACAACAATCTAAAGGTAACCTTTCAGAAATATTAGAACAAGAGAAGGAGATGGCAGCCGAAAACAATAACAATGCAAGGAGAATGCTTGGTGACTTCACAAAGCCAACGTCCAAATTTGATGGAAGAAGCATCTCCATTCCTGCCATTGGAGCCAATAATTTTGAGCTGAAACCTCAGCTAGTTGCCTTAATGCAACAAAACTGCAAGTTTTATGGACTTCCATCTGAAGACCCTTACCAGTTATTAACTGAGTTCTTGCAGATCTGTGAGACTGTAAAGACGAATGGAGTTGATCCTGAAGTCTACAGACTCATGCTTTTCCCTTTTGCTGTAAGAGACAGAGCTAGAATATGGTTGGATTCACAACCCAAGGATAGCCTAGACTCCTGGGATAAGCAGGTCACTGCCTTCTTGGATAAATTCTTTCCTCCTCAAAAG
>NC_029774.3:46296161-46296570 GCF_000817695.3 Arachis duranensis
AAACATAGTCTCTGATCTGTCTAAAGCCACTTTAAGTTTCATGAGTGAAACAAGGTCCTCCATTAGAAATTTGGAGGGACAAGTGGGCCAGCTGAGTAAGAAAGTCACTAAAACTCCTCCCAGTATTCTCCCAAGCAATACAGAAGAAAATCCAAAAGGAGAGTGCAAGGCCATTGATGTAATCAATATGGCCGAATGCACAAGGGAGGAGGAGGACGAAAATCCTAGTGAGGATGACCTCCTGGGACGTCCCTCAAGCAAGAAGGAGTTTCCTATTAAGGATCCAAAGGAATCTGAGGTTCATATAGAGACCATAGAGATTCCATTGAATCTCCTTCTGCCATTCATGAGCTCTGAAGACTATTCTTCCTCTGAAGAGGATGAAGATGTGATTGGAGAGCAAGTTGCT
>NC_029774.3:46296736-46296941 GCF_000817695.3 Arachis duranensis
ACAAGATCCTGGCAAGTTTTTGATACCTTGTACCATAGGCACCATGATCTTTGAAAAGGCTCTATGTGATCTAGGGTCAGGGATAAGTCTTATGCCATTCTCTGTAATGGAGAAGCTGGGGATCATTGAGGTACAACCTACCTTGTTCTCATTACAATTGGCAGACAAGTCATTGAGACAAGCTTATGGAATAGTAGAGGACGTG
>NC_029774.3:46297349-46298951 GCF_000817695.3 Arachis duranensis
CGGCGTTCAATGCCAGAACAGAGCATCATTCTGGCGCTGAACGCCAGAAACAAGCAACATTCTGGCGCTGAACACCAGGAATGTGCCTAAAGAGGAAAAGCTGGCGCTGAACGCTAGCAACAAGCATGAAACTGGCGTTCAACGCCAGAAACATGCTTTAAATGCCAGAATGGTGTGCAAAGGCATTTTACATGCCTATTTGGTGCAGGGATGGAATTCCTTGACACCTCAGGATCTGTGGACCCCACAGGATCACCTCAGGATCTGTGGACCCCATAGGATCCCCACCTTCTATATTCCCACCTTACCTCCTAATCCTATTTTTGTGATTTGTATTCCCCATGTCACACTTCCCAACACTCTTCACCAATCACCTCAATTCCTCTTCCCAATCACCCCCTTCATCACTCAAATCCATCCACTCTTCCCCATAAACCCCACCTACCTTCAAAAATTCAAAAACATTTTCCCACCCATTCCCACCCTAAATGGCCGAATAAACACTCCCTCCTCTCCCTATATATACCCTTCCATTCTACTTTATTTTCACACAACACAACCCCATCTTCTTCCCCTTGGCCGAACCTACAGCTCTCCCTCTCTACCATATTCTCTTCTTCTTCTTCTTCTTCTTCTTCTTCTCTTCTTTCTTCTATTGCTCGAGGACGAGCAATATTTTAAGTGTGGTGTGGTCAAAGCACAATCTTTTTTTTGTTTTCCACTACCATCAATGGCACCTAAGGCCGGAGAATCCTCTAGAAAAGGAAAAGGGAAGACAAAAGCTTCCACCTCTGAGTCATGGGAGATGGAAAGCTTCATCTCCAAGAGCCATCAAGACCACTTCTATGATGTTGTGGCAAAGAAGAAGGTGATCCCTGAGGTCCCTTTCAAGCTCAAGAAGAATGAGTATCCGGAGATCCGACATGAGATCCGAAGAAGAGGTTGGGAAGTCCTAACCAACCCTATGCAACAAGTCGGAATCTTAATGGTTCAAGAGTTCTATGCCAATGCATGGATCACTAGGAACCATGATCAAAGTATGAACTCGAATGCAAAGAATTATCTCACAATGATTCGGGGGAAATACTTAGATTTTAGTTCAGAAAATGTGAGGTTGGCATTTCACTACTTGCCCATGATGCAAGGAGATGAACGTCCCTACACTAGAAGGGTCAACTTTAATCAAAGGTTGGACCAAGTCCTAATGGACATATGTGTGGAAGGAGCTCAATGGAGAATAGACTCCAAAGGCAAGCCAGTTCAACTATGAAGACTGGACCTCAAGCCTGTGGCTAGAGGATGGTTGGAGTTCATTCAACGCTCCATCATTCCCACTAGCAACCGATCTGAAGTTACTGTGGATCGGGCCATCATGATTCATAGCATCATGATTGGAGAGGAAGTAGAAGTTCATGAGGTCATCTCCAATGAAATCTACCAAATAGCCGACAAGTCCTCCACCATGGCAAGGCTAGCTTTTCCTCACCTTATTTGCCATCTATGTTACTCAGCTGGAGTTAGCATAGAAGGAGACATCCCCATTGAAGAGGATAAGCCCATCACCAAGAAGAGGATGGAGCAAGCAAGAGAGATCCCTCACGG
>NC_029774.3:46299091-46301341 GCF_000817695.3 Arachis duranensis
ATGAACACTCCATCATTCTCCATGAAATAAGAGAAGATCAAAGAGCAATGAGGGAGGAGCAACAAAGGCAAGGAAGGGACATAGAAGAGCCTAAGGACATTATTGGTCCTTCAAGAAAAAGATGCCACTAAGGTGGATTCATTCCTTGTTCTTATTTCTTTCTGCTTTTCGGTTTTTATGTTGTGTTTATCTATGTTTTGTGTCTTTACTTCATGATCATTAGTATGTAGTAACCATGTCTTAAAGTTATGAATAATTCCATTAATCCTTCACCTCCCTTAAATGAAAAATATTTTAATTCAAAAGAACAAGAAGTACATGAATTTCGAATTTATCCTTGAATTTAATTTAATTATATTGATGCGGTGACAATACTTTTTGTTTTCTGAATGAATGATTGAACAGTGCATATTTTTGATCTTGTTGTTTATGAATGTTAAAACTGTTGGCTCTTGAAAGAATGATGAACAAAGAGAAATGTTATTGATGATCTGAAAAATCATGAAATTTATTCTTGAAGCAAGAAAAAGCAGTGAAAAGTAAAAAGCTTGCGAAAAAAAAAGAAGAAAAAAATGGCGAAAAAAAACAGAAAGAAAAAGAAAAAGCAAGCAGAAAAAGCCAATAGCCCTTAAAATCAAAAGGCAAGGGTAAAAAGAATCCAAGGCTATGAGCATCAATGGATAGGAGGGCCCAAGGAAATAAAATCCAGGCCTAAGCGGCTAAATCAAGCTGTCCCTAACCATGTGCTTGTGTCTGAAGGTCCAAGTGAAAAGCTTGAGACTGAGTGGTTAAAGTCATGATCCAAAGCAAAAAGAGTGTGCTTAAGAGCTTTGGACACCTCTAACTAGGGACTCTAGCAAAGCTGAGCCACAATCTGAAAAGGTTCACCCAGTCATGTGTCTGTGGCATTTATGTATCCGGTGGTAATACTGGAAAACAAAATGCTTAGGGCCACAACCAAGACTCATAAGTAGCTGTGTTCAAGAATCAACATGCTTAACTAGGAAAGTCAATAACACTATCCGAAATTCTATGTTCCTAGAGAAGCCAATCATTCTAAACTTCAAGGGAAAAAGTGAGATGCCAAAACTGTTCAGAAGCAAAAAGCTACAAGTCCCGCTCATCTAATTAGAATTAATATTCATTGATATTTGAAATTCATAGTATATTCTCTTCTTTTTATCCTAATTGATTTTCAGTTGCTTGGGGACAAGCAACAATTTAAGTTTGGTGTTGTGATGAGCGGATAATTAATACGCTTTTTGGCATTGTTTTTAGGTAGTTTTTAGTAAGTTCAAGCTACTTTTAGGGATGTTTTCATTAGTTTTTATGTTAAATTCACATTTCTGGACTTTACTATGAGTTTGTGTGTTTTTTCTGTGATCTCAGGTAATTTCTGGCTGAAATTGAGGGACTTGAGCAAAACTCTGAAAAAGGCTGACAAAAGGACTGCTGATGCTGTTGGAATCTGACCTTCCTGCACTCGAAATGGATTTTCTGGAGCTACAGAACTCCAATTGGCGCGCTCTCAACGGCGTTAGAAAGTAGACATCTAGAGCTTTCCCGCAATATATAATAGTTTATACTTTATTTGGAAATTGATGACGTAACTTGGCGTTGAACGCCAAATACATGCTGTTGTCTGGAGTTAAACGCCAGAAACACGTCATGATCCGGAGTTGAACGCCCAAAACACGTTATAACTTGGAGTTTAACTCCAAGAAAAGCCTCAGCTCGTGGATAGATCAAGCTCAGCCCAAGCATACACCAAGTGGGCCCCGAAAGTGGATTTATGCATCAATTACTTACTCATGTAAACCCTAGTAGCTAGTCTAGTATAAATAGAATAAGTTAATATTGTATTAGACATCATTTGACAGTCTAATCTTTTGACTTTGTAGTCTTTGATCATTCGGTCTCTTGATCACTCAGGGGGCTGGCGATTCGGCCATGCCTGAACCTTTCACTTATGTATTTTCAACAGTGGAGTTTCTGCACACCATAGATTAAGGGTGTGGAGCTCTGCTGTACCTCAAGTTTCAATACAATTACTATTACTTTCTATTCAATTCTCTTCTATTCTTATTCCAGGATATAAGTTATACTTAACTTTGATGAATGTGATGATCCGTGACACTCATCATCATTCTCACTTATGAACGTACGTGACTGACAACCACTTCCGTTCTACTTTAGACCGGGCGCATATCTCTTAGATTCCCCAACAGAATCTTCGTGGTATAAGCTAGA
>NC_029774.3:46305688-46306163 GCF_000817695.3 Arachis duranensis
TTAAACCTAGATCTAAGAAGAGAGATTAACCTAAACCTAATCCTAATTCTAATTCTAGAGAGAAGTGAGAGCTTCTCTCTCTAGAAACTACTTCTAAAACTAAACTATGACTAATGGTAACTAACATCTAAAGTATGAAAGTATGTTGACTCCCTCTTCAATCCTTGGCTTAAATAGCATCAGAAATGAGTTGGATTGGGCCCACAAGGCTTCTAAAATCGCTGGCCATGTGTTACATTAAGTGAACCAGGTGGCAGCAACGGTGCGTGCGCATACTATGCGCGTGCGCGCCACCATACGTGTAGCAACTATGGCAAATATTATATCATTTCGAAGCCCCGGATGTTAGCTTTCCAACCCAACTGAAACCGTATCATTTGGACCTCTGTAGTTGAAGTTATGGTCGTTTAAGTGCGAAGAGGTCGGCTTGACAGCTTTCCGGTTCTTTCATTTCTTCATGAGTTCTCCAACTTTT
>NC_029774.3:46306263-46310707 GCF_000817695.3 Arachis duranensis
TAAGATCCTAATAAGAAAAGAGAAAGAACAATAAGAGTTTGAAAAGGAAAGAAAAACAATAAGAAATAAGGCTAGGCACCAAGGGTTTGAATATTGAGGCATGTGTCTGTGGTGCTTCTATGCAAAGGATATGCTTGGATGAATAAGCTCTCACGGGTGCCTTATCACTTGGTAACTTGGGTTAACTAACCCAGGATTATCAACTGAAAGTCCACTATCAAGAGCAACCTTTGCTACAGAGCACTTAGTAACCCAAAGAGGTGCTGGACACCAAGGTCTCAAGGAAGAAAAATAACAAACCATGTGCCTATGATGTGCATGTATGGGGGAAAAAGACTTGAGGGAGTAAGTCCTTAGGGGTGTCTCAGCACCTAGCACCTTGAACCAACTGGTTCGGGAGTGTTGGCTGAAAGCTTATCTTAAAGAGTCGTCCTCTCACAGAGCACTTAGACTAACAAGAATGCAATAAACCCTAGAAAAGAAGGGAGGATCAATAAATAAGAAGTCTCAAAGGATACAATCAAGTGAGTGATCAAGGGCATGATAATGGCCTGAAAACCAGTGAAGGAATGAACCTAAGTTGCTATGCATGAAATCCCATAAACTAGGGATTTGACTTCTACAACAATAAATTGTTTATCTTGTTCTTTCATGCATCTTTCCTATGTTTCAGTACTTGCTTAGGGACAAGCAAGCTTTAAATTTGGCGTTGTGATGCCAAGGCATCTTGGCTAGTTTCACTGACCTTTTCTTTACTGTTTTAGGGTAGTTTCATGCATTTTCTTAGTGAATAAGCAAGTTTTGGACAAAAATTCACTTGCACCTTGATTCAAGCAAACATTATGAACTTTACATGGTTTCATGAGAATTAGGCAGGAATTGAATGATATAATTGATGATGTATAATCTCATGACTTGGAACAGAGCTTTGATGCACTTTAATTGCTTGATTTCAGGACAAAGAAAGCAAGAAGGAGCCACATTAGCAGCCACGTTAATCTAATTAACGTGATCACTAACGTGGAATAGGGACAAGCTTGTAGCATTAATGAAAAAGGTGACCCCCAATAACGCCTTCGAAGCCATCATAGCCCACGTTAGTTGCCACATTAAGTACATTAATGTGGTAGCTAACGTGGAGGAAATGAGGAGCTCCAACGTTAGTGGTAAAAGTTAATGCCACTAATGTTCCACAAGGGCACATTTAGCCACGTTAAGAGTCATGTTAATCCAATTAACGTGAACTCTAACGTGGGAGGAGGAAGCAATCGCCAACGTTAGTGACACTAACCTTTGTCACTAACGTTGGACTAAGCCAAGAGTGCCCACCTTAGTGGTCACGTTAAGACCACTAACGTGAAGAGTAACGTGGAGCTAAGCATGATGGGCCAACGTTAGTGACACTCACCCTTGTCACTAACGTTGGAGATGGCAATCACTACCACGTTAGTGGTCACGTTAATCCAATTAACGTGAACTCTAACGTGAGAAGGAGTGGTGTTTGGAGCGTTAGTGACAAAGGTAAGTGTCACTAACGCTCTCGAAGCTTAGGCATGCCCAGGTTAAGGGTCACGTTAGTTACACTAACGTGAACTCTAACATGGGAAGAAGACCCAAGAGCCAACGTTATTGAAAAAGGTGAAGGCCAATAACGTTTGTGAAGGACCAAGAGGCAACGTTAGTGGTCACGTTAGGGCCCCTAATGTTGAAGTTAACGTGGATCATTAATGGGTTGGAATGTTAGTGGAAAAAGTGATCGTCACTAACGTTCTCGAACCCATATTTTCACTTAACGTTAACATCACTAACGTCCTAACTAACGTCCATGCCTAACTCACACTTTTCTGCAAGCAAAGCTGAGCCGACTAAAGATTGTAACTGCTTCAACTCAAGATCAAAGGCCCATATCCAAGACTTGAAGAACTAACTAGAAGATCAAGAAGAGTAGTATATATAGGAGTAGTTTTAAACTAGAAAGGAGCTTGGCAATTTGGAGAACTACACCTTGTATATTGATGAACGGATAATTTATACGCTTTTTGGCATTGTTTTTAGGTAGTTTTTAGTAGGATCTAACTACTTCTAGGGATGTTTTCATTAGTTTTTAAGCTAAATTTATATTTCTAGACTTTACTATGAGTTTGTGTATTTTTCTGTGATTTCAGATATTTTCTGGCTGGAATTGAGGGACCTGAGCAAAACTCTGATAAAAGGCTGACAAAGAACTGCTGATGCTGTTGGATTCTGACCGCCCTGCATTCGAAATAGATTTTCTGGAGCTACAGAACTCCAAATGGCGCGCTCTCAACGGGGTTGAAAAGTAGACATCTAGAGCTTTCCAGCAATATATAATAGCCCATACTTTATTCGAGATTAGACGACGCAAACTGGTGCTCAACGCCAGTTCCTTGTTGCATTCTGGAGTCAAACGCCCGAAACACGTCATGAACCAGAGTTGATCGCCAAAAACACGTTACAACTTGGCGTTCAACTTCAAGAGAAGCCTCTGCACGTGTAAAGCTCAAGCTCAGCCCAAGCACACACCAAGTGGGCCCCGGAAGTGGATGTCTGCATCAATTACTTACTTCTGTAAACCCTAGTAGCTATTCTAGTATAAATAGGACATTTTATTATTGTATTAGACATCCTGGATTGTATTTTTGATCCTGTGATCACGTTTTGGGGGCTGGCTATTCGACCATGCCTGGACCTTCATCACTTATGTATTTTCAACGGTGGAGTTTCTACACACCATAGATTAAGGGGGTGGAGCTCTGCTGTACCTGGAGTTTTAATGCAATTATTACTATTTTCTATTCAATTCAGTTTATTCCTGTTCTAAGATATTCGTTGTACTTCAACATGATGAATGTGATGATCCGTGACACTCATCATTATTCTCACCCATGAATGCGTGACTGACAACCACTTCCGTTCTACCTTAGACCGGGCGCATATCTCTTGGATTCCTTAATCAGAATCTTCGTGGTATCCGGAAAGTCTAAACCTTGTCTGTGGTATTCCGAGTAGGATTCAGGGATTGAATGACTGTGACGAGCTTCAAACTCGCGATTGTTGGGCGTGATGATAAACGCAAAAGAATCAAGGGATTCTATTCCGACATGATCGAGAACCGACAGATGATTAGCCGTGCCGTGACAGAGCATTTGGAACTTTTTCACTGAGAGGATGGGATGTAGCCATTGACAACGGTGATGCCCTATGATGAGCGGATAATTTATACACTTTTTGGCATTGTTTTTAGTATGTTTTTAGTATGTTTTAGTTAGTTTTTAGTATATTTTTATTAGTTTTTAGTTAAAATTCACTTTTCTAGACTTTACTATGAGTTTGTGTGTTTTTTTGTGATTTCAGGTATTTTCTGGCTGAAATTGAGGGACCTGACCAAAAATCTGATTCAGAGGCTGAAAAGGACTGCAAATGCTGTTGGATTCTGACCTCCCTGCACTCGAAGTGGATTTTCTAGAGCTACAAAAGCCCAATTGGCGCGTTCTCAACGGCGTCGGAAAGTAGACATCCTGGGCTTTCCAGAAATATATAATAGTCCATACTTTGCCCGAGATTTGATGGCCCAAACCGCATTCCAAATCAGCTCAAAACTGCCCGGCATTAAACGCCGGAACTGGCACAAGAATGGGAGTTAAACGCCCAAACTGGCACAAAAGCTGGCGTTTAACTCCAAGAGAAGTCTCTACGCGAAAATGCTTCAATGCTCAGCCCAAGCACACACCAAGTGGGCCCGGAAGTGGATTTTTTATGTCATTTACTCATCTCTGTAAACCTTAGGCTACTAGTTCTCTATATATAGGACCTTTTACTATTGTATTTGGAATCTTTAGATCTTTGAATCTTTGGATCATTTTAGATCTTTTGATCACGTTTGGGGGCTGGCCTCTCGGTCATGCCTAGACCTTGTTCTTATGTATTTTCAACGGTGGAGTTTCTCCACACCATAGATTAAGGTGTGGAGCTCTGCTGTACCTCGAGTATTAATGCAATTACTATTGTTCTTCTATTCAATTCAGCTTATTCTTGTTCTAAGATATTCATTTGCACCCAAGAACATGATGAATGTGATGATTATGTGACACTCATCATCATTCTCACTTATGAACGAGTGCCTGACAACCACTTCTGTTCTACAAGCAAACAAGTCTTGAATGTTTATCTCTTGGATTTCTTAATCGGAATCTTCGTGGTATAAGCTAGAATTGATGGCGGCATTCAAGAGAATCCGGAAGGTCTAAACCTTGTCTGTGGTATTCTGAGTAGGATTCAATGATTGAATGACTGTGACGAGCTTCAAACTCCTGAAGGCTGGGCGTTAGTGACAGACGTAAAAGAATCAATGGATTCTACTCCAACCTGATTGAGAACCGACAGATGATTAGCCGTGCTGTGACAGAGCATTTGGATCATTTTC
>NC_029774.3:46310791-46332349 GCF_000817695.3 Arachis duranensis
ACATACAGCTTGCCATGGAAAGGAGTAAGAAGGATTGGATGAAGACATTAGGAAAGCAGAGAGACAGAAGGGACAAAGCATCTCCATACGCTTATCTGAAATTCTCACCAATGAATTACATAAGTATCTCTATCTTTATCTTTATGTTTTATTCATACATCATCCATAACCATTTGAGTTTGCCTGAATAAGATTTACAAGGTGACCATAGCTTGCTTCATACCAACAATCTCTATGGGATCGACCCTTACTCGCGTAATGTTTATTACTTGGACGACCCAGTACACTTGCTGGTTAGTTGTGCGAAGTTGTGATAAAGAGTTGAGATTGCAATTGAGCGTACCATGTTGATGGCGCCATTGATGATCACAATTTCGTGCACCACCCTACATACAGCTTGCCATGGAAAGGAGTAAAAAGAATTGGATGAAGGTAGTAGGAAAGTAGAGATTCAAAAGGAGCACAACATCTTCATACACCTATCTGAAATTCCCACTAATGACTTACATAAGTATTTCTATCTTTGTTTTCTATTTATTTATTATTATTATTCGAAAACTCCATAATCATTTGTTATCCGTCTAACTGAGATTTACGAGATGACCATAGCTTGCTTCATACCAACAATCTCCGTGGGATCGACCCTTACTCACGTAAGGTTTATTACTTGGACGACCCAGTGCACTTGCTGGTTAGTTGTGCGAAGTTGTGAAGTTATGTTTGGACCATGGTATCATGCACCAAGTTTTTGGCGCCATTACCAGGGAGAGAACGAACATGAATGCCATTATCAGAAATCACAATTTTGCCTATCAAGTTTTTGGCGCCGTTGCCGGGGATTGTTCGAGTTTGGACAACTGACGGTTCATCTTGTTGCTCAGATTAGCTAATTTTCTTTTTGTTTTATTTTCAAGAATTTTTCAAAAATCTTTCAAAAATTTCTCATCTGTTTTCGAAAATTATTCTAAATTTTTAAGAATGAATTCTAGTGTTTCATGAAGCATGTTGAGTCTTGGCTGGCTATAAAGCCATGTTTAATCCTTTTTTACTGAGGCTTCCATTCATCAACATAGAGGCAAGTTAATTGAAATTTCAGTTGTTGCATGCCTGATTTATATCCTAAAGCTGGCTGGCTATGAAGCCATGTCCAACCCTTGAATTGGAGCTTTAGACTAACATTGAAAGATTCCTGGAATTCTTCTAAACATTTTTTTTGAATTTCTTATTTTCTTTTTCCTATATGTTTTTCGGAAAAAATAAAAGAAAATACAAAAATTTCATAAAATCTTAAAAACCAAAAAAATTTTGTGTTTCTTGTTTGAGTCTTGTGTCATGTTTTAAGTTTGGTGTCAATTGCATATTCATCTTGTTCTTGCATTTTTCAAAAATTCATGCATTCATAGTGTTCTTCATGATCTTCAAGTTGTTCTTGGTAAGTCTTCTTGTTTGATCTTTAAATTTTCTTGTTTTGTGTTGTATGATGTTTTTCATGTGCATTTTTGCATTCATAGTGTCTAAACACGAAAGATTTCTAAGTTTGGTGTCTTGCATGTTTTCTTTGCATCAAAAGTTTTTCAAAAATATGTTCTTGATGTTCATCATGATCTTCAATGTGTTCTTGGTGTTCATATTGATATTCATAGTGTTCTTGCATGCATCATTGGTGTTGATCCAAAAATTTTCATGTTTTGGGTCATTTTTGTGTTTTCCCTCTCATCATTAAAAATTCAAAAATAAAAAATATATATTTTCCTTATTTCTTTCAAAATTTCAAAAATTTTGAGTTGACTTAGTCAAAAATTTTTAAAACTTAGCTATTTCTTACAAGTCAAGTCAAATTTTCAAATTTAAAAATCTTATCTTTTTAAAATTGTTTTTCAAAAATCAAATCTTTTTCATTTTTTTATTATTTTCGAAAATTTTAAAAAATTTATTTTCAAAATCTTTTTCTTATCTTTATTTCAAAATTTTGAAAACTTTACTAACAATTAATGTGATTGATTCAAAAATTTGAAGTTTGTTACTTTCTTGTTAAGAAAGGTTCAATCTTTAAATCTTGTTAGTCAAGTAATTAAATTTTAATTTTAAAAATTAAATTCTTTTCAAAAATATCTTTTCTATCATATCTTTTTCAAAATTTTATCTTTTTCAAAAATTTGATTTCAAAATATCTTCCAACTTCTTATCTTTTTAAATTAAATTTCAAATCTTTTTCAACTAACTAGTTGACTTTGTGTTTGTTTTAACTATATCTTATCTCTTTTTCAAAACTACCTAACTACTTTTCTCTCTCTAATTTTCGGAAACTTCTACCTCTTTTTCAAAATTCTTTTAATTAACTAATTGTTTTAAATTTTAATTTTAATTTTAATTCTTCTTTTAATTTTCGAAAATCACTAACTCTTTTTCAAAATTAATTTTCGAATTCTCTCCCTCTCACCTCCTTCTATTTATTTATTTATTTACTAACACTTCTCTTTATCTCAAGAATCTGAACCTATCTTCACCCTTGTGTTTGGATTCTTACCTTTTCCTTCTTCTATTCCCTTCTTCTTCTACTAATGTAAAGGAATCTCTCTACTATGGTAAAGAGGATCCTTATTACTATTTTCTGTTTCCTTCTTTTTCATATGAGCAGAAGCAAGGACAAGAATATTCTTGTTGAAGCAGATCCTGAACCTGAAAGGACTCTGAAGAGGAAACTAAGAGAAGCTAAATTACAACAATCCAGAGACAACCTTACAGAAATTTTCGAAAAAGAAGAGGAGATGGTAGCCGAAAATAATAATGCAAGGAGGATGCTTGGTGATTATACTACACCTACTTCCAAGTTTGATGGAAGAAGCATCTCAATCCCTGCTATTGAAGCAAATAACTTTGAGCTGAAACCTCAACTAGTTGCTCTACTGCAACAGAACTGCAAGTTTCATGGACTTCCATCAAAAGATCCCTATCAGTTTTTAACTGAGTTCTTATAGATCTGTGAGACTGTTAAGACTAATGGAGTAGATCCTGAAGTCTACAGGCTCATACTTTTTCCCTTTGCTGTAAGAGACAGAGCTAGAATATGGGATTCACAACCTAAAGATAGCCTGGACTCCTAGGATAAGCTCGTCGCGGACTTCTTGGCTAAATTCTTTCCTCCTCAAAAGCTAAGCAAGCTTAGAGTGGATGTTCAGACCTTCAAACAAAAAGATGGTGAATCCCTCTACGAAGCTTGGGAAAGATACAAGCAGATGACCAAAAGGTGTCCTTCTGACATGCTTTCAGAGTGGATCATTTTGGATATATTCTATTATGGTCTATCTGAATTCTCTAAGATGTCACTGGACCATTCTGCAGGTGGATCTATTCACCTAAACAAAATGCCTACAGAAGCTCAAGAACTCATTAACATAGTTGCAAATAACCAATTCATGTATATTTCTGAGAGGAATTCCGTGAGTAATGGGATGCCTCAAAGGAAGGGAGTTCTTGAAATTGATGCTCTGAATGCCATATTGGCTCAGAACAAAATGTTGACTCAGCAAGTCAACATAATTTCTCAAAGTCTGAATGGATGGCAAAATGCATCCAACAGTACTAAAGAGGCCTCTTCTGAAGAAGAAGCTTATGATCCTGAAAACCCTGCAATAGCAGAGGTAAATTATATGGGTGAACCTTATAAAAACATCTATAATTCATCATGGAGAAATCATCCAAATTTCTCATGGAAGGATCAACAAAAGCCTTAACAAGGCTTTAATAATGGTGTAAGAAATAGGCTCAGCAATAGCAAGCCTTTTCCATCATCTTCTTAGCAACAGACAGAGAATTCTGAACAGAGCACCTCTAATTTAGCAAACTTAGTCTCTGATCTATCTAAGGCCACTTTAAGTTTTATAAGTGAAACAAGGTCCTCCATAAGAAATTTGGAGGCACAAGTGGGCCAGCTGAGTAAGAAAATCACTGAAACTCCTCCTAGTACTCTCCTAAGCAACACTGAAGAGAATCTAAAAAGAGAGTGCAACGCCATTGACATAATCAACATGGCCGAACCTAGGGAGGAAAGAGAGGACGTGAATCCCAATGAGGAAGACCTCATGGGACGTCTCTCAAGCAAGAAGGAGTTCCCTATTGAGGACCTAAAGGAATCTGAGGCTCATATAGAGACCATAGAGATTCCATTAAACCTCCTTCTGCCATTCATGAGCTCTGAAAACTACTCTTCCTCTGAAGAGGATGAAGATGTAACTGGAGAGAAAGTTGCTCAATATCTAGGAGCCTTCATGAAGCTGAATACCAAACTGTTTGGTAATGAGACTTGGAAAGGTGAACCTCCCTTGCTTATTAATGAACTAGATACTTGGATTCAGCAAACCTTACCTCAAAAGAGACAAGATCTTGGCAAATTCTTAATACCCTGTACCATAGGCACCATGACATTTGAGAAGGCTCTGTGTGACCTAGGGTCAGGCATAAATCTTATGCCACTCTCTGTAATGGAGAAGCTGGGGATCATTGAGGTACAGCCTGCCATATTCTCATTACAAATGGCAGATAAGTCAGTAAGACAAGCTTATGGATTGGTAGAGGACATGTTAGTGAAGGTTGAAGGCCTTTACATCCCTGCTGATTTCATAATCTTAGATACTAGGAAGGAGGAGGATGAATGCATCATCCTTGGAAGACCTTTCCTAGCCACAGCAGGAGCTGTGATAGATGTTAACAGAGGAGAATTAGTCCTTCAATTGAATGGGGACTACCTTGTGTTTAAAACCCAAGGGTGTTCCTCTGCAACCATGGAGAGGAAGCATGAAAAGCTTCTCTCAGTGCAGAGTCAACACAAAGCCCCAACAATCAAACTCTGAGTTTGGTGTTGGGAGGCTATAGCCAAACTCTAAGTTTGGTGTTGAATCCCTACATCCAAACTCTAAGTTTGGTGTTGGGAGTCTACGACATTGACCTGATCACCTGTGAGGCTCCATGAGAGTCCACTGTCAAGCTAGTAACATTAAAGGAGCGCTTATTGGGAGGCAACCCAATTTTTATTTATCTAATTTTATTTTTATTTTATTTTTTCTTTATGTTTTATTAGGTTCATGATCATGTGGAGTTACAAAATAAATACTAAAATTAAAAATAGAATCAAAACAACAGAAGAAAAAAGCACACCCTGGACGAAGAGCATACTGGCGTTTAAACGCCAGTAAGGAGCATCTGGCTGGCGTTCAACGCCAGGACAGAGCATGGATCTGGCGTTGAATGCCAGAAACAAGCAACATCCTGGTGTTTAAACGCCAGGAATACACCCTAGGAAGAGTTGGCGTTGAACGCCAGAAACAAGCATGGAACTGGCGTTCAATGCCAGAAACATGCTGCAAATGGGCGTTGAACGCCCAAAACAAGCATGAAGCTGGCGTTCAACGCCAGAAACAAGCATCAATTTGGCGTTGAACACCAGGATTGCATGCAAAGGGCGTTTTACACGCCTCATTGGTGCAGGGATGTAAATCCTTGACACCTCAGGATCTGTGGACCCCACAGAATCCCCACCTACCTCAACTCACCCTTTCTCTCTTTTTCACACAACCCAATAAACACTCTTCCCCAAAACCCTTCACCAATCACCTTAATCTCTCTTCCCCATCACCTCTTCACCACTCACATCCATCCACTCTTCCCCATAAACCTCACCTACCTTCAAAATTCAAAATCTCTTTCCCACCCAAACCCACCCTAAATAGCCAAACCTACTCCCTCTCCTTTCATTATATAAAGCCCTTTATCCTTCTTCATTTTCACATACCACAACCCTCTCTTCTTCACCTTGGCTGAAACCACACACTTCTCCCTTTCCTCCATATTTTCTTCTTCTTCTTCTTCTTCTTTCTTCTCTTGCTCGAGGGCAAGCAATATTCTAAGTTTGGTGTGGTAAAAGCATAGCTTTTTGTTTTTCCATAACCATTGATGGCACCTAAGGCCGGAGAAACCTCTAGAAAAGGGAAAGGGAAGACAAAAGCTTCCACCTCCGAGTCATGGGAGATGGAGAGATTCATCTCCAAAGCCCATCAAGAACACTTCTATGATGTTGTGGCCAAGAAAAATGTGATCCCTGAGGTCCCTTTCAAGCTAAAAAAAAATGAGTATCTGGAGATCCGACATAAGATCCAAAGAAGAGGTTGGGAAGTTCTGACCAACCCCATTCAACAAGTCCGAATCTTAATGGTTCACGAGTTCTATGCCAATGTATGGATCACTAGGAACCATGATTAAAGTGTGAACCCGAATCCAAAGAATTATCTTACAATGGTTCGGGGGAAATACTTAGATTTTAGTCCCGCTCATCTGATTAGAACTAATATTCATTGATATTTTGGAATTTATAGTATGTTCTCTTCTTTTTATCCTATTTGATTTTCAGTTTCTTGGGGACAAGCAACAATTTAAGTTTGGTGTTGTGATGAGCGGATAATTTATACACTTTTTGGCATTGTTTTTAGGTAGTTTTTAGTAGGATCTAGCTATTTTTAGGGATGTTTTCATTAGTTTTTATGCTAAATTTACATTTCTGGACTTTACTATGAGTTTGTGTATTTTTCTATGATTTCAGGTATTTTCTGGCTGGAATTGAGGGACCTGAGCAAAACTCTGATAAAAGGCTGACAAAGTACTGCTAATGCTGTTGGATTCAGACCTCTCTGCACTCGAAATGGATTTTCTGGAGCTATAGAACTCCAAATGGTGCGCTCTCAATGGAGTTGGAAATTAGACATCCAGAGCTTTCCAGAAATATATAATAGTCCATACTTTATTTGATGTTAGACGACGCAAACTGGCGCTCAACGCCAGTTCCATGTTGCATTCTGGAGTCAAACGCCAGAAACACGTCACGAACCAGAGTTGAACGCCAAAAACATGTCACAACTTGGCGTTCAACTTCAAGAGAAGCCTCTGCACATGTAAAGCTTAAGCTCAGCCCAAGCACACACTAATTGGGCCCCGGAAGTGGATTTCTGCATCAATTACTTACTTTTGTAAACCCTAGTAGCTAGTCTAGTATAAATAGGATATTTTATTATTGTATTAGACATCCTGGATTGTATTTTTGATCCTGTGATCACGTTTTGGGGGCTGGCCATTCGACCATGCCTGGACCTTCATCACTTATGTATTTTCAACGGTGGAGTTTCTACACACCATATATTAAGGGTGTGGAGCTCTACTGTACCTCGAGTTTTAATACAATTACTATTATTTTCTATTCAATTTAGTTTATTCCTGTTCTAAGATATTTGTTGCACTTCAACATGATGAATGTGATGATCAGTGACACTCATCATCATTCTCACCCATGAACGCGTGACTGACAACCATTTCCGTTCTACCTTAGACCGGGCACATATCTCTTGGATTCCTTAATCAAAATCTTCGTGGTATAAGCTAGAATTGATGGCGGCATTCATGAGAATCCGGAAAGTCTAAACCCTTGTCTGTGGTATTCCGAGTAGGATTCAGGGATTGAATGACTGTGACGAGCTTCAAACTCGTGATTGTTGGGTGTGATGATAAACACAAAAGAATCAAGGGATTCTATTCTGACATGATCGAGAACCGACAGATGATTAGCCGTGTCGTGACAGAGCATTTGGACCTTTTTCATTGAGAGGATGGGATGTAGCCATTGACAACGGTGATGTCCTATATACAGCTTGCCATGGAAAGGAGTAAAAAGGATTGGATGAAGGCAGTAGAAAAGCAGAGATTCAAAAGGAGCACAGCATCTTCATACGCCTATCTGAAATTTCCACTAATGACTTGCATAAGTATTTCTATCTTTATTTTCTGTTTATTCATTATTATTATTCGAAAACTCCATAATCATTTATTATCCGCCTAACTGAGATTTACAAGATGACCATAGCTTGCTTCATACAAACAATCTCCGTGGGATCGACCCTTACTCACGTAAGGTTTATTACTTGGACGACCCAGTGCACTTGCTGGTTAGTTGTGCGAAGTTGTGAAGTTATGTTTGGACCATGGTATCATGCACCAAGTTTTTGGCGCCATTACCAGGGAGAGAACGAACATGAATGCCATTATCAGAAATCATAATTTTGCCTATCATATATTTACTTTTCTGCACTTTTTTAGTTACTGAAGAATGTACTCTTTTCTACCATTTTCCATTTCCATTTCCAGAGCTATGAACAACTAAATCCCTTTTCATTGGGTTAGGGAGCTCTGTTGTAATTTGATGGATCAATTATAGTTTTCATTCTTCTTCCTCTTTCTTTTCTCTTGATTTACTAGAAAGCTTTCGATCATAATTCAATTGGTTAGTTTTCTTGGGAAAGAAACTCTCCATAATTGGATCTCCTCTGAGCCTTGGAAAAGGGATGAGGAGATCATGCTAGAAATGCTTTCTCATGTTGGACCAAATTGGGGTTTGGACAGATATAGTGACATGTAATCCTCCCAACACTTTGATTTGGAAATACATGTGGTATAATCAGTGACCATACTTCATCTCTTCCCATGAGCAATTAAATCAAGGAATTGGGCAATTGTTCAAGCTTAGAGAGATTGGGTTGCCAAGGAATTGGGATCCAATCACCTAAGATTGCCAAGGAGATCAATGAATGCATTGATTGAGAAAGAGATGAGAATGAATTTGATCCGGAGAATGCAACATCTCCTAAGCCCAATGAATCTCCCATTTCTGATCTTACCCATTCTCTTTACTTTCTGCCATTTATTTTCATGCTCATTTCCCCAAATCCCCATTTATGATTCTGTAATTTACTTTTTGCATTTTACTTTCCCGCTATTTAATTTTCTGTAATTCTCAACTCAATTTCTGTTAGCTTAACTAGCACATCTTTCCAACTAAAGTTGCTTGACCAATCAATCCCCGTGGGATTCGACCTCACTCTATTGTGAGTTTTTACTTGACGATAATTCGGTATACTTGCCGATGAGAAATTTGTTGAGAGACAAGTTTTCGTGCATTAAGTTTATGGCACCGTTGCCGGGGATTGATTTTGTATCGACAATGATTAAGTTGGAAGTTCACTAGATTGAGTATTTTATTTTGATTGTTTATTTTACCTAGTCAATTACCTTCAGTTTCAGTTATTTTCTTCCTCATCCCCTCTCCCCTCTTTGTTTTCTTTTTTCTTTGTTATTATTTACAATTTTGCTTACTAACCCACTAACTGTTTGATAATTTGCCCCACTCAAACTAACAGCCACTCTAATAAGAATAACCTCTTTATTTTATTTCTTGATGTGTGCTATGTTAGTTGTATGACAGGGAGAAGAAGCGGAGCTTCAACTTCCTTTGATTCGGAACCTGTAAGGACCTTCCTTAGATTAAGGAGGGAAGCAAGAGGGAAAGGAGCTGTTCGTGCTGAGGAAAAGGAAGAATTCTTTGAAACAAACATGGAGGAGAACATGGAAAATAACCATGAAGGAGCCAGAGAGGGCCCTGTGAATCATGCTGGGCAAGAGAGAAGAGTTCTAGGCTCTTACATCAATCCAAACCTAGGAAATTATGGAAGTAGCATCCAAAAGCCAACCATACATGCCAATAGCTTTGAATTAAAATCCCAGCTCATCACCCTTGTTCAGAACAACTGTTCATTTGGAGGAAGTGCCCAAGAAGACCCCAATCAACATCTAACCACCTTCCTAAGAATATGTGACAATGTGAAGTCTAATGGTGTTCATCCGGATGTCTATAGACTGCTCTTGTTCCCTTTCTCACTCAGGAACAAAGCATCTAAATGGCTGAAATCCTTCCCGAAGGAGAGTTTAACAAATTGGGAAAATATGGTAAACAAGTTTCTAGCAAGATTCTACCCTCCTCAAAGAATCAACAGGCTGAGAGCTGAGGTTCAAACCTTCAGGCAACAAGATGGTGAAACTCTCTATGAGGCATGAGAGAGATTTAAGGACTTAACAAGAAGGTGCTCACCGGACATTTTCAATGAATGGGTTCAACTGCACATTTTTTATGAAGGTCTTTCCTACAAGTTAAAGAAGGCCGTTGACCATTCATCAAGGGCTCTCTAAACAAGAAGAAGACCATTGAAGAGGCCATAGATGTCATTGAGACTGTAGCTGAGAATGAGTACTTCTATGCTTCTAAAAAGAGCAACACTCGAGGAGTAATGGAGCTAAACCACATGGATGCACTACTGGCTCAAAATAAGATGATCACCAAGCAGTTAGCTGACTGATGAGCGGATAATTTATACGCTTTTTGGCATTGTTTTTAGATAGTTTTTAGTAAGTTCAAGCTACTTTTAGGGATGTTTTCATTAGTTTTTATGTTAAATTCACATTTCTGGACTTTACTATGAGTTTGTGTGTTTTTCTGTGATTTCAGGTAAATTCTCGCTGAAATTGAGGGACTTGAGCAAAACTCTGAAAAAGGCTGACAAAAGGACTGCTGATGCTGTTGGAATCTGACCTCCCTGCACTCGAAATGGATTTTCTGGAGCTACAAAACTCCAATTGGCGCGCTCTTAACGGCGATGGAAAGTAGACATCCAGAGCTTTCCAGCAATATATAATAGTCCATACTTTATTCGGGAATTAACGACGTAACTTGGCATTGAACGCCAAGTACATGCTGCTGTCTGGAGTTAAACGCCAGAAAAACGTCATGATCCGGAGTTGAACGCCCAAAACACGTCATAACTTGGAGTTCAACTCCAAGAAAAGCCTCAGTAGCTAGTCTAGTATAAATAGGATAAGTTACTATTGTATTAGACATCTTTGGTCTCAGTTTTGTTTTATTCTTCATCTTCGGAGACTATTGATCACTTTGTGGGGGGCTGGCCATTCGGCCATGCCTGAACCTTTCACTTATGTATTTTCAATGGTGGAGTTTCTACACACCATAGATTAAGGGTGTAGAGCTCTACTGTACCTCAAGTATTAATGCAATTCTATTCTCTTTTATTCAAATCTCTCTTATTCTTATTCCAAGATATTCATTCGTACCCAAGAACATGATGAATGTAATGAATGACTGTGACGTGCTTCAGACTCGCAAGTGCTGGGCGTTAGTGACAGACGCAAAAGAATCAAGGGATTCTATTCCAGTAGGAGCGGGAACCAACCAGTGATTAGCGGTGCTGTGACAGAGCGCGTGAGCGTAGTTTTCACTGCGAGGATGGGATGTAGCCTTCGGCCAGTGTGATGCCTCCAGACGATTAGCCATGCGAGTGACAGCCGCAGAGGACCATTTTCCCGAGAGGATTCAAAGTAGCCATCGTCGAATGGTGAACCCCTATACACAGCTTGCCATGGAAAGGAGTAAGAAGGATTGAGTTGAAGCAGTAGGAAAGTAGGCGTCCGTGAGCCATACAGTATCTCCATATGCTTATCTGAAATTCCCACCAATGAATCTGCATAAGTATCCCTTTTATTATTTCTTTTTATTATTTGATTTTCTAAATTCCATAATTTTATCTGCCTAACTGAGATTTACAAGGTGACCATAGCTTGCTTCATACCAACAATCTCTGTGGAAGAGAATCACATCCATCCCATCATCCTTGGGAGACCATTCTTAACCACAGCTAGGGCACTTATAGATGTGGAGCGAGGAGAACTAATATTGAGGATACATGATGAACAAGTCACCTTCAATATCGTCAAACCCTCACAAGAAGCAGATCATGATAACAAAGAGGCAAGGGAAGAGCACAATAAAGAACTGATGGAAGAGACAAGCACGAGAACACAAGCACCACACCTGAGAATCCCTATGGTTGACAAGCAACGTGGTCAGAAGGAACAACAGCCAAGTGTAACCCAAGAGGAGCTAGACCCACCAGAGTCACATGAGACAAGCAACAAAACCATTCTAAAAGATGAAACCATAAGGAGAAAAGTAACATCAAAGGAAACAAGGAAAAAGGCCCCAAGAGGATAGAGGAACAAGATTTCTACAGAGGATTTCTCTCCAGGAGATGAAGTGGTCTCTACTTATCTTCCACCTATACCACCTCATCTCCCCACCATCCCATCTCAGCTGCCTCAAGTGTACACCATCAGCAAAATTCTATCCTTAGAACATGTGGAGCTTCTTAACAAAGCCAATGGAGATAGATTCACTGCAAGAGGGAAAGATTTGAAGCACTACCAACCACCCTGACAAAGGCCAGACGTCAAGCTAATGACGTTAAAGAAGCACTTCATGGGAGGCAACCCATGTTTTATATCCTTTCTTTTTAATCTTTAATAGTAGTTAATAAAGCAAGGTTCATGAATTCTAAACCAACTTTGACAAGAACTTATAAGAACCTCTACATGCAGCATATAGTGAATGACAAGTTTGGTGTTCAAGACACACTAAGAGAGCTTGAACACAATTCATATTATGTCAACCTTAGAGCCTTAATCAAAATTTTTTTTACCACATGATCACAAACTAAGTTTGGTGTCACCAACGTTGCATGCATGAGTACTTGATTGGTCGATTGGTTTGCATTCATGAATGGCTCTTAGTTAATCAAAAGCAATTGATGGAGCAGCAACTGGAACAAGGGAGACAGTGGGGTGAATCCTTCCACAAGTTGAACCAAAAGCAAGACCAACAACAAGAAGCCATCCAAAAGCTAATCAACATCCAAGCACATCAAGGTGCACACATTCATGAGATGCATCGGAAACAAAGAGAACAGGTAGATCTTTTCGATGAATACAGAGTGTTCTCGGAAGGAGTCTATATGAGTAAAACCGGTTACCATGTAAACACTCAAGCCAGGCTCAGATACTTAGTCAGACAACTGCCTGTATTGCACCCTGGGATCACAAGGTGTGAGGACGTAAAGGATGAGTTAGCACGAGTGGAACGAGAGAAAGCCGAAAAGAGTCATGAATCAGTAAAGAAGGCACTGGAAGATTGGAAGATGACCAGAATAAATCGGATGCAAGGAAGTGCAAATGGACATAAAGAGGAAAAACAAGGGAGAGAGCATGAGCATTCCAATAAGTAAAAGGTGGTGGAGCTCCTTCTTCATTTTATCTTTTTCAAGTTTTAAATAATGAAAATCATGTATGAAATAGAACATGCTTCCATAGTAGCTTAGGAGTTTTCAATTCTGCCTTAAGATTTCATTGTTTAGGTCTAAGTATGTTGGTCTAAGTCCCTAGCTTCCATTTTCATCTTGCTTATATGTATGCTTGTCCTTTTAAGTCAATTAAAAAGAAAATGTTATGAAAAATAAGAGTGGGTTTATCTTGTGAAGTGAGTTCCTAAGTTTGTGGTATGGTAATTAATTAGCTAAGTTGGTTCACCAACAAGGTGTATAGGCAACTATATGCTCCAAATCACATGCTTGAAACATATCCTATGAGACTAACCAAATAATAAGATCATAATAAGAAAAGAGAAAGAACAATAAGAGTTTGAAAAGGAAAGAAAAACAATAAGAAATAAGGCTAGGCACCAAGGGTTTGAATATTGAGGCATGTGTCTGTGGTGCTTCTGTGCAAAGGATATGCTTGGATGAATAAGCTCTCAGGGGTGCCTTATCACTTGGTAACTTGGGTTAACTAACCCAGGATTATCAGCTGAAAGTCCACTATCAAGAGCAACCTTTGCTACAGAGCACTTAGTAACCCAAAGAGGTGCTGGACACCAAGGTCTAAAGGAAGAAAAATAACAAACCATGTGCCTGTGGTGTGCATGTATGGGGGAAAGAGACTTGAGGGAGTAAGTCCTTAGGGGTGTCTCAACACCTAGCACCTTGAACCAACTGGTTTGGGAGTGTTGGCTGAAAGCTTATCTTAAAGAGTCGCCCTCTCACAGAGCACTTAGCCTAACAAGATTGCAATAAACCCTGGAAAAGAAAGGAGGATCAATAAATAAGAAGTCTCAAAGGATACAATCAAGTGAGCGATCAAGGGCATGATAAAGGCCTGAAAACCAGTGAAGGAATGAACCTAAGTTGCTATGCATGAAACCCTATAAACCATGGATTTGACTTTTACAACAATGAATTGTTTATCTTGTTCTTTCATGCATCTTTCCTATGTTTCAGTACTTGTTTAGGGACAAGCAAGCTTTAAGTTTGGTGTTGTGATGCCAGGGTATCTTGGCCAGTTTCACTGACCTTTTCTTTACTGTTTTAGGGTAGTTTCATGCATTTTCTTATTGAATAAACATGTTTTGGACAAAAATACACTTACACCTTGATTCAGGCAAACATGGCGAACTTTACATGGTTTTATGAGAATTAGGCAAGAATTGAATGATATAATTGATGATGCATAATCTCATGACTTGGAACAGAGCTTTGATGCACTTTAATTGCTTGATTTCAAGACAAAGGAAGCAAGAAGGAGCCACGTTAGCAGCCACGTTAATCTAATTAACGTGATCACTAACGTGGAATAGGGACAAGCTTGTAGCGTTAATGAAAAAGGTGACCCCCAATAACGCCTTCGAAGCCATCATAGCCCACGTTAGTTGCCACGTTAAGTAAATTAACGTGGTAGCTAACTGGTGCACGAAATTGCAATCACACTTTTGCAATTCCGCACAACTAACCAGCAAGTGCACTGGGTCGTCCAAGTAATACCTTACGTGAGTAAGGGTCGATCCCACAGAGATTGTCGGCTTGAAGCAAGCTATTGTTATCTTGTAACTCTTAGTCAGGATATCAATAATTATCAGGGTTGATTGTAAAAAGCAAAAGAACATGAAATAAGTACTTGTTTTGCAGTAGTGGGGAACAGGTTGAGGTTTTGGAGATGCTCTATCCTCTGAATCTCTGCTTTCCTACTGTCTTCTTCTTCAAGCATGCAAGGCTCCTTCCATGGCAAGCTGTATATAGGGTTTCACCGTTGTCAATGGCTACCTCCCATCCTCTCAGTAAAAATGTTCAACGCGCTCTGTCACAGCACGGCTAATCATCTATCGGTTCTCAATCAGGTTGGAATAGAATCCAGTGATTCTTTTGCGTCTGTCACTAACGCCCAGCCCTCAGGAGTTTGAAGCTCGTCACAGTCATTCAATCCTTGAATCCTACTCAGAATACCACAGACAAGGTTTAGACCTTCCGGATTCTTTTGAATGCCACCATCAATTCTAGCTTATACCACGAAGATTCTGATTAAAGAATCCAAGAGATATCTAATCAATCTAAGGTAGAACGGAGGTGGTTGTCAGGCACGCGTTCATAGTTGAGAATGATGATGAGTGTCACGGATCATCACATTCATCAGGTTGAAGAACAAGTGATATCTTAGAATAGAAGCAAGCGTGTTTGAATGAAAAACAGTAGTAATTGCATTAATCCATCAAGACACAGCAGAGCTCCTCACCCCCAACAATAGGGTTTAGAGACTCATGCCATAGAAGATACAATAGAAAAAGTATGGACTATTATACATTTCTGAAAAGCCCAGGATGTCTACGTTCCAACGCCATTGAGAGCGCGCCAATTGGGCATCTGTAGCTCTAGAAAATCCACTTCGAGTGCAGGGAGGTCAGAATCCAACAGCATCTGCGGTCCTTTTCAGCCTCTGAATCAGATTTTTGCTCAGGACCCTCAATTTCAGCCAGAAAATACCTGAAATCACAGAAAAACACACAAACTCATAGTAAAGTCCAAAAAAGTAAATTTTAACTAAAAACTAATAAAAGTATACTAAAAACTAACTAAAACATACTAAAAACATACTAAAAATAATGCCAAAAAGCGTATAAATTATCCGCTCATCACTAACGTGGAGGAAAAGAGGGGCTCTAACGTTAGTGGTAAAAGTGAATGCCACTAACTTTCCACAAGGGAACATTTAGCCACGTTAAGAGTCACGTTAATCCAATTAACGTGAACGCTAACGTGGGAGGAGGAAGCAATCGCCAATGTTAGTGACACTCACCTTTGTCACTAACGTTGGACTAAGCCAAGAGTGCCCACGTTAGTGGTCACGTTAAGACCACTAATGTGAAGAGTAACGTGGAGCTAAGCATGATGGGTCAATGTTAGTGACACTCACCTTTGTCACGAACGTTGGAGATGGCAATCACCACCACGTTAGTGGTCACATTAATCCAACTAACGTGAACTCTAACGTGAGAAGGAGGGGCGTTTGGAGCGTTAGTGACAAAGGTAAGTGTCACTAATGCTCTCGAAGCTTAGGCATGCCCATGTTAAAGGTCACATTAGTTACACTAACATGAACTCTAACGTGGGGAGAAGATGCAAGAGCCAACATTATTGAAAAAGGTGAACGCCAATAACGTTTGCGAAGGACCAAGAGGGTTGGAATGTTAACGTTGAAGTTAGTGCCACCAACGTTGAAGTTAACGTGGATCATTCGTGGGTTGGAATGTTAGTGGAAAAGGTGATTGTCACTAACGTTCTCAAACCCACATTTTCACTTAATGTTAACACCACTAACGTCCTAACTAACGTCCATGCCTAACTCACACTTTTCTGCAAGCAAAGCTGAGTCGACTAAAGATTGTAACTGCTTCAACTCAAGATCAAAGGCCCATATCCAAGACTTAAAGAACTAACTAGAAGATCAAGAAGAGTAGTATATATAGGAGTAGTTTTGAACTAGAAAGGAGCTTGGCAATTTGGAGAACTACACCTTGTATATTTACTTTTCTGCACTTTTCTAGTTACTGAAGAATGTACTCTTTTCTACCATTTTTCATTTCCATTTCCAGAGCTATGAACAACTAAATCCCCTTTCATTGGGTTAGGGAGCTCTGTTGTAATTTGATGGATCAATTATAGTTTTCATTCTTCTTCCTCTTTCTTTTCTCTTGATTTACTAGAAAGCTTTCGATCTTAATTCAATTGGTTAGTTGTCTTGGAAAAGAAACTCTCCATAATTGGATCTTCTCTGAGCCAAAGAAAAGGGATGAGGAGATCATGCTAGAAATGCTTTCTCATGTTGGACCAAATTGGGGTTTGGATGGATATAGTGACATGTAATCCTCCCAACACTTTGATTTGGAAATACATGTGGTATAATTAGTGACCATACTTCATCTCTTCCCATGGGCAATTAAATCAAGGAATTCGGCAATTGTTCAAGCTTAGAGTGATTGGGTTGCCAAGGAATTGGGATCCAATCACCTAAGATTGCCAAGGAGATCAATGAATGCATTGATTGAGGAAGAGATGAGAATGAATTTGATCCGGAGAATGCAACATCTCCTAAGCCCAATGAATCTCTCATTTCTGATCTTACCCATTCTCTTTACTTTATGCCATTTATCTTTATGCTCATTTCCCCAAATCTTTATTTAAGATTCTGCAATTTACTTTCTGCATTTTACTTTCCCGCTATTTAATTTTCTGTAATTCTCAACTCAATTTCTGTTAGCTCAATTAGCACATCTTTCCAACTAAAGTTGCTTGACCAATCAATCACTGTGGGATTCGACCTCACTCTATTGTGAGTTTTTACTTGACGACAATTCGAAATACTTGGCGAAGAGAAATTTGTTGAGAGACAAGTTTTTGTGCATCAATACCTAATTTTAGATGTTATGTGTATGTATTTATAGATATTATAAAATTATATGTATAAAATCATTTATGATATGAATATGAAATTTTAGATCTTATGAATGTAAAATTATAGATGTTACGTTAAAAATATTTTCTCAAATTTTATTATGCAACTTATAATTTTACATATTGATTAATGTAAAATAAAAAATAAAATAAAAAATGAAAAAATTAAACAAATTTTTAAATAAGACTTTTAACTAATCATATTAGAATCAGTTAAAATACACAAATATAAATATTAATTAAAAATATCAAAATAATTTAAAATTATAACATATTAACGGCTGTGAGAATTTTTATGCTCTTTGAAATAGAATGATGAATAACGTCTTCATTATATAAGTTTAACAGTTGTTAAAATCTTTCGTTTTATAGAAAATTATGACTAACAACATTCTCATTAACGAGATTAAACACTTATATAATTGAGGAGGTGAATCAATATACGGTAGTTTTTTTCATAAAGAAATGTCATATGCAAAGATTCTATTAATAAATTCAATTTTTTTTAATAGAACACTCAATACACATAGGTTATTACTATTTAAATCTCTCGTATACCTAGAATCCAGGTGTCATAATAAATACAAATAACACATCTAAAGCCTGTAACAAGAGAGTCTGAAAAAATACTAACATTACAGTTGACCTTAAGAACATTCTTGGAGGGAGGAGGGGAGAAGGGAGAGGAGGGTGGCTACCACCAAAAATTCTGGATTGCGTAATCCCAAAAGTTTCTATCCTTCACCCTTTTCAACTCATTCACCAAGGTTCTCGCAAAGCAAGAGATTTTTCTCTTAATCCAAGGTTCATTTGGTTGAATAAATCATTATATCTATTCCGCCAAATCCACTAAATTCCAGCCGCCACTACTTCCTCTTTACCATTAATAACGCTAGTAATCCAATATTGAAAGTAAAAAGCATTAACATGTTCAACAATAGAAGGATCTAAAGAATTCCATACATGACGAGCAGTGGAACAATCCCGAAGACAATGTAACACAGATTCAAGCTCGTGACCTTATTTATTACAAAGGTCACTTACTGCTAAACTCCTTTTATGATGGAAGACATTAGTGGGAATGGCATCATGCAATGCAAGCCAAAAGAAAAATCTAACATTTTTCAGAATGGAAAGTTTCCATAGCCACTTCCAATTCCCGTCACCTCTCCATTGAAATTATTTCATATGCTACTACTAGAAAAATCACTTTTAGCAGTCATTTATTTTACTTTTAGCGGTAATAAAAATAACCGCTAATACATTTACCGGCAATTAGACATTAGCCATCTAATGCTTTGTCGTTAAAAGGTTTTAGCGGCAATTATACAATTGCCGGTAAAGACCTTTTTAATGGCCATTAAAAATTATAACTTTTGTTGCAATTATACAATTGCCGGTAAAGACCTTTTTAATGGCTGCTAAAAATTATAACTTTTTGTGACTTTTTTTGACAATTTATATAGTTATTAAAAGTAATTAAAAAATTATAACATTATTTACTTATAGTTGCCATTGTTATTGCCGCTAAAACTTTAAGTGATATTTTAATTATTCTATATTCATTTTATTAGAGCTAATTGTTATCTTGGAAAACTATAAATTCCCAAGTTCCAACCATGCCTGTGAGCATTATACAAATTCCTAATAGGTAATTGATATTTTTGATGTAAAACCCGGTTAATTAACGGCTAATTAACTCATAAATGAGAATTTATTCTAGAAAGCCCAAAATGTGATTTTTGTGGCTAAATATGATAGAGGAGATTGAGACGAGAATTTCGGTACCAATTTTTTAGAATTCGGACCAAGATTGGACCGAACGGGCCAAACCGGGCCAACTGGACCCAAAGTGGGCCCTTGGCCCAACATAACTAAACCAAAATCCTAGTTTTCAGCATTCTCTCTCCTCACTAAACACACTCACATGCTGAAAATGGAGGCCATGGAGGGGAGAACTCTCTCTCAAGTTCTTTCCCTCACTTAATCTTCAAACCACCATAACTTTTGATCTAGAGCTCCGATTGCCGCTCCGTTTGCGGCCACGCGTTCACCGCGGAGAGCTCTACAAAACCCATACAATCAATCTTGAGGTAAGCCACGTGTTGCTGTTCGAAATTCCAGCCCTTATTTTCGAGTTTCATGAGTGAAATGTTGAGATTTTGGATTCTTTGATGTTATAGGACCCAACTCTCTTGAAGGAGAAGGTTAATCTTGTCTCCTTGGACCTTGGGTGTGGTAAGATTCTCAACCCTAGTGTGATTTGTGATTTTATGATGTTTGGGTTTTGAGATGTTTTGTATGGGTATGATGGTTGTGGCTTAGGTTGTGTATGTGTGGATATTGGAGCTTGATTGGTGACTTTGAAAAGCTTGGAAAGAGGTATGAGAAGTATGCATGTTGTGATATATGCTTGATGATTGGTTATGGTTGAATTGTGGGTTGAACCATGTTTATGGTGAGTATGATGTTGATTGTGTACAATGATGATTATTTGGAATTGGTGTTGTTGAGATTTGGCATGAGGAAGAGTATATGATATGTCAATATGTTTGAGTTTGAGCCACTTGGGTGAAGTGGGTTAAAATGATGGGATAGTGATTTTTGTAAATTGTGGTAATGTGTCAATGTGTGAGTTGAGGAGGCTTGATGTTGAATTTGATATATATTGATTGATTTCAAAGGAAGGGATGAAATTGGCATGTCTTAATTGGTTTTGAAAAGAGTTGAAAATGGCTTGTTTTGAAAATGGCATATTGTGGTTTTGTATGAAAATATGGTTTTTGGGCATACTTTGACGGGACATAACTTGGACTACGGATCTCTGTTTTGTGCCAAATCTATTTAGAAATGAAATTGGATCTGGGGAGTCCATGCCGTTCGAAGAACGGGTGAAAAATGATTTAAAATGAGAAAGTTATGTCCGTTGGAAGATTGGGGTTTAAATTGGTGAATTCTGCAGCTTTTAACTTAGAAAATTTTTAGCAGAATGACCCCTTGCGCGTGGGCGCACTTGGCGCGTGCGCGCCGTTCTTCCCAAAAATGCCATCCACGCGTGTGCGTGATGTGCGCGGGCGCGCCGATTGTGCTGCACCCAATGCCCAGCCATTTTCCAGAGAGTTATGCCAGAACTGTGCCAGTGTTGTGCCTGGGGCACGAGAACACCCACGCGTACGTGTGGTTGACGCGTGCGCGCCGATTGGCAAATTTTTAATCCACGCGTTAGCGTGCATGATGCTTACGCGTCGATGAGTTTTTGAGGCCATCCGCGCGTGCGCGTGGAGTGCGCGTGCGCGAGGACCTGTTTTCATCCCAAAGTTGATTTTTGAGTTTTAAAAGCCAAATTTCATACTTCTAAGCCTCCAATGTCACCACTTATATCTTAAATCATTATGATATGTCTAGCTATGAGAAGAAAGGCTAGTGAATGTGGTAACTTGCGAGTGAAGCAAGGGGAAAATGAATGATCAATGAGGATCATTGATGATTATGTGAGATGTGGAGGATGGTGGTAGAAGTGCTTGTATGCCATTGGCCGAAGGGCCGTAATTGTTTATGAATATTGGCTGGTTCTGGATTGAACCGTGAGCCGGAAAGGCTGTGTATGATATGAATATTGGCTGGTTCTGGACTGAACCGTGAGCCGGATGGCTGATATGGATGTTGATCCATGGATGAGAATTCATGCATGTTTATGCTGAATTATTGATAATTGTGATTTGCACTCCCACTATCGGAGATACGAGTTTCCCTGGGTAGTAGCAGTGGCTAGCCACCACGTGCTCCAGGTTGAGACTCGAAGCTCTTTTGACCCTATGTCATAAGTGTGGCCGGGCACTGTGAAAGACCCGGATGAGCTCGCCCCCGTAAATATTCACCAGTGAGGGTGATGGATATAGATCATGATTATGATCAAGTTTATGACGAGTATAACTCGAGTTGGGGATGCATGACAGAGGGACAGTCCAATGGTTAGCTACCAGGACTTGTCGGGTTGGCTCTATAACCGACA
>NC_029774.3:46333900-46335004 GCF_000817695.3 Arachis duranensis
ATGTCCATATCAGAGTATACTGACAAGTTTAAGGAGCTGTTCAGGTTCTCTCATATGTGCCAAGGGACTCCGGTGGAATATGAGGAATGAAAGTGTGTTAAGTATAAAGGAGGACTCCGGACTGATATCTTCAGTTCAGTGGGACCAATGGAGATTAGGACCTTCTCCGAATTGGTAAACAAGTGTAGGGTTGCTGAAGAGTGTGTGAAAAGGGCAACCGCTGAGAAAGGGATTCACAAAGGTTCATTCCCACAGAATCGAAGGAAGAGCTTTGCACCTAGAGGCCCGTCTTTCAAGAGGGGAAGCTCTTTCAGGAGGCCCAACAACAACAACAATTTCCAAGGGAAGAAGTTTGGGAAACAATCTCAGGATGATCAAGCTTGTACTAGGTGTGGAAGTCACCATCCGGGAGCACCATGCTAGGCCGGATGGGGTTTGTGCTACAATTGTGGAAAGGCGGGGCATAAAGCCGCAAATTGTCCTGAGAAGCAAAAACAAGGTGCTGGGAAAGCACAACAGACTGGTCGGGTGTTTACCACTTCAGCTGTAGGAGCTGAGGGATCTGAGACACTTATTCGAGGTAACTGTGAAATGGCTGGTCAAACTTTAAATGCTTTATTTGATTCGGGAGCATCACATTCATTCATTGCATTTGAGAAAGCCCATGAGTTAGGAATGAAGATTGTAACTTTAGGTTATGATCTAAGAGTGTATAATGCTACCCATGAAGCCATGGTAACTAGGCTAGGATGCCCGAAAGTTTCCTTTAGATTCAAGCAGCATGATTTTGTTCATAATTTAATCTGCTTACCGATGATTGGTCTTGATCTTATCTTGGGATTGGACTGGTTATCTAAGAACCATGTTCTGCTAGATTATTCTACAAAGTCGGTGTACTTTATGCCGGAAGATACTGAAGGGCCGGTCGTGGTGAATAATTATTATTTGAATTCGATGATGGTGAACTGTTCTGGAACCGAATGTCAAGGTATCATGTTGTTAACCACGGGCGTTTCGGGTGATGATCAAAGGTTGGAACAGATTCCGATTGTGTGTGAGTTTCCAGAAGTGTTTCCCGATGATATTGATGAGTTTCCACCTAAC
>NC_029774.3:46335030-46338490 GCF_000817695.3 Arachis duranensis
AAAGAATTTTATACGACCAAGTGTCTCTCCGTGGGGTGCTCCAGTATTATTGGTAAAGAAGAAGGATGGGAATATGCGGCTCTGTGTGGATTACAGGTAGCTAAACAAGGTTACAATAATGAATAAGTACCCATTGCCGAGAATTGATGATCTCATGAATCAGTTACAAGGAGCTGGAGTTTTCTCCAAGATCGATTTGCGATCCGGTTATCACCAGATAAGGGTGAGGGGTGAGGATATCCCTAAGACCGCTTTCAGGACTCGTTATGGTCATTACGAGTACACTGTAATGTCTTTTGGGTTGACGAATGCTCCTGCAGTGTTTATGGATTACATGGATAGAGTTTTCCGTCCGTTTTTGGATAGATTCGTTGTTGTCTTCATCGATGACATACTGATTTATTCCAGGACTGAAGAAGAGCATGCAGAACACTTGAGGACCGTATTGCAGATTCTAAAGGAGAAGAAACTTTATGCAAAACTGTCTAAGTGCGAGTTTTGGAAAAGTGAGGTGAAGTTTTTGGGTCACGTGGTGAGTAAGAAGGGAATAGCCGTAGATGCAACTAAGGTGGAGGCTGTGATGGATTGGAAGCAACCAACCACCGTGACGGAGATACGGAGTTTTCTGGGTTTAGCTGGCTATTACCGAAGGTTTATCAAGGGCTTTTCACAGATAGCTTTGCCAATGACAAAGTTAACCCGCAAAGACACTCCGTTTGTTTGGACTCCTCAGTGCGAGGAGAGCTTTCAGACATTGAAGAAAAAGTTGACCACTGCACCTGTGTTAGTGTTACCTGAGCCGAACGAGCCATTTGAGGTGTATTGTGATGCCTCATTGAAGGGTCTAGGGTGCGTGCTGATGCAACATCGTAATGTGGTGGCGTATGCCTCACGACAGTTGAGACCTCATGAAGTTAGTTACCCTACGCATGATTTGGAACTCGCTGCAGTTGTGTTTGCCTTGACGGTGTGGAGGCATTATCTCTATGGGGTTAAGTTCCAAGTTTTCTCTGATCATAAGAGCTTGAAGTACCTCTTTGATCAGAAAGAGCTTAATATGAGGCAGAGAAGGTGGATGGAATTGTTAAAGGACTACGACTTTGAGTTGCATTACCATCCGGGAAAGGCGAACGTAGTGGCGGATGCGTTAAGTCGGAAGTCTATATATGCGGCTTGGATGACGCTTCAAGAGGAGAAGTTGCTAAAGGGATTTGAGAGTCTGAAAATTGGTACTCGAGAAGTATCCGGAACTTTGTGTTTGAGCCGATTAGAGATCTCAAGTGATTTTAAGTCCGAACTCCTAAAGGCTCATCAAAATGATGAAGCGTTATGGAAGGTGTTACCGGCTATTGAGCAAGGAAAACAATGGAGAGTGTCAGAAGAAAAAGATGGGTTATGGAGATTCAAGGATAGGATCATTGTGCCGGATGTGGGCACTTTGAGGCAAGATATTTTAAAGGAGGCACACAAAAGTGGATTCTCCATTCACCCGGGAAGTACTAAGATGTACCATGATTTAAAGGCGATGACGAAGTCAGCTCACTTTTTACCCATTCGTATGACTTACACTCTTGAGGAGCTAGCACGGTTATACATAAAGGAGATTGTGAGACTTCATGGTGTACCTGCTACTATAATCTTTGATAGAGATCCTCGTTTCACTTCAAGGTTTTGGGGTGCATTTCAGAAAGCTTTTGGAACCCGATTAAGCTTGAGCACTGCTTACCATCCTCAAACAGATGGTCAATCTAAGAGGACGATCCAAACACTAGAGGATATGTTGAGAGCTTGTGTTTTGGACCAACCGGCGAGTTGGGATCGGTATATGCCATTAGTGGAGTTTGCATACAATAATAGTTATCATGCGAGCATCGGAATGGCTCCGTATGAGGCCTTGTATGGGAGGAAATGTCAATCTCCGCTATGTTGGTATAAAGCTGGAGAGAAAAGCTTGTTAGGGCCGGAAATGATAGCTGAGACTACTGAACAAGTCAAGAAAACCTGTGATAGGATGCTTACGGCGCAGAGTCGTCAAAAGAGTTACGCCGATCAGAGGCGAAAGCCCTTAGAATTTGAGGAAGGAGAACATGTTTTCCTTAAGGTTACTCCGACCACAGGAGTAGGTAGGGCGATTAAGGCAAAGAAGTTGAATCCTCGATACATTGGTCCATTTCAGATCCTAGAGAGGATTGGACCGGTGGCGTATCGGATGGCTCTACCACCTCATCTTTGAAATCTGCACGACGTGTTTCACGTGTCGCAGCTTCGGAAGTACACTCCTGATGCTAGCCATGTGTTGGAACCTGAGTCGGTTCAGTTAAGGGAAGATTTGACGCTTCCAATGGCTCCAGTCAGAATTGATGATACTAGTATCAAACGGTTGGGTGGAAAAGAGGTTTCATTAGTCAAAGTGGCATGGAGTCGAGGCGGTGTTGAGGAACACACTTGGGAACTCGAGTCGGAGATGCGAACGGATTATCCGCATTTATTCTCAGGTATTTGCATTTGAATTTTGTGGGCAAAATTCCCAATTAGGTGGGTAGAATGTAAAATCCGGTTAATTAACGGCTAATTAACCCATAAATGAGAATTTATTCTAGAAAGCCCAAAATATGATTTTTGTGGCTAAATATGATAGAGGAGATTGAGACGAGAATTTCGGTACCAATTTTTTAGAATTCGGACCAAGATTGGACCGAACGGGCCAAACCGGGCCAACTGGACCCAAAGTGGGCCCTTGGCCCAACATAACTAGACCAAAACCCTAGTTTTCAGCATTCTCTCTCCTCACTAAACACACTCACATGCTGAAAATGGAGGCCATGGAGGGAAGAACACTCTCTCAAGTTCTTTCTCTCACTTGATCTTCAAACCACCATAACTTTTGATTTAAGTTCTTTCTCTCACTTAATCTTCAAACCACCATAACTTTTGATCTAGAGCTCCGATTGCCGCTCCATTTACGGCTAGGCGTTCACCGCGGAGAGCTCTACAAAACCCATACAATCAATCTTGAGGTAAGCCACGTGTTTCTGTTCGAAATTCCAGCCCTTATTTTCGAGTTTCATGGGTGAAATGGTCAGATTTTGGGTTCTTTGATGTTATAGGACCCAACTCTCTTGAAGGAGAAGGTTAATCTTGTCTCCTTGGACCTTGGGTGTGGTAAGATTCTCAACCCTAGTATGATTTGTGATTTTATGATGTTTGGGTTTTGAGATGTTGTGTATGGGTATGATGGTTGTGGCTTAGGTTGTGTATGTGTGGATATTGGAGCTTGATTGGTGACTTTGAAAAGCTTGGGAAGGGTTTGGTGGTGAAAAATCTGTTCTTGGAGGTGTTGAGGCCTTGAGAGCTTGTGGATAAGTGGTTTGGAAGTGCTCCGGTGGAGCTTGGGAAAATCGGCTAAGGTATGGTTTCGGTTTCCCGTATCTAATATGTAATGTGGTAGGAAATACTTAGG
>NC_029774.3:46338759-46338991 GCF_000817695.3 Arachis duranensis
TGAAAAGAGTTGAAAATGGCTTGTTTTGAAAATGGCATATTGTGGTTTTGTATGAAAATATGGTTTTTGGGCATAATTTGACGGGACATAACTTGGACAACGGATCTCTGTTTTGTGCCAAATCTATTTAGAAATGAAATTGGATCCGGGGAGTCCATGCCGTTCAAAGAACGGGTGAAAAATGATTTAAAATGAGAAAGTTATGTCCGTTGGAAGATTGGGGTTTAAATTG
>NC_029774.3:46339088-46405112 GCF_000817695.3 Arachis duranensis
GGCGCACTTGGCGCGTACGCGCCGTTCTTCCAGAAAATGCCATCCACGCGTGCGCGTGATGTGCGCGGGTGCGCCGATGGTCCTGCACCCAACGCCCAGCCACTTTCCAAAGAGTTATGCCAGAACTGTGCTAGTGTTGTGCCTGGGGCACGAGGACGCCCACGCGTACGCGTGGGTGACGCGTGCGCGCCGATTGGCAAATTTTTAATCCACGCGTTAGCGTGCATGATGCTTACGCGTCGATGAGTTTTTGAGGCCATCCGCCCGTGCGCGTGGAGTGCGCGTGCGCGAGGACCTGTTTTCATCCCAAAGTTGATTTTTGAGTTTTAAAAGCCAAATTTCCTACTTCTAAGCCTCCGATCTCAGCACTTATATCTTAAATCATTATGATATGTCTAGCTATGAGAAGAAAGGCTAGTGAATGTGGTAACTTGCGAGTGAAGCAAGGGAAAATGAATGATCAATGAGGATCATTGATGATTATGTGAGATGTGGAGGATGGTGGTGGAAGTGCTTGTATGCCATTGGCCGAAGGGCCGTAATGGTTTATGAATATTGGCTGGTTCTGGATTGAACCGTGAGCCGGAATAGCTGTGTATGCTATGAATATTGGCTGGTTATGGATTTAACCGTGAGCCGGAAGGCTGATATGGATGTTGATACATGGATGAGAATTCATGCATGTTTATGCTGAATTATTGATAATTGTGATTTGCACTTCCACTATCGGAGATACGAGTTTCCCTGGGTAGTAGCAGTGGCTAGCCACCACGTGCTCCAGGTTGAGACTCAAAGCTCTTTTAACCCTATGTCATAAGTGTGGCCGGGCACTGTGAAAGACCCGGATGAGCTCGCCCCCGTAAATATTCACCAGTGAGGGTGATGGATATAGATCATGATTATGATCAAGTTTATGAGTGTTTGCTACTTTATACTCGTGCTGGTGGTTGGGAGGTTTGAAGGGATTGGAAAGGGAAGTGTTAGTTAGACTGAAGTATATTTAGTCAGATGCCCTTTATGGTTTAGCTTGTTTATAAGCTTTGATATTATCTGGAGGAAGTTCTAGGATTGTCTTCGGCTTTCCTCCATTATTATGTATTATATATGTGGAAGCTGTTACCATGCTGGGGACCTCTGGTTCTCACCCATGCGGATTTTGTGGTTTTCAGATGCAGGATGTACGGTTTCCCGCTGAGGCATGCTGGAGGCTTATAGATTTGCGAAAGAACCTCTGTTCTCGGGGCTATGTTTTGGTTTATATGTTTTGCTTAGATACTTTTATCTCCATTAAATAATACAAACTGTGATGACTCCTCTTATGGGAGATTTTGGAGAATAGGTTTTATGTATTTGTGTCCCTTTGGGTTTCCTTTAGGGTTTTCCTTATTTTTATCATATGTATATATTGCTACGCTCAGATCGGTTATCTTCATAGCCGGATTTTGAGTCTTGATATTCCTGTTTTTGACACTCCTTTGTATATATATAATCTCGCGTTGGTTATCCTTGTTCGTTACGTTATCGAGCGAAGTGTTGCGCTTTTGAGTTGCGGTTTTTGTTTACCCCTTTTTCTACAAAGGCTCCTAGTTAAAATCAATCATTCATACTACTATACGTACTAAATTTTTATTTTAGAGGTCGTAATACCTTGCCATCTCTGAATTATGACTTAAGCATAGGACTCTGTATGGTAGGGTGTTACATTTGGAAGCAAAGTAAGATCAAAGGACAAAACCTTTCTACACTTATATAACATATATTTAGATACCTTAAAAAATACACATATGAAAACATGAAAAACAAAAGCTTTACAAGTTGAGTGTCCACTACTACCTCACCCTAGTCCCTGGCTATAAATCTACCTAATATCACTATATATTGAAGAAAAGCAACAAATCAAGAAGGAACATAGGGGTTCAAAAAGTTTTAATACACAGATTTGGATTATACTGCATTATATAAGCAGCACGTTCAAACTCTTCCCTGAGAACCTTGATGCTGTGTTTATCCACCACTCTACCTAGATCACGAGATATCTCAAAAGGATCCTCCATGCATATCAGATATCGATCATTCCCAACCCTTCTCGTCTAGTCTTTCTCTCGCTTACTATACACCAAAAAGCAAGCATCAAGCATTTAAGATTATATTCAATCATATATAGCTACATCAATAAAAATGTACAAATTAATTTAAATCTGAGCTCCCGACTGCTATTGGAGAGTGAGTTCTTACAAATCTTTTCAATTCATAGTTTTTTGCGAGGAAATCTCTTAGCATATTTACTTTACATTGAATAGTTTCCTCAAGGTGGTCATCTTACCTAAAAAGAAAAGAACAAGGCATTTATTTCATGTTAGATTATTTCTGTATTTTTCTATAACACTTCAACATAGAAATAGCCAAACAACATCACGCTGAAAGGAGGTTATTAAAATACCAAAACTTGCTGACTTTACCAATATCAGTGGGTAACCCACTCAATGAATTGGTTGAAAGATCCAACACAAGAAGGTTCAATTTGCATGCCTCTACTGGATACTTCTTCACCTGCAATTATAAAAATAGTAGGTGGTTAAGTTAGCAATCTAAAGCAAAGGGGAAAGAGAATGGGAAAAAATGATAGCATGTGCTAGTTATTGCTATTTTTTCAAGAAAATTATATGAACATAGGAGCCATCATCTAACATAATAAACTTGTAAATGTAACTACAAATAATCCTTTCAATCCTGGCTACCTGATTTTAGTGAAGATCAAAGTCCCTAGATGAGAAAGGGCTCCAATCTCCATAGGAACTGTAGAAAGGTTGTTATTCCTAAATAAAGTTTGAAAAAATAAAGCACAATATGTATCAGACATGTAGAAGTTTTGAGTAGAAAAAACCAAGTGCTTAGCATGTTTTCAATAATATGAACACTTGCATATTAATAGGTTAGAATTTGACCCCAAATAAATCTCAGCAAGTGAATGACAACCAATAATTAATGAAGGGATTGATGAGATTCCTGCACAACACATTGATGAGCTATATTTTGTCGGTATAGAATTTTTCAATAGAATTGTGTCGTAAGTATAGTCTAAACCAACATGTTATAACGCATCAAACAAAGAAAGTGTGTGTCCACAATTCAAATCAATAACCGAGAGTATTAGTCTCGAGTCGTTATCCCTAGGAGTTGCCCTAAGGTGCATATCATTGGCTAGGAGTCTCTTGGTATTTGAGGTTGAATATGAGAAATGTAAACAAGCTTGCATAAAAGTAATGAACAAATAACAATGAAACTAGAGGACGCAAGAGTTTTGAATCAAGCAAGAGTGAATGACAATCAATCAATATAAAAGCCTTGGCTAGGGTTGGGAATTGGAATTCCTATCATCATTATCTCTATCAATTGTGATATCAATTTGTCATTGCTCCACTTAGTTAACCTTTAACAATGAAGGAAAGTCAAGTGGAAATAATCAACTTGAGTCCACAAGTCCTAGTCAAATCCTAGTGAGAGACTAGAGTTAGTGTCATTCAAGTCAATTAGCAATTTCTAACTATCAATCAACAAAAGCTTTGATAATTCAAGTATCTCCAATTATCCAACCCCTAAGCCAAGAGTGAAATTCTACTCCATAGCCAAAGTTGATATTTTCTCAAACAATTGGTAAGCAACAATGGAAGACATCATGAAATTGAGAAAGGAAATTAAATTAAAGCTATCTATTGTAAACAATTAACAGCAATCAACAATTAACAACAATTAGCATGAAATTCCTCAATTCATTAACGGAAATCAAAGTAACAAGGTCTAGATCCAAGATCTACAATAGTAGAGTAACAAAACACTAAATTAAAAGTAGAAGAAGAAGATCTACAACTAGAACAATGTAGAGTTGAATCAAATTTAGATCTAACCAAAGAATCCAAGTACAATTGAGATTGAGAAAGCCAAAAACCTAGAGAGAAGTTGGAGTTTCTCTCTCTAAAAGTGTAACTACCAAAAAACTAACTCCCCAAATATCTAAATGTGTGAAAAGTATGTATCTCCTTCAACCCTTGGTTCTTTTAATCTTTTCCCGCCAGAATTCTACCCAGAATTGGGTTGGAAACCTCTCTGAAATCGCCAGGCACATTTTCATTAAAGAGTCACGTGCACACGCCACGCGTACGCGCAAGTCACACGTACGCGTCGATGGGCTTTTATGATGTACGCGTGTGCGCCAAACGTGCGTGTGCGTCGTTTGAGAATTCTGCCTAGCTACGCAGAAGTGTCGACTTTTGCGCGCCAATTCCAAATCTGCGCTCCCACGCGTGCGCGTAGGTTGCGCGTGCGTGCCGATGCCAATACTTCAAAACTCTATTTTTATGCTCCTTCCACTTATGCAAGGTTCCTTTCCCTCTTATAGGCCATTCTTGCCCCCTAAAAGCATCACTTAACAAACAGATCACGACATCAAATGGTAATAAGGGAGATCAAAATATAGCTTATTTAGAGCCTAAAAAACATGCTTTCAACCATTAAGCAAAACTAGGAAGGAAACACAAAACCATGCATTTTATGTGGATAAGTGTGAAGGAAGTTGATGAAATCCTCTAGATTACGCACAAAATATATCACGAAATAGTGGCGCATCAAATCTCCCCACACTTAAACCAAGCATGTCCTCATGCTAAAGGTTAAAGACCAAAGAAATAGGAGAAGGAGTTTATTGATGTACTATCTACCTAGATGCATACAACTAATGCAAATGTATCTACCTACTTGATCAAAGGTGGATCAATTCCCAAGAATACACAAATGAGCACAAAGGGCCAAAGTGACAACAATTCATGAGCCTACCAATCTAATCATCAAAGTGAAGTGTATATAACTTGCATGAAGAAAGCTTGTGAAAGCCAGGAACAAGGAGTTGAGCATCAAACCCTCACCGGAAGTCTTTGCACTCTAGTCGCTCAAGTTTTTGGGGTTGATTCACTCAATCCTCCTCTAATCATGCTTTCTAGGATTTGTTTTTCATCTAACAATCAACACTTATTCAATGCATGCGTACATATATCATGAGGTCTTTTCTTAGGTTGTAATAGGGTTAGGGTCAAGGTAGGGTTATATATATAGATAAGTGAGCTCAAGATTTAAATCTTTGATCAATATAAGCTTCCTACCTAACCTATACAACAACCTATAACAATCTAAGACAAGCCTGACTACCCATTCTTCACCCTTTCACATACTCATGCATTCTTTCTTTTTACCACAACACATATGCATTGATCATTATTGAGCTTCACCTTGGGTATTTTATCCCCCTTTTTATTTCTTTTCTCTTTTTTTTTTCTTTTGATATTTACATATTTTTTTCTTTTTATTTTCTCTTTCTCTTTCTATTTTTTTTCTTTTTGCAATATAGCATATACACAAGCATCAATGCGTATGGTTTTACATTTAATTAACACATGAGTATGTACCCAATTTCTAATATTTTCAACAAAATACAAAAATACACATCCTTTCCCAACCAATGTCCCAAGTTTCCCACACTTGAATGATACACACTTTCACTAGCCTAAGCTAATCGAAGATCTAAATAAAGGATATTTATTATTTTTCGCTTCAAGGCTTGTAATGTGCTAATATTTAGAATAAATGGGATTAAAATAAGCTCAAAGTTGGCTAACAATGGTTGATGAAAGGTAGGCATTTTGGGTGAGTGAGCTAAATGAAATGATGGCCTCAATCATATATATGCATTCATACATGGAAGAGTGGACATAAAGAATCAAACAAATCAAAGATCGCACTCATAGAAAGAGAACAATGCACACAAGAAGGAAATAAAATGGTTGTAAGATGTAACTACACCATTAGGCTCAAAACTCACATGCTTGTGTTCTTATCTCAAAACCATGTTCCAAAATACATTCTTCAAGCAAGATTAATACAAAAAAAAATTCGAAATTGGTAGGGTGCCCTATAGATGATTTCTTGGAGAAAAAGTTATCACCCTAACTATCCAAGTAGTCCTAACATGCAAAAAGTGTTCAAATACAAAGACTAACCATGCAATCTATTCTAACTAACGAGAGAAAAATCAAAATCATGGGAGTTGAAGGGAGAAGAGATGTTACCTATAGAAGTCGGTAACCAACCTCCCCACACTTAAAAGTTTGCATGGTCCTCTGTGCCTTGGGTGATACGCAAAGTGGAATTGAGGTCACCACGTCCATCATCTGTGTCCTGAGTACTCGCTTCACTGTGGACCGAAGTAGATGTGGAAATGTCCGAGGCATCCGTAGTTAGGTTGACATAATCCCAAAGCTTCTTGTAGTAAGAAAATCAGCGCTTGTTATGCCTCTCATACAGATCTACCTTCTCATGGAGCTCTACAAGCAGTTGATGGGTTGACTTAGGCGGTGCGGATGAAGTGGCAAGAATGGTGGAAGAAGGGGCTATGTCAAGGCTCGGGGTGTCCATGGGAGGCTGAAGATATTTCCCACTTGGGTCGAAAGCGCCCTCTGCCAGAATTATAGCTCTCATGTCCGTAGCCTCGCAAGGAACACTAGCAGTGGCAACCAAGTCAGATACCAATGCAGGAAATGGTAGATTACACTTGGCATGGACTCGACCCATCACTTGTCGGATGAGGAGGGGGATCTTGACCGGCCTCTCCGTGAGTACGCAGCAAACAAGGAGGGCAAGGTCCATCGTGATGGATAACTTATGGGTGCTAGGCTGCACGTAGTAGGATAGGATCTGAGCCCATGCTCTAGCCACTACAATAAGGTAACGCGCATCAATGCTCTTGGGCCGGGATCTCCGGCTTCCCCGGGTCTAAAATGTCTCTGGTATGGCAATAACCCGGCAGATAGCATCCCAATAAAAAACAAACTCAAAGTCATCACGCTGGTGCAAGACCTTTTGGTAACCATCCATTTCCTCCGATATGGGTAAAACATTAAGCACTTGCCAAATAGCCTCTTCTGAAACCGGGACTTGCTTCCAACGCATATATACCGACTGAAGAGAAAGAAGGTGGTAGTTGGTGTAAAACTCTACCACCCAAGAGAGATTGGCCTCTTGTGGTCGTCGCATGAGAAATCCCCATCCTCGCCGCTCAATGCGGGGCAACACATAATGAACAATGTGGTCCGGTGGGGCAAGTAGGTGTTCGGGATGATAGCTCCTCTCAACCATGGCGGGGAACATGAGCTCACAGAAGCGGTTGGAAAACCTTGTGGAGTCCCTTGCTAGCTTGCTCTTCTCTTGTTCATCAATGTGAACAATTGTCTTTGCCTTCTTTGAGAGGGGTTTAGCTCCTAGTGTAGGGTGCGCTTTGGAGGTTGATTTTCGGGGTGCCCTTCTAGTGGCTGGTGTCTTTGACACCTTCTCCTTGCCTTTCTTGGTAGCCATCTTAAAAAGGGAGGAAAAGGGAAAACGTTAAACCCAAATAACCAATATTTGGAAAGTAACATACAAGTGATAAGTAGTGCCCAAAAGGGAATGGTGTGTCTTGAGGATGTGACAGCTGCAACATGTGGTCAAGACAACAATAAAATCAAGGGGAATAACACTTAGCATGGGATACAAGAGTGGGTAAAGCATGCAATAAGGCATGAGAAAGGTAAACTCAAGCCTTAACAATAATGAAGCAAGTCATGGAAATGAGCATAAGAATAGTCTACATGAAGCAAATTAGGCTCAATACTTAAAAAGAAAGTCAAGTGTATGAAGAAGAGGCACCAAGTTGAGAACACAAAGTCAAAATTGAATTGAAATGGTGTGGGTGCTTTTCATTAAACACTCGGTGTGAAACATTCAATATATGAGCAAGTAGGAAGAATGCAAACATGTACAAGCTCAAATGAAATACCAAACAACAATACAACACCACCTAGTCATAAAGGAATCAAGAAACAACAAAATGACCCATCAAAGCAAGATAAAACTCAAAGTTCAACACCCATGGGAAAGATAAAAAGGAGGAAAGCAAACAAATAAGAATCAAGTAATAGAAGTTCACCTAAGAAGAAAAGAGAAAGAGAAATCAAATGCAACCAATAAAAGAAAGAAAACTCATAAGAAGAGATGAGAATGAGAAGTGAGGGTGTACCTTGAAAAGAAGGAGAAATCAAGTTGGGATGTAAGTGGAAAATAGGAGAGGATGTAGAAGGAAATGGGAGAAGAGAGAAAGTGTGGAGCCGCCGAAGGCGGCGGTGGTCATTGGAGGTGATGTCCTGCCAGAGACAGGGATGAGGATGGTGATGGGAGAAGGGAGAAGAAGTAATGGAAGAAAGAAGTGGGAAGAAGAAGTGAAAACAGGGTGCGCTATGTTTCAGGGGCGTCAGAGGATCGACGTGTACGCACGATCCACGCGTCCGCGTGAATGGGAGATAAGAGAAGGGGCGCGTACGCGTCAAGGACGCACACGCGTGGGTAGGTTTGTGCCTTAGGCACAAAGCTGGCACAAAGTAGGCCTAACTCTCGGGTTGGTTGTACCAAGAATGGCGTGCAGCACCATCGACGCGTACGCACATAGCACGAATATACGTGGATGAACAAAAACAGCGATCGACGCGTACGCGTCGCCCACGCTTACGCGTAGGTCACCTGGCACAAAATGGGCATAAAGTAGGCACAACTCTCGGGTTCAACATGGCTAGGGTTGAATTTGTTTTAGTACTTAGGAGTTTATTTCTTTCTTTATTTCTTTTTGATATACTTTGTTTTTATTTCCTCTTTTCCATATGAATTCTCATCCTTGTGGTTTTGGATATGGTTATGACTATGTTGTAGGTGATGAAAAATTTAATTATGGCTTACATTTTGGGAGAGATGAATTCTTGAGAAGGGAGCCACATCCATATGAGCAATCATCATGGCAACCTCCTCACTCAATCTATTATGATGGTAATCCCTCCTATAATGCATATCATTCTAATGGATAGGATGGTTCTTATCATGATTATGCCACTCAACCACCATCATCCCATGCACCATACTATCAACAGAGTTCTTAAACACCATCATTCCAACTACTATATTCTCAATCCACATCCTATTTTCATCAATCACCTCCATACAATCCTAATCCATATCCTCCATATGCACACACTTATAACCATTATGAACAAGCACCCATGGAACCACCACCACTTCAACATCACTACCCTCACAATCCTCCTTTTTCCTCTAACCAAGGCTCTATGGATGATACACTTGGTATCATTCCTCAAGAGCAAGAAGAGCTCTAAACCACACTCACTAGTTTCACCTCTGCCCTCCAAGAGCTTTTATTCCATATACCTCTATCTTCTACCAACAACCAAAACACCTTCCAACCTCCAAGCTTTGATCAACCTCCTTTCCAACCACATGATGAATTCTCCTTTCCATCACTAAAGCAAGTCCACGAATAATTGTGGAGAAGCAACTGAAGAGAAGAGTATAAGGGAGATTTTAGATCTCAACTTGAGAACAAGGAAATGGAGTATGCTTTGCAACAAGTGGAAGGGATGAAGATTGTTGAAGAAGAAGAAGTGGAAGAAGACCTAGCGGAGGTTGAACAAAAAGGAAACTCCATCATTGAAGACAACTCGACACCAAGTGACAATGGTGATCTTGTTGAAGCTTCTTCCATGAGATGTGAAACCAATGTTGAGGAGGAATGTGCACAACCTCTAATACATATTCTTATTAATGAGAAAGAGTTGGAAGAAGTTAGCAAACAAGAGAATATTGAAAAAGGTTGTCAAAAGATAGAAGTCATCAAGGAGGAGCCAAAGGAAGTGGAGCCTACAATGTCAAGACCATTGGATATCTTTCTTGCTAAGTCACCATCCAAACTACAATTGAATGGGTAATAATCTCATCTTCTAATTTCCTTGGCCCATATCAATATGCATTGTTAGAAATGGATCGTCAACTTAGAGCTATGTGTGGGTTAGAAAGTAGAAAATAGTTGGGTGTTGGTTGACAACAAGAATCAAGGTGACAATTGGTACTCGCTTGAGATCTCTTGGTAGCTTGATGCGCCTAGTTTGGGATCCCGGAGGCTATTGGAAATGCAAGCATTGGTGGGGATTCAAGGAAGAGTTCAAGCATAAGCCACCCTAGCAAGGACCCCACCAAATGTCCAATTTAAGGACTTTAAATAAAAGTGTTAGGTGGGAGACACCTCACCATGGTAAACTCTTTCCATTCTCTTGTAAATATAATCAATGAGTGATTTGAGTTGCCATTGTAGGTAGTTTTCTTCTTTGAATATTCTTGTTTTAATACTTGGGTTGTTAGTTTGTTTAAATTGCACTTTTGTCTTGAATTGCATTTTGCTTGAAGTGCAAGTTTTGTTTGTTGTGTCTTCAAAAATTTTTCAAAAAAAAAAACTAAAAAAAGAAGGGTCAATCCACGCTTAATCGTGGGCCATGCTTATGCGTGGATTGCCATATGGGGATCTCTGGTACAAAAACCAGAGAGTTGTGCCCACTTTATGCCTACTTTGTGCCAGTAGACCCACGCATAAGCGTGGGCAACGCTTACGTGTTGATTGCCCCTGCTGTAATCCACGCGTAAGCATGGGCAACGCTTACGCGTGGATTGTCCCTGCTGCAATCCATGCTTAAGCGTGGGTGACGCTTATGCATGGATTGCACCCTGTTTTTATTCCTTTCTCCTTTCTTCTTCTTTCTTTCCACCTTTCCTTTTCTCTCTTCTTCCTTTCTTACTTTCTTCTTCTTCCTATCTTCAAAAAAAATTTCTTTTCTTCCATTTTCTTTTATTGCATTTTCTTATTTTCATTTATTGCATTTTAATTTTGTGTTTATAGCTTGTTCTTATTTTATTTTCTAAGTTTCTCATTTTAATAATGGTGTTGAATTCTCTTACTCAATTGTTGAGAATTTCTTGCATTATTTTGGTGCTTCGTGACTTGTTTAGCATTAATGGTGATAATTGTTACATACATAAGATTAGTGCTTTAGTCCTTCCTAACTCATTATTCTTTGTTTTTGTACCTCATTATCATTGAGTTAGGATAGGACCAGTCGCTCTCATGCTTATCACTAATCTTGTCCGTGTCAACTCTTTCTTGTTTGAACTTGATGCTCAACATGCTCTTCATGCTTTGGCTTTACTCTTGCATCAAATATTAGTTAATATGCCTTAGCTTATATTGTTTTCTCACTCATATGTCGTAGCTACCATATAGTTGAGAACCTTACTCTTATTTGGCATTAGCCCCCGCCTATGTTCTATCTGCTTTGATATCTTTGTTGTAGGCTTAATTTTCTTTCTTTTTCTTTCCTTTTAGGTTGGCCACCAAAAGAGGAAACGGAAAAGCTTCTAAAGGGGGCGACAAACAAGTCATCCGCACAATCTTTTGAGGAAGCTCATCAATTGTAGCAACTTGTCCACCTTGCTCTTCTTTGCATGCACCGAGGACGGTGCAATCTTCAAGTGTGGGGAGGTTATCTGACCGATCTCCATGGGTAACAATTTCCTTTTTCAACACCAGTTCTTGATTTTCTTTGTTAGATTAGTTGTTGCATTGCATGATAGGTTGTATGATAGTTAGAGTTTGTACATATTTTTACGACTTCCTTTTTAGGTTAGGACTACTTGGTTAGGGTGATGATTTCTTTTCCAAGAAAATTGTTTTAGGGTGCCTGATAAACCACTATTTCATGGTTTATATTGTATTTAATTGAGTGGTTTTATCAAGCTTTTCACCCACTTATTCATAGGATTTGCATGATTTTATAATTCCTTCCTAGTTTAGTTCTATGATTGAAAATGTGCTTCTTTGGTCTTAATTTAGCTAATCTTAATCCTCTCTTATTACCATTCGATGCCTTGATCTGTGTGTTAAGTGTTTCAGGCTTCATAGGGCAGGAATGGCTTAGAGAATGAAGACGAAGCGTGCAAAAATAGAAGGAACACAAGGAATTGAGGAGATGACTAGCGAGTAGTCACGCGGTCGCATGGCTCACGCGACCGCACAAAATGGAAGAAATCAGAGTGACGCGTTCGCATGCCTGACGCGACCGCGCGGATTGGAAGCTGCACGAACGACGCGAATGCGTGGGCGACGCGCACGTGTGGTACGAAAAATGCTGAGTGACGCGATCGCGTGGACGACGCGAACGCATGACGTGCGCGATCTGCAGAATTACAAAAGTCACTGGCAGAGATTCTGGGCCACATTTCAACCCAATTTTTGGCCCAGAAACACAGATTAAAGTCAGGGAACATGCAAAGACTCAACATGCTTTTCATAACTCACAATTTTAGGTTTTAGATGTAGTTTTTAGAGAGAGAGGTTCTCTCCTCTCTCTTAGGATTAGGATTAGGATTAGGATTTTTAGAATTAGGATTTCATCTTCTTCAATGACAGGTTCAATGTTCCTTTATTTATTTTCCACTTTTATTTATTACTTTAGTTGATTACTTGATGTTGCCAATTTGGCTTATGGATTCCTATGTTCAATCTAACTTTCTATTTAATATAATTCGAGGTATTTCAGATCTATGATTTGTTTCTTTTATTTATGATATAAATAATTTAGATTTTTCTACCTTTTGGCTTTGGTTGATTAATTGGTAACTCTTGAGTTATCAAACTCATTGTTGACTGAAAATTAAAATTCTTCAAGAATTAATTTGAATTCCAATAACTCTAGTTTTTCCCAAGGAAAGACTAGGACTTGAGGAATCAAAATTAATTCATCCACTTAACTTACCTTCATAGTTAGAAGTTGACTTAGTGGGAGAAAAATCCAATTCTCATCACAATTGATAAGGATAACTGGGATAGGACCTCCAGTTCTCATACCTTGCCAAGAGCTTTACTAGTTATTATTTTGACGACTTGTTATTTTATATTACTTGTTCAACCCTTTTGAAAATCCCAGAATATACCTTTGCATAACCAATAATAAGAACATACCTCCCTGCAATTCCTTGAGAAGACGACCCGAGGTTTAAATACTTCGGTTATCAATTTATTTAGGGGTTTGTTACTTGTGACAACCAAAACGTTTGTACGAAGGGATTTTCTGTTGGTTTAGAATCTATACTTACAATGCGACTTTATAGAATTCTTTACTAGCAAAAATCCCGACGTCAAAATGGCGTCGTTGCCGTGGAATTGCAAACGTGTGTCTTATTATTGGTTATTGTAAATATTTTTAAAAAAAATTCAGATTTTAAAAATTTTTATCTTATCTTATCCTTTTTCAAAAATCATATTTTTTTTTCAAAATCCTATCTTATTTTTTTCAAAAATTATATCTTTTTCAAAATATTTTCTTTTTGTTAGTTTTGTTTTTATTTTCTTCTACTACTATGAACTCTCACCACTTTGGCTATGAGTCTGGTTACAACTATGTTGCAGGAAGAGGAAGTTATAACAGGAATATGCATCAAGGTCAAAGCAATTGAAGATGGACGGAGCCAAGAGGAGCTGATCAACCCTTTAGGCGACAACACCTTCCAAGATATCATGGACAAAGACCATTCTATAATGCATACCAAGCTGATTGATATGGTTGACCCCCTTGTAGTTACCAACAAGCCCCATCATATGCCAATGAACCACCTTCTCAACATATCTTTGAACCACCACACTCACAAACCCCTTTCCACCATTCACCTCCATATGACCCCAATCCTTATTCACCACACCAACCACCATATGAACCATACCCAGAACCACCACCTCAATATACACCATCTCCTTATCATTATCAAGATAAATCACCTTCCTACCATGAACCCTTTCTCCCAACAAATGAACCCTCCTATCCACCCCAAACCTCCATGGAAAAAGCATTTGTCGATCTAAACTCTACTATACAAGCTCTCGCCGCCCGATTCGGACCATCAAATACCTTCAACAATCAACCCTCAAGCTCTAGTGCACCTCCTTTTCAACCACATAATGATCCACCCATCCCATCACCACCATCCATGGAAGAGCACCCACATCCATCAATCCAAAAGCAAGATGATCCCAATGATGCTATTGATATGGAACAAGAGAGAGAGGATCATCTGCGCAAATTCATGCTTCATAAGGAGCTAGAGGAGGCACTAAAGGAGAGACCCTTGAAGATGAAGGAGCAATTGAAGGGCTTTGTCATGGAAAGGTAATCATCAAGGAGGAACAAGAGTCAAGGGATCATTTCCAGGAAATAGTGGATCAATTTCACGTAACCCTTCATCAATTGAATCAAGCGATAAATCAATTAGCTTCCTGATGTTTGGACACTCAAGGAACCCCCATGGCTTCATGTGGACAATCTAATGAAGAACGTAGCATGAAAGAGACATTAGAAATTCCGGTGGACAGTAAGGAGCATGAATTTGTACTGGAACAAGTGGAGGAAGCCAAAATTATTGAAGAAGAAGAAGTGGTTGAAGACTTAGGAGATGCTGAACCTCCATTGGAAAGTCCATTCATAAAGCCTCCTTCCAAGATGCTTGAAATTAATGTTGAGGAGGGTGTACAACCTCCAAGGCATATCATGGTTAAAGACTTGGAAGAAGTTTATCAAGAGATGGAAATTCAAGAAGAAAAAGCACAACCTCCCATGCTCTTGGTAAGCAATGAAGAAAAGATTAAAGTGGAAGAAAGCTACCAAGAGGAAGAGGTTGAAATTGAATAAGCTTACAAAGAGGTGGTAGTTGTCAAAGAAGAACACAAAGAAGTAGTGCTTGCAAGTTCATTTGAAACCCCTCCCCCTAAGTTTCCATCATCCTTCACAACATTCAAGTGGGTAAAATTCATATCCCTTAGCTTTCTAATTCCACTTGAATATGGGCTACTGGAGACAGATGGTCAACTTAGAGTTCTCTGTGGCATCAAGAGTAAGAGGAAGATGGTTAGTGGTAAGAGTTGTCCTGCAAGGTTCAACATGGTTGTATGCTCAAAATTTAAACGCAAAGATTGGTGTAAAGCTCAACTGAATGGGTCTAGGAAGTTGTTTGGCCGCTTCAGTGAGAATTCCGATTGCCTGCCACCCGGTTGGAACACTAAGGATCAACAAGAAGACGGGCGTAAAAGCAAGGTTTGGGACCCCAGAATTTATTGTGGCAATCAACACTCTTGGGGCCTTGTCACTTGCTTTAACTTACTTGAAGGCTTTCTGTGCCTAGTTTGGGACCCCGGAGGCTACTGGAACTCCAAACATTGGTGGAGATTTCTAGATGAGTTCAAGTACAAGCCGCCATAACAGGAAGCTCCTCAAATGTCAACTTAAGGACTTTAACTAAAAGTGCTAGGTGGGAGACAACCCACCATGGTATGATCATTCCATTTTCAGTTTTAATTTTAGTCTGTTTTTGAATTTTCATTGAACCTAGAATCATGCATAGCATTCATATTAAACATTGCATTCTACATACTGCATTAAAAAAAAACACGCACGCGACGCGGCAGCGTCGTTGACGCGTCCGCGTCATAGGTGCATTGGAAAGAAAAGAAAAGTGAACAGAGAGTCACGCGAGAGCATGGCTGGAGGCGTGCCTTTGGCATAACTAATCCCACGCGACCGCGTCGCTAACGCGTCCGCGTCTCATGGGAAAAATGCCTCCCACGCGTCCGCATCACCCACGCGGACGCGTGACCTGAAATTCGACGTAAGAAAGGGTGCATGACTGAAAGTTGTACTGGAGTGGTGCTGGATTGGTGCTGAACGCACAAGCCTTACCACGCGGACGCATGACTGACGCGTCCGTGTCACATCCCTATAATGGCCACTCACGCGATCGCGTCGACCACGCGACCGCGTCGCCCTAGAATTTGGCAATAATGAATTTTGAACAGAGAGTTGTGCGAATGCGAGGCTGCCCTCGCGCCAGTAGCACAAAATGCGTCACGCGTCCGCGTGACCGACGTGACCGCGTCAATTAATTTAAGTGCAAGTCACGCGACCGCGTTCCCCACGCGTTCGTATCGCTTGCGCCGCACAACTTACCCTAAATTGCCAATATATCTTATCTTTTCTTTCCCAATCCTAATTTTTACTTCTCCCTTCTTATTTCTTTCTTCTTATTTCTTTGTTCCTCCTTTCTTACTTTCTTTTTCTTTTCTATTGGTGTTACAATTCTCTTCTTCAACTATTGCATCTTTTCTTGGATTATTCTAGTGCTTCATGACTTGTTTTATTCTGATTGGTTAATATTATTTAAATCAATGCTACTTTTTATAATACTGATATTCCTTTTGCATTGATATGCACTTATACTATCTTGCATTACCCACACTCTCTTCTCCATTGTTGCAACTTTTGCACTATTGATATGCCATTTGCTTCCACTTTTTTCTCACTTGCATGTTGTAGCTACCATGTAATTGAGACCTTTATTATTTGACATTAACACCCATATGTTATTTACGTTCTTATCTTTATTTTTGGGTTACTTTTCTTCTTTTCCCCTTCTTCCAGGATGGCCACTGAAGAAGGGAAAAGGAAAGCTTCTAAATGGGGAGACAAACAAGTCAATCTGCACAATATTTGGAGAAAAGCATCAGTTGAAGCCACCCGTCCATCTGCACATCTTAGCATGCACCGAGGACGGTGCAATCCTTAAGTGTGGGGAGGTGGATACCAATCTCCACGGGTTAGTTAGTCTCTTCTCAACACCAATTTTTGTTTTTCATTGTTGCATTTGCATGTTTGATTGCATGTTTGTTTGATTTTGTGCATATATTACCATGGTTGAAGTAATATTTTCTTTTTCAAGAAACTTTTTATAGTATTTCACTAATTTAAATTAAAAACTTAAAAAAAACTTGTATGAAGAAATATTATTTTGGAACATAGTTTAAAGTTCGAACACACAAAACCAGTGAGATTTTGAACCTATTTGATTGGTTACATTTTATCAACCAATATATTTTATTTTTGTGTGTTATTCTCTCTAAAATTGTAATCTTTGTCTTACTTAATTCTATATTTCCACTGTTTGATATATGCATGCACTTATATGATTAAGGCCTTGTTTCACTGAGCTAACATACCCATATGGCCTTACCTTTTATTATCCTTTGCAAACCTATGTTGAGCCTATTTTACCCCTTGTTCTTTACTTTAGCTCATCACTAACTCTAAGCGGAAAACAATAATGTCCTTAATTTGAATCCTTGATTAGCTTAGAATAGTGAGAATCCTCATGAATTAAGTGTGGGAAAAAGTGGGTATGGAAACGTTTGGTTTGGGAATTGAGTATGCTAGACTTTGTGTGAAAATATGAAAAATGTTAAGAACATGTTTATGCATTCAAAACCTTAATCATATGCATTGAAAAAAAAGTGAAAAAGAAAAAAAGCAAATAATAAAAGGGGACAAAATGCCCCAAAGTAAGTGTTGGTATCAATGCATATGTACTGAACTCAAATTTAGGATGCATGAATATATGGAAAACAAAGTTAATGGGAAGTTAGATTTTGTATTTTAATTAAATGAATTGTCTTAAGTTAGGTGGAAAGTTTATGTTTTAAGGATTCAGATTTTAGTCCACTTGGCCAAATACAATCCTACCTTGACCCTGGCCCCATTACAACCCTTAAAAGACCTCTTGATTTATGTATTGGTGCATTAAATTTTTGTTGATTGTTAGATGAAGAGCAAGATATAGAAAGCAAGATTAGTAGAGAGTTGAGAGAATTGACCCTAGACACTTGAGAGTTAGAGTGATATACACTACCAGTAAGGGTTCAGCGCTCAATTCTATGTTCCCTGCTTTCATTAGCTATCTTTTTCTTGCAAGTTATTTGTATTGTATTTTGTGATTTGAATTAGTGAAATCCATCTAATATTTATTCTTGAAAGATTTATTTACTTTTTCACCAAGTAAGTAGAATCATTTTAGCATGTAGTTGCATTCACATTCATAGGTTGCATTGCATAAGTCTTGCCTTTTCCTACTCATTTATTTGGTCTCCTTGAGTTTAGCATGAGGACATGCTAATGTTTAAGTGTGGGGAGGTTGATAAACCACTATTTCATGGTTTATATTGTATTTAATTGAGTGGTTTTATCAAGCTTTTCACCCACTTATTCATAGGATTTGCATGATTTTACAATTCCTTCCTAGTTTAGTTCTATGATTGAAAACATGCTTCTTTGGTCTTAATTTAGCTAATCTTAATCCTCTCTTATTACCATTCGATGCCTTGATCTGTGTGTTAAGTGTTTCAGGCTTCATATGGCAGGAATGGCTTAGAGAATGAAGAGGAAGCGTGCAAAAATGGAAGGAACACAAGGAATTGAGGAGATGACCAGCGAGAAGTCACGCGGTCACATGGCTCACGCGACCACGTGAAATGGAAGAAATCAGAGTGACGCGTTCGCATGCTTGACGCGACCGCGCAGATTAGAAGCTGCACGAACGACGCGAATGCATAGACGACGCGCACGCGTGGTACACAAAACGCTGAGTGACGCGATCGCGTGGACGACGCGAACGCGTGACGTGCGCGATCTGCAGAATTACAAAAGTCACTGGCAGAGATTCTGGGCCATATTTTAACCCAGTTTTCGGCCCAGAAATACAGATTAAAGTCAGGAAACATGTAGAGACTCAACATGCTTTTCATAACTCATAATTTTAGGTTTTAGATGTAGTTTTTAGAGAGAGAGGTTCTCTCATCTCTCTTAGGATTAGGATTAGGATTAGGATTTTTAGAATTAGGATTTCATCTTCTTCAATGACAGGTTCAATGTTCCTTTAATTTATTTTCCACTTTTATTTATTACTTTAGTTGATTACTTGATGTTGCCAATTTGGCTTATGGATTTCTATGTTCAATCTAACTTTCTATTTAATATAATTCGAGGTATTTCAGATCTATGATTTGTTTCTTTTATTTATGATATAAATAATTTAGATTTTTCTACATTTTGGCTTTGGTTGATTAATTGGTAACTCTTGAGTTATCAAACTCATTGTTGACTGAAAATTGAAATTCTTCAAGAATTAATTCGAATTCCAATAACTCTAGTTTTTCCCAAGGAAAGACTAGGACCTGAGGAATCAAAATTAGTTCATCCACTTAACTTACCTTCATAGTTAGAAGTTTACTTAGTGGGAGAAAAATCCAATTCTCATCACAATTGATAAGGATAACTAGGATAGGACCTCCAGTTCTCATACCTTGCCAAGAGCTTTACTAGTTATTATTTTGACGACTTGTTATTTTATATTACTTGTTCAACCCTTTTGAAAACCCCAAAACATACCTTTGCATAACCACTAATAAGAACACACCTCCCTACAATTCATTGAGAAGACGACCCAGGGTTTAAATACTCGGTTATCAATTTTAAAGGGGTTTGTTACTTGTGACAACCAAAACGTTTGTACGAAGGAATTTTCTGTTGGTTTAGAATCTATACTTACAACGCGACTTTATAAAATTCTTTACTAGCAAAAATTCCGACGTCAGCGCCCTACCAATTTGAAAAGTACTTTTGTTAAACTTGCTTGAAGAATTTATTTTGGAACATGGTTTTTGAGCTAAGAACACAAGTATGTGAGTTTTGAGCCTAATTGTGTGGTTACATCTTATAACTATTTATTTCCATTCTTGTGTGCATTGTTCTCCTTCTATGATTGTAATCATTGATTTGTTTGACTCCTTATGTCCATTATTCTATGTATACATGCGTTTATATGATTGAGGCCATCATTTCATTTAGCTCACTTACCCAAATAGCCTACCTTTTACCTACCGTTGTTAGCCAACTTTGAGCCTACGATTAACCCACTTTGTTCTTTAATTTTGCACATTACAAGCTTTAAAGCGAAAAATAATAAATGTCCTTTATTTGGATCTTTGATTAGCTTAGGCTAGTGAGTGTGAGTATCATTCAAGTATGGGAAAACTTCGGACATTGGTTGGGATAAAAGGGTATTTTGTATTTCTATTAGGGATTTAGGGAATTGGGTACATGCTCATGTATTAATTATATGTAAAACCATATACATTGATGCCTTCGTATATACTTTATTGTGAAAAATAAAAGAAAAAATGATAAATAAAAAGAAAAAAATATATATGAATAAAAAGAAAAAATATAGAAAAAAAAGAAACAAAAAAGTAATAAAAGGGGACAAAATGTCCCAAAATAAAGATTAATAAAGATCAATGCATATGTGTGGTAATTAAAAGAAGATGCATGAGTATGTGAAAAAGTGAAGAATGGGTAGTTAGGCTAGCACTTAAAATGTATAGGTTGCCATATGTTAGGTAGAAATTTTAAGTTGATCAAAGATTCAAATTCTAGTCCACTTAACCATATACAATCCTACCTTGACCCTAGTCCCATTACAACTTATGAAAAGACCTCATGATGAATGTATGCATGCATTGAATAATTATTGATTGTTAGATGAAAAACAAATCTTGGAAAGCATGATTAGGAGAGAATTGAGAGAATCGACCCTATACACTTGAGCGATTAGAGTGCAACCACTTTCGGTGAGGGTTCGATGCTCAATTCCTTGATTCCTGGCTTTCATGAGTGTTCTTCTTGCAAGTCTATTTAAACTTCATTTTTATACTTGAATTGGTAGGATTCATGAATCGTCATATGACCTCAGCCCTACCTGTTTATACATGCTCTTGGAGGATTGATTTATTTTTAACCAAGTAGGTAGAATCATTTTGCATTTAGTTGCATTCATTTAGATAGGATGCATATAGATAGGTTGCATTGAATAAATGTCATACCCTTTGTTTCCTTCTTGATTTAGCATGAGGACATGCTATGGTTTAAGTGTGGAGAGGTTGATAAACCCCATTTTTAGGGTTTATCTTGTGTTGAATTTAGAGGATTTTGACAACTTTTCTCCCATTTATTCACTAAAATAGTATAGTTTTGTAAATTACTCAACCAAAGCCAAGAGGAGAAAGATCTAGCTCATAACTAAAAGAAGTATTTCATCAAACACATAAAAGGCAATAAAGATAAACAACATGAATTGCAAGAATTAAAGAGAGATCTAACTACAAAGACAAGAGATCAATAATAGAAAACCAAAGCAAACATGAAAAGACATGGAAATCATAAATTGCATTGGAAGGGAAATGGAGATCTACATAAAAATTCATAAACTACAACTAACAAAACAAGGAAACTACAAGAGAAGTAGAATGCTACAACTACAAGAGAATAATTAAAGATGAAAAAGGAAAATTAAAGCAAAAGAAGTAGTAGATCTAGATCTAAAACTAAGAACCATAATCTAGAGAGAAGAGAGCTTCTCTCTCTAGAAACTAACTAAAGCATCATGAAAACTAAACTAAAACTCACTAACTAACTAATTGGTTCACCCCTCTTCAATCCTTGGGTTAAATAGCATCATAAATGAGTTGGATTGGACCCAAAATGCTTCAGAAATCGTTGGCCACGAGTTGCCTTTAGTGAGTCACGTGCGAGCATCAACGTGTACGCGTGGGTCACGCATACGCGTCCCTAAACGCCAGGCAACTATGGAAAATTTTATATTATTTTGAAGCCCTGGATGTTAGCTTTCCAACGCAACTAAAACCGTCTCATTTGGACCTCTGTAGCTCAAGTTATGATCCATTAAGTGCGAAGAGTTTAGGATTGACAGCTTTACGATTCCTTCATTTCTTCATGAGTTCTCCATTTTTACATGCTTTTCCTTCGTTCCTTTAATCCAATCTTTGCCTCCTAAACCTGAAATCACTTAACAAACACATCAAGGCATCTAATAGAATCAAGGTGAATTAAATTTAGCTATTTTGAGTCCTAAAAAGCATGTTTTCACTCTTAAGCACAATTAAAGGAGAATTTACAAAACCATGCTATTTTAGTAAATAAATGGGAGAAAAGTTGACAAAACTCTCTAAATTCAACACAAGCTAAACACTAAAAATGTATCACACATAGACACAAGATTACAAAATCTTCTGGAAAGCTTGCAATAAGATTGTTTGATCCCTGGAAAAAGGATTATCATGAACTCCATGTCATCAACAGAACAGAAAATGCAGAATCAGTTGCCAAAAAGAATATTCTTCTTTTCTCTCATTTTACTATATTTCTAGTTTTCTACAGTTCTACATTATTCTACAGTTGACATCAAGAGAACATATAAGAATTTACATTTTTAAAAGAGTATAACTACATATATTTGAATCCGTAAAATTGAAAATTGAACTTGTCTGTTATAAAATGTATAATATGGATTTTATACAAATTGAAACTTACCTATCACGACAAAAATTTATATTATCTTTGATGTTCGATCCACCAGAACCAGAATTATCCTCTGAATACAATTTGCTGGGGACTACACCAGCTTCTGCTTAGACTTTAACCTCAAATTAAGAAGGAAATATTCAAACTTCTACAGGGAAGAAAAATAACTTTCATAGGAAGTAAAGTTCTGACAGTTTTTTCCTTGAATGGATCTAAAATCAGGGTCTTCCATACTGACATAATCAAATGCAGTAACTACGGACTGGAAAGTGATATAAATGGAGCAATCCTATGTTTATGGTTCCTAGAAAGACACAGAAATAACTTTTAATTGATGTCAGACCATGCTTAAGCAATAAATCTTGAAGATATGATTGAGGAAGAAGGAGATAGTGATAGTGTTGGAAGAGGAAAACCATTATCAGAAGGATCAATGAAAGAAAGCAGCTGCAAATATATTGGACATTCTCTGCTTCTCTCTAACCTGAAGAAAACAGAAATTACATAGTTCTTTTATCATTGCATGTTATTTTCATAGCTCTTTATTTAACTAAAGGATTGTTCTAATGGTTTCCCTATGAACTATGGTGTTCATTCAAATCATAAATTCTTTAAGGGACCTCCCTGTCAACTATGTAATTGGCTTGGCACCAAGTAATATGCAACGATGTTAAATACACCAAACCATCACAGTGTCACTAATGAACATTTTACGATGCAACAATTAATAGCATCACTTTATCACATACAGACCACAGAAAATATTGTGCAGATTAGTTAACTCCCATAACCACCATTGTGATTTCTACTTGATGCAATGCTACCTGTACAAAAGAAATTGTATCTATCAATTAAAGCCATATTTTATTGTAGAGGTTGAAATTGTCTATTGCTGAACAAGTCTCGAAGGAAAACTTCTCTTTCATTTTAAGGCATGACATTCTAATAATGGATTTCATCCTTTGCCAATACACACATTCAATATTTAAGAATCAATTAGGATAATTTGAAAAATAACTAAATATATCTACAATAAATTTTCCAAACAATATCAGAAACAATCAAGGGTTGCAATGGAGAATACCAAACATTCCTGCATCAAGGCAATGCAAAATTGTGTCGACTAAATGAGATTTGCACCGAGTTTTCCAACAATCTTAGTCAAAGCTAGAAAGAAAATTTATAGAAAGCATTTTAAACACTCAAACCAAAATCCAAATAAAATTTATTACTAAGAAAACACTTCGATTTCAGCTTCATCTGTCAGATTCATTAGAATCAAGCAATCAAATAGAGAAAAAGTAATAACAAACAGAGAGAATCTCAGGCTTCTGAATATTCAAACCAAAATTGAAAAAATAAATGGAGAAGACCTACTGGTGGTGGCAATCTTGTGCGTCTATGCGCAAGAAGGGCGGCGGTGCAAGCGGAGGAGGTGTGGTGTTGCGACAAGAGCAGCAACAGTGGTTGGAAGACCTTGGCGACGTAGATCAGAGACGAACAAATGATGACAATGATGCGGATCTGAGACGGATCACATGGAAACGAGGTCCAAGGAGTAGGATGATGGACGGCGGCATTGACAATGATAACGTTATGACGGTGGTGATCAGCGATGGAGGGAAGTTACGCGAGTTAACCTCGCTAGTGGTGAACTTTTTCTTTTGTTTTTAGTTTTTCTCTCTCTTTCTGTTTTTCAATTTGATTTGGGGATGAGATATAAAAAATGGAAAGTCTTGGGGGCCAACAATTTTTTAAAAAGTTGGCCAACATTTAACCATCAAAAGAAAATTGAATGATCCCACACCATTAGATTTAATCTCACACTATTAAAAATACTATTGATGGACAATTGATGGTTACAAAATACAAAAGTTGTTTTTCCCTAGCATTCCTCATAAAAAAATATAATAAAAGTTTAGTGGCAATAATGGTAATGGCCACTATAATAATTTAAAAAATTAAAATTAAAAATAAAAAGATAATAATTTTCTGTCAATAATGATAATGGCCGCTATAACATATAATAATAATGACAAATATATAATTGCCACAAAAACATAACTTAATTAAGAAATTAGTGGCCATTATGTTATTGCCGCTAAAAATTTGTTGCTAAAACATTTTTTTGTAGTGTGCGCAAGCCAGATGTACCAGCTTTTGGTAGTATAACCCTTCGAAGAAGCTAGTTTCCAAATCCAACCTGATTTATCACACTCCTTTCAGGAGGAAGAATAGCCCCCAAAAAGGATTTAATATCCTCGGAAATTGGGGTGGATAATTTTTCAAAATTCCAAGTCCTATCATAGTAAATATCATCCAACTTAAGCAATAAATCAGAGACATGAACAAAAAAAAAAGAAATGAGTTATTGGCAGTCTGTAATGGTCTTATAATTGCGTGGAAAGTTGGTTGTGATTCCCTTATTTGTGAAACTGATTCAATGGAAATGTATCTTTTGTTGAACAATATTACCAACTATGTTGCAGGTGATAATATGGATATTATAGAGAAGATCATGGAGTTGTTAAGTAAAAACTGGGAAGTGTCCTTCACTTGGGTTAGAAGAGAAGCTAATGTTGATGCGGATTGTTTAGCTAAGATAGGGGCTAAGAGTGTTATTCTCATTCGGTGTGGATTCAGCCGAGTGATGACTTCAAGCAGATTTTGTTGAAGAGCTGTGTAGCTTTTTGGGTTTGTGTTCCTGATTGTTTTAGTTTTTGTTACAGACACAAAAAAAATCTCTCATATAAACAACTAAAATATTTTCCTAAAATAGCACAAAATGCAAATATTACCATTAATGTGTAAGGTGATTTATATCATTGATGCCTTTTAACAAGAAAATAAATTAGTATTAATCATAATGAAAAGATATTACTTCATTAATCTTTATTACAATGACCGTATAAGAAAATTATCCCATTAATGACGAATTGACAATTCAAATTGTGATTAATGCATGATGTATAAAATGTATTGTAAAGACCAAACTTTTAGTATGTAATGAGCAAATATTAATTGTCGCCTATTACTCATCGGTCAACTTTTGGGGTTATAGACTCTATATTTAATTATATAATAATGCGTCTGTCACACTCGTCGTATGCAAATTTATACGTCGTTATACATTAGCATGAGTTAGTAAAATAGATAAATATACAGTAATCATAAGTAAAGAAATAAATATATTACAACACATAATCCTGTGAAGACTTCATATAAACATATAGTGAATAATATCATTCATACAAACCATAAGATATTTCAGGTCAGATATAAACTCTGTTAATATATTATATTATATATCATACAAACACTCATGAACACAAGACATCTTAGGTCTAGGCCCACTGAAAAAGCTCTTAGTCTGAAAATCCAGTGCTAACAAAATATAGTAAAATCCCATCCCTCAAGAAAATGCTAACAAGTAAAGAAAAAAATACTCTAGTCTTTATAGCTATACATAATAATACATATCTTCCAAAATACTAAACATACTTAATAGTTTGGATTGTAGTGTATAACAGCCTCAGCGTTCAACATACAACATACATCATCGTTAGCTCCACTTGTAGGAACCGTGAAGGAAAGGGCGTGAGAACCTACGGTTCTCAGCAGGATATTAACAAAGAGAACAAATCGTATATCGATCCTAGGACACAAAAATTTTTAGTTTTCACTCATCTATTCTACTCCTATTTTCTCATTAATTGGACCATAATCTATCAAGTAACAATAATATTAAACAAGCATAGATTAATCACATAACACAGAGAAAAGAGAATAGACATAAAATATAGTCACAGATAATATATATAGAGCATAAACACAGAAAAAATACGGCAAAAAATATGATGGATGTATGTCCTAAGCAGCTACGAGGTCACTGGCGTATGAAAATTGTCGGTAAAGAATTTCTCAAAATAACTTCGTTGCAAGTATAGATCTAAACCGACAATTAAACCTCAATCAACGTTTAATTAGGTTGTCACAAGTACAAATTCCAATAAAAATAAACCAAAATATTTAAAACTCGGGTCATTTCTCAAGGAATCGCAGGAAAATGTGTTTATTATTGGTTATGATGTACTTCTTTTTTTGGGATTTTGAAATAAGAAACAAGGAATGTAAAATGGCAAGAAAATAAACTAATAACTAAGAAAGCTTTTAGCAAGGAAAGGAAATTAGAAGTCCTATCCTCATTATCATCGTCAATTGTGATGGTAAATGTAAATTGCCTTCACTTAGTTAACCTCTAACCAATAAAGGAAAGTCAAGTGCATACAATCAACTTGAGTTCACAAGTCCTAGTCAATTCATAGTGAGAGACTAGATTTAGTGAAGTTCAAGCTAACTGGCAATCTTCAATTTCTAATCAACAAGAGACTTTGACAATTCAAGAGTCTCCAAATCATCAACCCAAGCTAAGAACACCAAAATCTAATTTAAAATCCAACCAAGAATTTTATCAAACACTTGGAAGGCACAAAATAAAAACATAGAAAAATATAAGACTAACACATGCAAGGAATTAATAACCAATAATTAAGGAAATAAGCCATAAACATTAAATACTTCAAATTGCATTAAAAGGGAATGAATCTAACAAGGAGAGTTCATAAAGTAAATTGGGAAAATAAAGAAATCAACAAGGGAAGATAAACTAAGATACTAGAACAATAAAAGGTAGAAGAACTATATTAAAGCAAGATAAAATTCTGAAGCTAAGAAAAAATAAGACTAAAACCCCTAAAACCTAGAGAGAGGAGAGAGCCTCTCTCTCTAGAATTCTACATCTAAAACCTAAAGCATTTGAATGAATGAATGATTCGAATAATGCCTCTCAGCTCCACTCTACAGCCTCTTGTTTTCATTTTTGGGCCAGAAACTGGGTCAAAAGTAGCCCAGAAATCACTCCCAACAAATTCTCTTTATTGAGGCACGTGACACTCGTCAAGCGTACGCGTAAGCTATGTGTACGCGTCATTGGACTCTGCATTGGCCACGCGTAGGCGTCAACCACACGTACGTGTCATTTGGTTATAGCTCGGTCACGCGTACACGTCAGCCATGCGTACGCGTGGATACCAGCTTCTCAAAACTTCGATTTCTTGTATGTGTTCCTTCTACTTTTGCATGCTTCCTTTTCATCCTCTATGATTTTAAAGTCAAAGAAGCATGTTTTCAATCATAGCACAAAATTAGGAAGGAAACTCAAAAACATGCATTTACATGGATAAGTGTGAGAATAGTTGAAAAATTCACTCAATTCAATACAAGATAAACCGTAAAATAGTGGTTTATCAATCTCTCCACACTTAAACATTAGCATGTCCTCATGCTAAGATCAAGGTAACCAAAAGAGTGAAGGAAAAGGGTAGGACTTATGCAATGCAACTTATCTATATGAATGCAACTAAATGCAAAATGCTTCTACCTACTTGTTTAAAAGTAAATAAATCTTTCTAGAAAAAATATAAACTGGATTCTACTAATTCAAATCTCAAAATGAAGTACAAGTATACTTGTAGAAGAAAGCTCGTGAAAGCCAGGAACAAAGGATCGAGTAGCGAACCCTTACCGAAAGTGTATATATTCTAATCACTCTAGTGTTTTAGGGTCGTTTCTCTCGATTCTCTACTAATATTGCTTTCTAAGGCTTTCTCTTCTTCTACCAATAAAAAAAATTTAATGCACAAATACACATATCAAGAAGTCTTTTAAGGGTTGTAATGTGGTTAGGGTCAAGGTAGGAATGTATTTCGTTAAGTGGACTAAAATCTGAATCCTTGATTAACCTAAACTTCCCACCTAACCTAAGAGTGTAATCAAAATGCAAAAACCTAACTACCCGTTGACTATCTTTTGCCACATATTCATGCATCCTAAATTCGAGTATAATACATATGCCTTGCCAACACCACTTACTTTAGGGCATTTTGTCCCCTTGTTATTGTTTTATTTTTTGTTTTTTCTTTTGTTTTTCTTTTTTTTTTCTTTTTTATATGTGGTGGATTATATATACATATACGAGAGATCAATGCATATGATGAAGGTATTGAATGCAAGAATATGCTCAAAACACAAATGGAACTTTGACTTGGGATAAGTTATGGAATTCCTTCCTTGCCATAACCACAACTATGATAATTATGATGGATTAATCTCACTTAGTCTACCCTTAACATCGAAGAGTAAGTCAAGTGAGCATAATTGTTATTAATCCACAAATCCTAGCTAACTTACTAATTATCTTAGCAAGAAGCTAGCGTTAGTGGAAACAATAATAACTAACAACTCAAGAATTATCACTAAATGTCAGACATTATGACTCTAGTGTCCCATATACTCATTTTCCCAAGGCAAGGGGTGGAAATTTACTCCATAATCAAAATTGGCATTTTATCAAACACATAGAGGGCATAATAATAAAACATGACAAAATTGGGAAAATGGTGAAAACTATGAACCACAAATGATCAAAATCAACAAAGGCAACTCAAACAAACATCAAATCAACTAACTAGAAATCAAAATTGCAAAACTATATATGTAATGTAAAGGAAAGTAAAATATAAGAAAGTGTAAAACAAGTAATGTAATAAAAGAAAAATTAAAGAAATACTTACAATGGGAAATGGCTAGAATCAAAGATCAAAACTTGAACTATAAAATTCTACAAAATTCTAATTAAAAATCTTAAGAAATTTGAGAGAAAATCTAACTTAAAACTACCCTAAAACTACTCCCAAGTGTATTCTATAATGCATGATAGTGTATGTTGTGATATGGTGTTGCTTCCCCCTTCATATATGCTCTAAAGCCTTCAGAAATGGGCCAAAAATTCCCTCAAATTGTAATCCACATGACTTTTTAATGAAGTCACATGCTAGTACTTGTGCGTATGCACAGGTCTGTGTGTACGCACACTTGCTGATTTCAATTCTGTGCGTGGGCACAAGTGCTGATTTTTTACCCTTGTGCGTGGGCACAGAAGGTGTACATGGGCACAGGCTAAAATGCCTCTCTCCTTTGATTTCTTCATGTTTTCTCCCAATTCTAAGCTTTTTTTCCACTCTCATCAAGCCATTTGATGAGTGAATAATTTATACGCTTTTTGGCATTGTTTTTAGGTAATTTCTAGTATGTTTTAGTTATTTTTTAGTATATTTTTGCTAGTTTTTATGCAAAATTCACATTTCTGGACTTTACTATGAGTTTGTGTGTTTTTCTATGATTTCAGGTATTTTCTGGCTGAAATTAAGGGACCTGAGCAAAAATCTGATTTAGAGGCTGAGAAAGGACTGTAGATGCTGTTGGATTCTGGCCTCCCTGCACTCAAAATGGATTTTCTGGAGCTACAGAAGCCCAATTTATGTGCTCTCAATTGCGTTGGAAAGTAGACATCTTGGGCTTTCTAGAAATGAATAATATTCTATATTTTTCCCGATATTTGATGGCCCAAACTGGCGTTCAAATGCCACCCAGGGACCCTTTTCTGGCGTAAAACGCTAGAACTGGCACCAGAACTGGAGTTAAACGTCCAAACTGCCACCCAAGCTGGCGTTTAACTCCAAGGATGGCCTATGCACGTGAAAGCTTCAAAACTCAGTCCAAGCACACACCACGTGGACCCCGGAAGTGGATTTCTGCACTATCTACTCATTTTCTGTAAACCTAGTTTACTAGTTTAGTATAAATAGCACTTTTTACTATTGTATTGAGGGTCTTCTTTGGAACCCTTGAGCTTTATAATCATCCTTGGGGTGGCTGACCATTTGGCCATGCCTAGACCGTTTTCTCTTATGTATTTTCAACGGTGGAGTTTCTACACCTCATAAATTAAGGTGAGGAGCTCTGCTATTCCTCATGAATTAATGCAAGTACTATTGTTTTTCCTTTAATTCATGCCTAATTCTTTTCTAAGATATACTTTTGTACTTAATTCAGTTAAGTCAGACTGAAAGGGTGACCTGTGACAATCACCCACTATCTTCAGTACTTACTTAGCCAAGATCCGCGTGCCTGACAACCACAAAGTGGTCTACATAATGTTCAATGTAGTCATTGGACGCTAGCCGAAGTATACTCTCTTGGGTCTCTGATCCATGGATTCGCATCGTGTCTCCTGACAACAGAGCATCCGACCCTGTGATTAGGATCTTCGTGGTATAGGCTAGAATCAATAGACAGCATTCTTGAGATCCGGAAAGTCTAAACCTTGTCTGTGGTATTCCGAGTAGAATCCCAGAAGGGATAACTGTGAAGAGCTTCAAACTCGCAAATGTTGGGTGCAGTGACAGTGTGAAAAAGGATCAATGGATCGTATTCCGACGCAAGTGAAAACCGAAAGATAATTAGCCCTGCGGTAGCTGTGCCTGGTATTTTTCATCTGAGACGAGAAATCCGACAGTTGATTAACCGTACAGAGACCGTAGCCAGACCATTTTTACTGACAGGATCACACAGCTTGCCAGGGAAAGGAGGTTGCATGATTAGATGAAGACAACAGGAAAGCAGAGGTTCAGAAGCAACAAAGCATCTCCAAACGCTTATCTGAAATTCCCACCAATGAATTACATAAGTATCTCTATGTTATTTTCTGTCTTATCTATCTTTTAATTATCAATACTGATAGGCAAAATTGTGATTTACTCTTTTCATAACTGGAACAATTCTTAGCAATGGCTCCAAAAACTTGGTGCACACTACTATGGTTCACTCACATTCTTCATAACTTCGCACAACTAACCGGCAAGTGCACTGGGTCGTCCAAGTAATAAACCTTACGTGAGTAAGGGTCGATCCCACGGAGATTGTTGGTATGGAGCAAGCTATGGTCATCTTGTAAATCTCAGTTAGGCGGATTCTAATGGTTAAGATGGTTTTCGAATATAAAATAAATAAAGCATAAAATAGAGATAGAGATACTTATGTAAATCATTGGTGGGAATTTCAGATAAGTGTATGGAGATGCTTTGTCCCTTCTAAATCTCTGCTTTCCTATTGCCGTCCTCCAATCCTTCATACTCCTTTCCATGGCAAGCTGCATGTAGGGCGTCACCGTTTTTAATGGCTACTTCCCATCCTCTCAGTGAAAATGGTCCAAATGCTCTATCACAGCACGGCTAATCATCTGTCAGTTCTCCATCATGTCGGAATAGAATCCATTGATTCTTTGGTGTCTGTCACTACGCCCAACAATCGCAAGTTTGAAGCTCGTCACAGTCATTCAATCCCTGAATCCTACTTGGAATATCACAGACAAGGTTTAGACTTTCTGGATTCTCAAGAATGGCCGCCAAAGGGTTCTAGCTTATACCACGAAGATTCAATTAAGGAATCCAAGAGATACACGCTCGGTCTAAGGTAAAATGGAAATGGTTGTCAAGCACGCGTTCAAAAGGATGGATGATGATGAGTGTCACGGATCATCACATCCATCAGGTTGAAGTGCAGTGAATATCTTAGAATAAGAATAAGCTTGAATCAAATTGAAGAACAATAGTAATTGCATTAATTTTTGAGGTACAACAGAGCTCCACACCTTAATCTATGGTGTATAGAAACTCCACCGTTGAAAATACATAAGTGATAATGGTCTAGGCATGGCCGAATGGCCAGCCTCCCCAAATGGCATATGAATTCAAAAATAGGAAAAATGACCTGGTCAAAGGCTGACACTAGTACAATAGTAAAAAGTTCTATTTATACTAAACTAGCCACTAGGGTTTACAGAAATAAACCTAAGTGCAGAAATCCACTTCTGGGGCCCACTTTGGTGTGTGCTTGGGCTGAGCTTGAGCTTTGCACGTGTAGAGGCTTATCTTGGAGTTAAACGCCAAGTTGTAACGTGTTTTTGGCGTTTAACTCTGGTTTGTGACGTGTTTCTGGCATTTTACTCCAGAATGTAGCATGGAACTGGAGTTGAACACCAGTTTGCGTCATCTAAACTCGAACAAAGTATGGACTATTATATATTTCTGGAAAGCCCTGGGTGTCTACTTTCCATCACCGTTGAGAATGCGCCATTTGGAGTTCTATAGCTCCAGAAAATTTATTTCGAGTGCAGGGAGGTCAGAATCCAACAGCATCAGCAGTCTTTTGTCAACCTCCTATCAGATTTTTGCTCAGGTCCCTCAATTTCAGCTAGAAAATACCTGAAATCACAGAAAAATATACAAACTCATAGCAAAGTCTAGAAATGTGAATTTTTCATAAAAACTAATTAAAACATCCCTAAAATTAGCTAGATCCTACTAGACACTACCTAAAAACAATGCCAAAAAGCGTATAAATTATCCACTCATCACAACACCAAACTTAAATTTTTGCTTGTCCCCAAGAAACTGAAAATCAATTAGGATAAAAAGAAGAGAATATACTATAAATCTCAAAACATCAATGAATATTAGTTCTAATTAGATGAGCGGGACTTGTAGCTTTTTGCTTCTGAACAGTTTTGGCATCTCACTTTATCCTTTGAAGTTTAGAATGATTGGCATCTATAGGAACTCAGAATTCAGATAGTGTTATTAACTCTCCTGGTTAAGTATGTTGATTCTTGAACACAGCTACTTTTATGAGTTTTGGCCGTGACCCTAAGCACTTTGTTTTCCAGTATTACCTCCGGATACATAAATGCCACAGACACATGACTTGGTAAACCTTTTCAGATTGTGACTCAGCTTTGCTAAAGTCCCTAGTTAGAGGTGTCCAAAGCTCTTAAGCACACTCTTTTTTCTTTGGATCACGACTTTAACCACTCAGTCTCAAGCTTTTCACTTGGACCTACATGTCACAAGCACATGGTTAGGGACAGCTTGATTTAGCCGCTTAGGCCTGGATTTTATATCCTTGGGCCCTCCTATCCATTGATGCTCAAAGCCTTGGATATTTTTTACCCTTGCCTTTTGGTTTTAAGGGCTATTGGCTTTTTTCTGCTTGCTTTTTCTTTTTCTTTTATATTTTTTTGCCACTTTTTTTTCGCAAGCTTTTGTTATTCACTGCTTTTTCTTGCTTCAAGAATCAATTTTATGATTTTTCAGATCATCAATATCATTTCTCTTGTTCATCATTCTTTCAAGAGCCAACAATTTTAACATTCATAAACAACAAGATAAAAAATATGCACTGTTTAAGCATTCATTCAGAAAACAAAAAGTATTGTCACCACATCAATATAATTAAACTAATTTCAAGGATGAATTCGAAACTCATGTACTTCTTGTTCTTTTGTATTAAAACATTTTTCATTTAAGAGAGGTGAAGGATTCATGGAATTATTCATAGCCTTAAGACATAGACACTAGACACTAATGATCATGTAGTAAAGACACAAACATAGATAAACATGAAGCTTAAAAATCGAAAAACAGAGAGATAAGAACAAGGAAGTTAAGGAATGAGTCCACCTTAGTAATGGTGGTGCCTTCTCCTTGAAGGACCAATGGCGTCCTTGAGCTCCTCTATGTCTCATCCTTGCCTTTGTTGCTCCTCCCTCATAGCTCTTTGATCTTCTCTAATCTCATTGAGAATGATGGAGTGCTCTTGGTGTTCCACCCTTAATTGGTTCATGTCATGACTCAATCCTTCTAGAGAAGTGTTGAGTTGTTCCCAATAGTTGTTTGGAGGAAAGTGCATCCCTTGAGGCATCTTAGGAATTTCTTGATGATGAGCTTCCTCATGCATCTCTTGAGATCCATGGATGGCCTCTCTTGTTTGCTCCATCCTCTTCTTAGTGATGGGCTTGTCATCTTCAATGAGGATGTCTCCTTCTATGACAACTCCAGTTGAGTAGCATAGATGGCAAATCAGATGAGGAAAAGCTAGCCTTGCCAAGGTGGAGGGATTTTTGGCTACTTTGTAGAGTTCTAGAGAGATGATTTCATGAACTTCTATTTCCTCTCTAATCATGATGCTATGGATCATGATGGCCCGATCCACAGTTACTTCAGATCGGTTGCTAGTGGGGATGATGGAGCGTTGGATGAACTCCAACCATCCTCTAGCCACAGGCTTATGGTCCAGTCTTCTTAATTGAACCGGCTTGCCTTTTGAGTCTCTTTTCCATTGAGCTCCTTCTACACATATGTCCATGAGGACTTGGTCTAACCTTTGATCAAAGTTGACCCTTCTAGTGTAGGGGTGTGCATCTTCTTGCATCATAGGCAAGTTGAACGCCAACCTTACATTTTCCGGACTGAAATCTAAGCATTTCCCCCAAACCATTGTAAGATAATTCTTTGGGTTCGGGTTCATACTTTGATCATGGTTCCTAGTGATCCATGCATTGGCATAGAACTCTTGAACTATTAAGATTCTGATTTGTTGAATGGGGTTGGTCAAAACTTCCCAACCTCTTCTTTGGATCTCATGTCGGATCTTCGGATACTCATTTTTCTTGAGCGTGAAAGGGACCTCAGGGATCACCTTCTTCTTGGCCACAACTTCATAAAAGTGGTCTTGATGGGCTTTTGAGATGAATCTCTCCATCTCCCATGACTTGGAGGTGGAAGCTTTTGTCTTTCCTTTTCTCTTTCTAGAGGTTTCTCCGGCCTTAGGTGCCATAGATGGTTATGGAAAAACAAAAAAGCTATGCTTTTACCACACCAAATTTAGAATGTTGCTCACCCTCGAGCAAAGAAAAGAAAGAATAGAAAAGGAAGAAAAATATATGAAGGAGAGGGAGAGGGGTGTGTATTCGGCCAAGGGGGAGAAGAGAGGGTTGTGATGTGTGAAAATGAAGAAGGATAGAGGGGTTTATATAGTGGAGGGAGAGAGTAGTAGGTTCGGTCATTAGGGTGGGTTTGGGTGAGAAAGGGATTTTGAATTTAAAGGTAGGTGAGGTTTGTGGGGAAGAGTGGATGGATGTGAGTGATGAAGATGTGATGGGGAAGAGAGATTGAGGTGATTGGTGAAGAGTTTTTGGGGTGATTGGTGAAAGGTTTTTGGGGAAGAGTGTTATTGGATTGTGTGAAGAAGAGAGAAGGTGAGTTGAGGTAGGTAGGAATTTTGTGGGGTCCACAGATCCTGAGGTGTCAAGGATTTATCATCCCTGCACCAATGAGGCATGTAAAATGCCCTCTGCATGCAATCTTAGCATTTAACGTGAGATTGATGCTTGTTTCTGGCGTTCAACGCCAGCTCTATGCTTGTTTTAGGCGTTCAACGCCAATCTGCAGCATGTTTCTGGCGTTAAACGCCAGTTCCATGCTTGTTTCTGGCGTTTAACGCCAGCTCTCCTCAGGGTGTAATCTTGGCGTTTAAACGCCAGATTGCTGCTTGTTTCTGGCATTCAACGCCAGATTCATGCTTTGTTCTGGCGTTGAACGCCAGTCAGATGCTCCTTACTGGCGTTTAAACGCCAATAAGCTCTTCCTCCAGGGTGTGCTATTTCTTCTGCTATTTTTAATTCAGTTTTTAATTTTAGTAATTGTTTTGTGACTCCACATGATCATGAACCTAATAAAACATAAAAGAACAATAAAAATATAGATAAATAAAAATTGGGTTGCATCCCAATAAGCGCTTCTTTAATGTCAATAGCTTGACAGTGAGCTCTCATGAAGCCTCACAAATCATCAGAGCATTGTTGGGACCTCCCAACACCAAACTTAGAGTTTGAATGTGGGGGTTCAACACCAAACTTAGAGTTTGGTTGTGGCCTCCCAACACCAAACTTAGAGTTTGATTGTGGGGGCTCTGTTTGACTCTGTATTGAGAGAAGCTTTTCATGCTTCCTATCCATGGTTGCAGAGGAAGATCCTTGAGCTTTAAACACCAGGTATTCTCTATTCAATTGAAGGACTAGCTCTCCTCTGTCAACATCAATCACAGCTCCTGCTGTGGTTAGGAAGGGTCTTCCAAGGATGATGGATTCATCCTTATCCTTCCTAGTGTCTAAGATTATGAAATCAGCAGGGATGTAAAGGCCTTTAGCCTTTACTAACACATCCTCTACCAATCCATAAGCTTGTCTTATTGACTTGTCTGCCATCTCTAATGAGAATGTGGCAGCCTGTACCTCAAAGATCCCTAGTTTTTCCATTACAGAGAGTGGCATAAGATTTATGCCTGATCCCAGGTCACATAGAGCCTTCTCAAAGGTCATGGTGCCTATGGTACATGGTATTAAGAATTTACCAGGATCTTATTTCTTTTAAGGTAAAGTTTACTGAACCCATGTATCTAGTTCACTAATGAGAAAGGGAGGTGCATCTTTCAAAGTCTCATTACCAAACAACTTGGCATTCAGCTTCATGATAGCTCCTAGATATTGAGCAACTTGCTCTCCAGTTACATCTTCATCCTCTTCAGAGGAAGAATAGTTTTCAGAGCTCATGAATGGCAGAAGGAGGTTTAAAGGAATCTCTATGGTCTCTATATGAGCCTCAGATTCCTTTAGGTCCTCAATAGGGAACTCCTTCCTGTCTGGGAGACGTCCCATGAGGTCTTCCTCATTGGGATTCATGTCCTCCCATTCCTCTCTAGGTTCGGCCATTTTGATTATGTCAATGGCCTTGCACTCTCTTTTTGGATTCTCTTCAGTATTGATTGGGAGAGTACTAAGAGGAGTTTCAGTGATTTTCTTACTCAGCTGGCCCACTTGTGCCTCCAAATTTCTGATGGATGACCTTATTTCACTCATGAAACTTAAAGTGGCCTAAGATAGATCAAAGACTATGTTTGCTAAGCTAGAGGAGCTCTGCTCAGAATGCTCTGTCTATTGTTGAGAAGATGATGGAAAAGGCTTGTTATTGCTAAGCCTGTTTCTTCCACCATTATTAAAGCCTTTTTGGGGCTTTTTTTGGTCCTTCCATGAGAAGTTTGGATGATTTCTCCATGAAGAATTATAGGTGTTCCCATAGGGTTCACCCATGTAATTCACCTCTGCCATTGTAGGATTCTCAAGATCATAAGCTTCTTCTTCAAAAGATGCCTCTTTAGTACTGTTGGATGTATTTTGCCATCCATTCAGACTTTGAGAAATCATGTTGACTTACTGAGTCAATATTTTGTTCTGAGCCAATATGGCATTCAGAGCATCAATTTCAAGAACTCCCTTCTTCTGAGGCGTCCCATTACTCACAGAATTCCTCTCAGAAGTGTACATGAATTGGTTATTTTCAACCATGTCAATGAGTTCTTGAGCTTCTGTAGGCATTTTCTTAGGTGAATGGATCCACCTGCAGAATGGTCTAGTGACATCTTAGAGAACTCAGATAGACTATAATAGAATATATCCAAAATGGTCCACTCTGAAAGCATGTCAAAAGGACACCTTTTGGTCATCTGCTTGTATCATTCCCAAGCTTCATAGAGGGATTCACCATCTTTTTATTTGAAGGTCTGAACATCCACTCTAAGCTTGCTCAGCTTTTGAGGAGGAAAGAACTTAGCCAAGAAGGCCGTGACCAGCTTATCCCAAGAGTCCAGACTATCTTTAGGTTGTGAGTCCAACCATGTTCTAGCTCTGTCTCTTACAGCAAAAGGGAAAAGCATGAGCCTGTAGACTTCAGGATCTACTCCATTAGTCTTAATAGTCTCACAAATCTGCAAGAACTCAGTTAAAAACTAGTAGAGATTCTCTGTAAAGTTTTCTATGGATTGTTGTGCTTTAGCTTCTCTAAGCTTCTTCTTCAGAGTCCTTTCAGGTTCAGGATCTGCTTCAACAAGAATGTTCTTGTCCCTGCTCCTGCTCATATGAAAAAGAAGAGAACAAAAAAGAAAAGGAATCCTCTATGTCACAGTAAAGAGATTCCTTTATGTTAGTAGAAGAAGAAAAGAATACAAGAAGGAAAAGAGGAAAATTCGAACTCAGAGAGGAAGAAGGGGTTCGAATTTTTAAGATGAAGATAAGTGTTAGTAATTAAATAAATAAATAGAAAGAGATGAGAGAGAGAATTTCGAAAATTAATTTTGAAAAAGAGTTAGTGATTTTCGAAAATTAAGAGAAGAAATAGAATTAAAATTAAAATTTGAAACAATTAGTTAATTAAAAAGATATTTGAAAAAGAGTGAGGAATTTTTGAAAATTACAGAGAGAAAAGTAGTTAGGTGGTTTTGAAAAAGATAAGAAACAAATAAAAAGTTAATTAGTTAGTTGAAAAAGATTTGAAAATCAATTTTGAAAAGATAAGAAGTTAGAAAAGATTTTGAAATTGATTTTGAAAAAGATATGATTTGAAAAGATTTGATTGAAAAAGATTTGATTTTTAAAATTAAAATTGATTACTTGACTAACAAGAAACTAAAAGATATGATTCTAGAATTTAAAGATTGAACCTTTCTTAACAAGAAAGTAACAAACTTCAAATTTTTGAATCAATCACATTAATTGTTAGTAAAGTTTTCGAAATTTTGGAATAAAAATAAGAAAAAGATTTTGAAAATTAATTTAAAAATATTTTCAAAAATAAAAAAATGAAAAAAAAATTGATTTTTGAAGAAGATTTTGAAAAGATAAGATTTTTAAAAATGAAATCTTGACTTGACTAACAAGAAACAACTTATTTTAAAAATTTTTGACTAAGTCAACCCAAAGATTTCAAAAATTATGAGTAAAACAAGGAAAATATATTTTTTTGATTTTTTTGAATTTTTAATGATGAGAGAGAAAAACATAAATATGACCCAAAACATGAAAATTTTGGATCAAAACCAATGATGCATGCAAGAACACTATGAATGTCAATATGAACACCAAGAACACTTTGAAGATCAAGATGAACATCAAGACTTATTTTTGAAAATTTTCAAGAAAAGAAAATCATGAAAGACACCAAACTTAGAAATTTTTAATGCTTAGACACTATGAATGCACAAATGCATATGAAAAACAACAAAAGACACAAAACAAGAAAATATAAAGATCAAACAAGAAGGCTTACCGAGAACAACTTGAAGATCATGAAGAACACATGAATGAATTTTTGAAAAATGCAAAAGTTTTTAAAACATGCAATTGACACCAAACTTAAAAATTGACACTAGACTCAAACAAGAAACACAAAATATTTTTTATTTTTATGATTTTATTAATTTTTTTGGATTTTTTTTCAAAAATAATTTTTGGAAAAACAAAAAAAATAAAAAATTTTTGAAAGATTTTGAAAAATTTTTTGAAAAGAAAATTACCTAATCTGAGCAACAAGAAGAACTGTCAGTTGTCCAAACTCGAACAATCCCCGGCAACGGCGCCAAAAACTTGATAGGCAAAATTGTGATTTACTCTTTTCATAACTGGAAAAATTCTTAGCAATGGCTCCAAAAACTTGGTGCACACTACTATGGTTCATTCACATTCTTCACAACTTCGCACAACTAACCAGCAAGTGCACTAGGTCGTCCAAGTAATAAACCTTACGTGAGTAAGGGTCGATCCCATGGAGATTGTTGGTATAGAGCAAGCTATGGTCATCTTGTAAATCTCAGTTAGGTGGATTCTAATGGTTATGATGGTTTTCAAATATAAAATAAATAAAGCATAAAATAGAGATAGAGATACTTATGTAAATCATTGGTGGGAATTTCAGATAAGTGTATGGAGATGCTTTGTCCCTTCTGAATCTCTACTTTCCTACTGCCTTCCTCCAATCCTTCATACTCCTTTCCATGGCAAGCTTTATGTAGGGCGTCACCGTTGTCAATGGCTACTTCCCATCCTCTCAGTGAAAATGGTCCAAATGCTCTGTCACAGCATGGCTAATCATCTGTCTGTTCTCGATCGTGTCGGAATAGAATCCATTTATTCTTTTGCGTCTGTCACTACGCCCAACAATCACGAGTTTGAAACTCGCATAGTCATTCAATCCATGAATTCTACTTGGAATACCACAGACAAGGTTTAGACTTTCCGGATTCTCAAGAATGGCCATCAAAGGGTTCTAGCTTATACTACGAAGATTCTGATTAAGGAATCCAAGAGATACACGCTCGGTCTAAGGTAAAACGGAAGTAGTTGTTAAGCACGCGTTCATAAAGATGGATGATGATGAGTGTCAAGGATCATCACATTCATCAGGTTGAAGTGCAGCGAATATCTTAGAATAAGAATAAGCTTGAATCGAATAGAAGAACAATAGTAATTGCATTAATTTTTGAGGTACAGCAGAGCTCCACACCTTAATCTATGGTGTGTAGAAACTCCACCATTGAAAATACATAAGTGATAATGGTCCAGGCATGGCCGAATGGCCCACCGCCCCAAATGGCATATGAATTCGAAAATAGGGAAAAGGACCTGGTCAAAGACTGACACTAGTACCATAGTAAAAAGTTCTATTTATACTAAACTAGTCACTAGGGTTTACAGAAATAAGTCTAAGTGAAAAAATCCACTTCCGGGGCCCACTTTGGTGTGTGGTTGGGCTGAGCTTGAGCTTTACACGTGCAGAGGCTTCTCTTGGAGTTAAACGCCAAGTTGTAACGTGTTTTTGGCGTTTAACTCTGGTTTGTGATGTGTTTTTGGTGTTTTACTCTAGAATGCAGCATGGAACTGGCGTTGAACGCCAGTTTGCGTCGTCTAAACTCTAACAAAGTATGGACTATTATATATTGCCGGAAAGCCCTGGATGTCTACTTTCCAGCACCGTTCAGAGCACGCCATTTGGAGTTCTGTAGCTCCAGAAAATTTATTTCGAGTGAAGGGAGGTCAGAATCCAACAGCATTAGCAGTCCTTTGTCAGCCTCTTATCAGATTTTTGCTTAGGTCCCTCAATTTCAGTCAGAAAATACCTGAAATCACAAAAAAACACACAAACTCATAGTAAAGTCCAGAAATGTGAACTTTGCATAAAAACTAATGAAAACATCCCTAAAAGTAGCTAGATCCTACAAGAAACTACCTAAAAATAATGCCAAAAAGCGTATAAATTATCCGCTCATCAAATACCTCATTACCATTTGAATCCGCCTGATTGAGATTTACAAGATGACCATAGCTTGCTTCAAGCCGTCAATCTCCATGGGACCGACCCTTACTCACGTAAGGTATTTCTTGGACGACCCAGGGCACTTGCTGGTTAGTTGTGCTGAGTTATGAAAAGTGTGATCACAATTTCGTGCACCAGGTTTTTGGCACCGTTGCCGGAGATTGTTCGAGTTTGGACAACTGACGGTTCATCTTGTTGCTTAGATTGAGTAATTTTATTTTATGTTTAAGCTTTTTATTTTTATTCTCGAAAAATACAAAAAAAATTAATAAAATCATAAAAACCAAAAATATTTTTTGTGTTTCTTGTTTGAGTCTAGTGTTAAATTTTAAGTTTTGTGTCAATTGTATGCTTTAATTTTTCTTAATTTTCGAAAACATATGCATTTTGTTCTTCATTGATCTTCAAGTTGTTCTTGATGATTTTCCTTGTTCTGATCTTTAAATTCTCCTATTTTGTGTCTTTTCTTATTTTTCATATGCATTTTCAAATCCATAGTGTCTAAACATTAAAAATTTCTAAGTTTGGTGTCTTGCATATCTTTCTTTTCTTAAAATTTTTCAAAAATATGTTCTTGATGTTCATCATGATCTTCAAAGTGTTCTTAGTGTTCATCTTGACATTCAAAGTGTTCTTGCATGTATTACTTGTTCTGATCTTAATTTTTCATGTTTTGTGTCATTTTGTTATTTTTCTCTCCTAATTTAAAAAATCAAAAATATATCTTTTCAAGTAAATAATACAGAAAAATAAAGATTCAGAACATACAGTAGAGGAATCACAGAGAAAAAGCTAGGCATTTAGAAAAACGCTCAGTAAGGAAGGAATTTTGGCGTTAAACGCCAGCCAGGGTATCTGGCTGGGCGTTCAACGCCCAAAAAGGTAGCATTTTGGGCGTTAAATGCCAGAATGGATAGCGTCCTGGGCGTTTAACGCCAGGATGACACAGGGGAGGTAATTTTGTTTCAAATTCAAATTTTTTTCAAATTTTCATGTTTTAATTCATGATTTTAAAATCTTATATTTCTCTTTTAGTGCTTTTGAAAATTTTAAAACTAATTTTTCAAAAAAAAATATTTTTCTTAAATTTTCAAAAAAAAAAATCTTTGCTAACAATTAATGTTTTGATTCAAAAATTTCAAGTTTGTTACTTTCTTGTTAAGAAAGGTTCAATCTTTGAATTCTAGAATCATATCTTTTAGTTTCTTGTTAGTGAAGTCATCAAATTTAAAAATCAACTCTTTTTAATTCCCTTTTTAATTTTCTTTTCAATCATATCCTTTTTCAATCAGATCTCTTTCAATCATATTTTTTTAATTTTAATTTCAAAATCTTTTTCTAACTTCTTATCTTTTTCAAAATTTATTTTCAAATCTTTTTTACTTCTCATTTTCAAAAATCACTAACCCCTTTTTCAAAAATCTTTTTAATTAACTAATTATTTTAAATTCTAATTTTATGTTATTTCTTTTAAATTTTTTGAAAACTCTTTCTCTCTCATCTCTTTCTATTTAATTTATTTAATTGCTAACATTCCTCCTCCACTCATCTAAAAAAAATTTCGAACTCACCTCCTCTCTCTTCTCATTCTTCTACTCCTTTTTCTCTGACACATCAAGGAGTCTCTATATTGTGACATAGAGGGTTCCACTACTCCCTTTTGTTCTCTTCTTTTTCATATGAGCAGAAATATGGACCTTACAGAGATTTTCGAAAAAGAAGCAGACATGGCAGTCGAACCCAATAACAATGCTAGAGATGCAAGGAAGATGCTTGGTGACTATACTGCACCAACTTCCAACTTCTATGGAAGAAGCATCTCAATTCCTGCCATTGGAGCAAACAACTTTGAGCTTAAGCCTCAATTAGTTTTTCTAATGCAGCAGAATTGCAAGTTTCATGGACTTCCATCGGAAGATCCTCATCAGTTTTTAGCTGAATTCTTGCAAATCTGTGATACTGTTAAGACCAATGAGGTTGATCCCAAGGTCTATAGACTTATACTATTTCCCCTTTGCTGTAAGAGACAAAGCTAGAACATGGTTGGACTCATAACCTAAAGAAAGCCTAAACTCTTGGGACAAGTTGGTCAATGCTTTCTTGACCAAATTCTTTCCACGTCAAAAAATAAGCAAGCTTAGAGTGGAAGTCCAAACCTTCAAACAGAAGGAAGGTGAATCCCTCTATGAAGCTTGGGAAAGATACAAGTAATTAACCAAAAGGTTTCCTTCTGACATGCTTCCAGAATGGAGCATCATATGTATATTCTATGATGGTCTGTCTGAATTGTCCAAGATGTCATTGGACCATTCTACTGGTGGATCTCTTCATCTGAAAATCCTGTAAAAGTCTAGGAACTCATTGAGATGGTTGCAAATAACCAGTTCATGTACACTTCTGAAAGAAATCTTGTGAATAATGGGATGACTCAGAAGAAAGGAGTTATTGAGATTGATACTCTGAATGCCATATTAGCTCAGAATAAAATATTGACTCAGTAAGTCAATATGATTTCTCAGAATCTGACTGGATTGCAAGCTACATCTGGGAGTGCTAAAGAAGCCTCCTCTGAAGAAGAAGCTTATGACCCTGAGAATTCTGCAATGGAAGATGTGAATTACATGGGAGAATCCTATGGAAACACTGACGTTAGGATTTTTGCTAGTAAAGAATTTGTAAAAATATAGTCGCATTGTGAGTATAGATTCTAAACCAATAGAAAATCCCTTCGTACAAACGTTTTGGTTGTCACAAGTAACAAAACCCAATAAATTTATAAATCAAAATATTCAAACCTCAGGTCGTCTTCTCAAGGAATTGCAGGGAGGTATGTTCTTATTATTGGTTATGCAAAGGTATATTTTGGGGTTTTAAACAGGGTTGAACAAGTAATTTAATTGACAAGAAAAATAAATAAATGACTATAAAATAAACTCTTGGCAAGATATGAGAAATTGGAAGTCCTATCCTAGTTATCCTTATCAGGTGTGATGAGAATTGGATTTTAATCCCAATTAGTTAACCTTTACTAAAGCAAAGGAAAGTCAAGTGGACTAATTTGTTTGATCCTCAAGTCCTAGTCAATCCCTGTGGGAAGACTAGCTTTAGAGCGATCTAGATCAATTAGAATCTGCCAATTTCAACCACTGCTGAGTTTGACAACTCAAGAGTTACCAGTTAATCAACTAAAGCCAAAAGGGAATAAAATCTACTTGAATGAAAATAATTTGGATAGAGCCCAAGCATCAATAACATAAATTAGAGAAAACAATCATAAGTCTGAAATACCTCAAATTATATTAATTAAGAAAATCCTAACATGAAAAGTTCATAAGCCAAATAGGCAACATAAGTAATACAAGCATTAAAGCATCTGGAAGTAAAAGAGAAATATAAAGTAAAAGGAATATTGAACCTGATGAAGAGTTGAAATCCTAAATCCTTTAAGAGGAATCCTAATCCTAAATCCTAAGAGAGAGGAGAGAACCTCTCTCTCTAAAAACTACATCTAAAACTATGAAAAGTGAAAATTATTCGCTATCTGATTGTCACGCTCTCTTGAATGCATTTCCTCACTTCATAACTTCTAATATGTGCCTCTTGGATTTGGATCTGGGCCAAAAGGGCCGAAAAATCGCTGGAAACGAGATCTGCAAATTCTGCAGATCGCGCATGTCACGCGTCCGCGTCACCTGGAGTGTTGCTCTTCCATGCGGTCACGTCAGTCATGCGCCCACGTCAGTTGTATTTCACAAGTCACGCGTTCGCCTCATCCATGTGCTCGCGTCGATTCTCTTTTGTGCGAACCACGCGTTCGCGTCGTCCATGCGGATGCGTCACTGCCAGCTGCTCCAAAACTCTAATTTGTGCTTTCCTTCCATTTTTGTATGTTTCCTTTCCATCCTTTAAATCATTCCTGCCCTATAAAACCTGAAAGTACTCAACACACAAATCACGGCATCGAATGGTAATAAAGGATAATTAAATTTGATTATTTTAAAGCATAAGGGACATATTTTCTCATATATCACATAATAAGAAAGGGAAAGTGAAACCATGCAATTTACATGAATAAGTAGGTGAAGGGTTGAATAAATCACTTAAATTGAGCTCAATATACATCATAAAATATGGGTTTATCAAACACCTATAATCCTTCATGGAGGGATCATCCAAATTTCTCATGGAAGGATCAACAGAAGCCTCAACAAGGCTTCAACAACAATAATGGTAAGGGAAATAAGTTTGGAAATAGCAAACCTTTTCCATCATCTTCTCAGCAACAAACAGAGAATTCTGAGCAAAGTCTCTCTGGCCTAGCAAACATAGTCTCTGATCTATCTAAGGCCACTCTCAGTTTCATGACTGAAACAATGTCCTCCATCAGAAATTTGGAGGGACAAGTGGGTCAGATGAGTAAAAGAGTTACTGAAACTCTTCCTAGTACTCTCCCAAGCATTACAGAAGAGAACCCCAAAAGAGAGTGCAAGGCCATAACCACATCCAAAGTGGCCGAACCTCGAGAGAGTGAAAAAGTAGTGATTTCCAGTGAGGAAGACCTCAAGGGACGTCCACTGACCAATAAGGAGTTCCCTATTGAGGAACCAAAGGAATTTGAGGCTCATACAGGGACCATAGAGATTCCACTGAACTTATTGTTGCCATTCATGAGCTCTGATGAATATTCTTCCTCTGAAGAGAGTGAAGACATTGTTGAAGAGCAAGTTGCTCTGTATTTGGGAGCAATCATGAAGTTGAATGCCAAGTTATTTGGTAATGAGACTTGGGAGGATGAGCCTCCATTGCTCATTAATGAATTGAATACATGGATTTAGCAGACATTGCCTCAAAAGAAACCGGATCCCGGAAAGTTCTTAACACCTTGCACCATAGGCATCATGACCTTTGAAAAGGCTCTATGTGACTTGGGGTCAGGTATCAACCTCATGCCACTCTCTGTAATAGAGAAACTATGGATCTTTAAGGTACAAGCTATAAGAATCTCACTAGAGATGGCAGACAAATCAATGAAATAGGCTTATGGACTTGTAGAGGATGTCTTAGTGAAGGTTGAAGGCCTTTACGTCCCTGCTGACTTCATAATCCTAGACACTGGGAAAAATGAGGATGAATCCATCATCCTTGGAAGACTCTTCCTGGCCGCAGCAAGGGTTGTGATTGATGTGGACAGAGGAGAGTTAGTCCTTCAATTGAATAAGGACTACCTTGCGTTCAAGACTCAAGGATCTTCTTCTGTAAACATGGAGAAGAAGCATGAAAAGCTTCTCTTAATACAGAGTCAGATAGAGCCCCCAGCATCAAAAATAGCACTCCCTGGAGAACGAGCTTACTAGCGTTCAAATGCCAGTAAGGCTAGCAAAGTGGGCGTTTAACGCCCAGTTTGGCACCATTCTGGACGTTAAACGCCAAAAATGGCACACAGACTGGCGTTTAATGCCAGAAAAGGGTGTCTGGTGTCTGGCTGGCGTTAAACGCCAGTAAGGGTAGCAGAATGGGTGTTTAACGCCTGGCCTGGCAGCATTCTGGGCATTAAACACCATAATTGGCAGCCAGACTGGCGTTTAACGCCAGAAATGGGCAGCAGCTTGGCGTTTGATAAACCACTATTTTATGTTTTATCTTGTGCTAAATTGAGTGATTTTTATCAGCTTTTCACCCACTTATTCATATGAATTGCATGATATTACAATGCCTTCCCAAAATTATTCTATGATTGAAAACTTGCTTCCAAAAGCTTTAAATTGTGTATTATAATTTCTCCTTTATACCATTTGATGCCGTGATCCGTGTGTTAAAGTGTTTCAAGCTTCATAGGACAGGAATGGCTTAGAGAAAGGAGAGGAAGCTTGCAAAAATGGAAGGAACACAAGAAACCTAGGAGATGACCAACGAACACCGACGCGAACGCATGGCTCACGCGACCGCCCTAATTGGACAAAATCACAGCGATGCATATGCGTGCTTGACGCGTACGCGTGGATTGGAGTTCGCACAAACGACGTGAACGTGTGCCTGACGCGCATGCGTGGAGAGAAAAATCGCTGAATGACGCGTACGCGTGACCGACGCGTACGCGTGACATGCACGATCTGCAGAAATTACAGAGTACGCTGAAGACGATTTTGGGCCATGTTTTGACCCAGTTTTCGGCCCAGAAACACAGATTAAAGTCATGGAACATGCAGAGACTCAACAGATCAGATCATACACACAATTTTAGGTTTAGATGTAGTTTTTAGAGAGAGGGTTCTCTCTTCTCTCTTAGGATTTAGGATTAGGATTCCTCTTAAAGGAATTAGGATTTCTTCTTCTCAATTTTCAGGTTCAATGTTCCTTTTACTTAATTTCTTAATTTGGTTTATGAACTCTTTATGTTTGGATTGATTTTCTTTTGTTAATACAATTTGAGATATTTCAGATCTATGATTTTATTTAGCTTTTTACATTCTTAGCTTTGGTTGATTAATTGGAGACACTTGAGTTATCAAACTCATCTGTTGATTGAAATTGGAATTACTGATTGATCTGGATCACTCTAAAACTAGTCCTTCCATAAGGATTGACTAGGATTTGAGGATCAAGCTAATTAGTCCACTTGACCTTCCTTTGTTTAGTAAAGGCTGACCAAGTGGGGTTAAAACCTAATTCTCATCACACCTGATAAGGATAACTAGGATAGGAATTCCAGTTCTCATACCTTGCCAAGAGTTTTATTAATTATTAATTTATTTTTCTTGTCAATTAAATTACCTGTTCAACCCTTTTGAAAATCCCAAAATATACCTTTGCATAACCAATAATAAGAACACCTTCCTGTAATTCCTTGAGAAGACGACCTGAGATTTAAATACTTCAGTTATCAATTTTATTACGGGTTTGTTATTTGTGACAACCAAAACTTTTATAAGAAAGGAATTCTTGTCGGTCTAGAAGCTATACTTACAACAGGAATTTATTTGTGAAAATTTTAGATCGCGCGAGAGTTTCGTTCTTCAGTGTTCAACGCCAGAAATGCCACACATAGGGTGTTTAAACGCCAGAAAGGTGCAAGGATGAAAAATCCTTGACACCTTAGGATCTGTGGACCTCACAGGATCCCTACCTACCCCAACTCATTCTCACTCCTCTTCACACCTTTCCATAACACCCTTCCCCAAATACTATTCACCTATCAAATCCTACCCTCTTCCCATAATCTCTTCACCACTCACATCCATCCCCTATTTCCCATCATACAACTCACCTACCCCACCCACTCAAATTCAAACCAATTCCCTCCTAAACCCACCCCTTCTCACACGGATTCCCTCTCTCTCTCTTACCCTATAATACCCCTCCTCACTCCTTTATTTTCACACATCATAACCACCTAAAACCCCCTTGGCCGATTGATGATAGGAATTCACTACCCCTTTTAAAAATTAGTGAATTAGTTCTTTTGGCAAGCGCACCAAAATTATCGCCAAGTAATAACCCACAGTGGAGTGGGATCGTATCCACAAAGATTGGCAAATCCAAGCAGTTTTAATTGATTGATGAATTAGTCAAGTGGATCAATAAGATTGTGAAGTGCAGAATTGTAAATGACATGAATGTAAATAACTAGAATATAAAGAAAAGCAATAAAGTGCAGAAATGGAAATTGCAGAATGTAAAGTGCTAAATCGTAAATGACTTGAATGTAAATGGGAGTGGGGAATTTCTGAATGTAAAATTAAACTATAAAGAAATGGATAGATAAGAATGGGGGAATTCATTGAGATTGGGAGATGTTGTCTCTTTGGATCAAATCTAGCTTATATCTTCTTTAATCATTCAACTCATTGACCTCTTGGCAATCATGATTGATTGAGCCCTAATCCCTTGGTGACTCAATCTCTCAGATCTTGATCAATAGTCAATTCCTTGATCTAATTGCTCATGAAGAGAGATATGCTTGGTCCCTGATTATACCACACACCCTCATAGGTGCAGGTAAAGGGGGGATTATATGTCACGTATCCCATCACCAAAACCCAGATTCTACTCAAGTGTGAGAAGGGATTTCAAGCATGGTTTCATGTTTCCTTTCCCAAGGTTCCCATGAAAACCAATTGCATTCAATCTCTTTCCCAAGATAATTGAACACTAAGCATTAAGAACGAAATTCCTTCTAGTAAATCAAGAGAAGATGAAGAGAAGAAGAATTTCACTATTATCAATCCATCAAGTACAATAGAGCTCCCTCTCTCAATGAGAGGGAAGTTAGCTACTCATAGCTTGAAAAGTACTCAAAAATGGAGTGTAAAAGTAGATCTAGAACTAACTGCTTAACCCCTCTTCAGTACTCCTTGGGGGTATTTATACTACTCCTAGCAAAATTAAAAGAATTACAAAAGTGAAAAAGGGAAAATTACATTTTGGAGGGAAAGAAAACCCTCAATAAGTGTGACTCCTCAGCTGGCGTGTGGCTGGCGCTTCACCGGTGTGTCACGTGCCCTTCAAAATAGCTTGGCGTACCACGCTCAATCCTTCAAGTGGCACGATCGTCCCTTTATCAACCTTGGCATGCCATGCCTTCGAACTCAAGTGGCACGCCATAGTGGAATTCTTGTGTTGGCATGCCATGCCTTCGAGCTCAAGTGGCACGCCCTTTGCTTTTTCCACTTTTCTTTGCCTCTGGAAACTTGAACTAGCGTGACATGCCCAGGGTCTGGCGTGCCACGCCCTTGTTGTGTGCTTGGCTAAGCTCCTCTGGAAAGTTGCACTAGCGTGGCATGCCCAGAATCTGGTGTGCCATGCCCTTTTGTGAGTGAGTGGTTCCTTTGTTTGGTGTACCACGCCACGAACTCAAGTGGCACGCCCCAATGCTTCTTTGTCCTCTGAATGACACTGGCGTGCCACGCCTGGTTGCTCAAGTGGCACGCCTAAGTGAAGAATAGTAGATGGCGTGCCACGCCTTCGATACCAAGTGGCACGCCCCATGTAATTGGCCTCTTCCATCCTCTCTGGAAACTTACACCAGCGTGCCACGCCTAAAGGTTGGCGTGACACGCCCATGATTTTGTCTTGTTCCAATAGTTGGCGTGCCATGCCTCGGCCTTCAAGTGGCACGCCTAAGTGACATGTTCGGATTGGCGTGCCACGTCTTCGACACCAAGTGGCACGCCCAGTCCTTGCTTATATTATCTTGTGCATTGGCGTGCCACGCTTGGTTGCTCAAGTGGCACGCCTAAGTGAGGTTGAGAGGTTGGCGTGCCACGCCTTCGACTTCGAGTGGCACGCCCAGTCTTTAATTGCCTTCAACCCCTTCTCTGGATCATTGTATCGGCGTGCCACGCCATGTTGCTCAAGTGGCACGCCCATGTATTTGTGCACTCTTCAAGCTTGAAGTGCCACGCTTGGTCTTCAAGTGGCACGCCAAAGTGACTTTTTGGAGCTGGCTGATAAACCACTATTTTATGGTTTATATTGTGTTTTATTGAGTGGTTTTATCATGCTTTTCACCCACTTATTAATATGATTTGCATGTATTTACAATTCCTTCCTAAAAATATCCTATGATTAATAACTTGCTTCCTAAGGACCTTTTAGTTGTATATTTTTATCTTCCTTCGTACCATTCGATGTCGTGATCTGTATGTTAAGTGTTTCAGGCTTCATAGGGCAGGAATGGCGTAAGGAATGAAGAGGAAGCATGCAAAAATGGAAGGAACACAAGGAATTGAGGAGATGTCCAGCAAGAAGTCACGCGATCGCATGGCTCACGCGACCGCGCGAAATAGAAGGAATTACCGAGAGGCACTCGCGTGCCTGACGCGACCGCGCGGATTAGAAGCTGCACGAATGATGCAAATGCGTGGACGACGCGCACGCGTGGTACGAAAAACGCTGAGTGACGCAATCACGTGGACGACGCGGCCGCGTGACATGCGTGATCTGCAGAATCACAAAAGTCACTGGCTGAGATTCTGGGCCGCATTTCAACCCAATTTTGGCCTAGAAATACAAATTAAAGTCAGGGAACATGCAGAGACTCAAAGGGGGAATTCATATCAGATCATAATTCAATTTTAGGTTTTAGATGTACTTTTTAGAGAGAGAGGTTCTCTCCTCTCTCTTAGGATTTAGGATTTAGGATTTTGACTCTTCATCAGGTTCAATATTCCTTTTACTTTATATTTCTCTTTTATTTTCAGATACTTTAATGCTTGTATTACTTATGTTGCCTATTTGGCTTATGAGCCATTCATGTTAGGATTTTCTTTATTTAATATAAATTGAGGTATTTCAGACTTATATGTTATGGATGCTTTGACTTTATCCAAATTATTTTCATTCAAGTAGATTTTATTCCCTTTTGGCTTTGGTTGATTAATTGGTAACTCTTGAGTTGTCAAACTCAGTGGTGGTTGAAATTGGCAGATTCTAATTGATCTAGATCGCTCTAAAGCTAGTCTTCCCACAGGGATTGACTAGGACTTGAGGATCAAACTAATTAGTCCACTTGACTTTCCTTTGCTTTAGTAAAGGCTAACTAAGTGGGATTAAAACCCAATTCTCATATCTTTCCAAGATTTTATTTTATAGTTATTTATTTATTTTTCTTGTCAATTAAATTACTTGTTCAACCCTTTTTAAAATCCCAAAATATACCTTTGCATAACCAATAATAAGAACACCTCCCTGAAATTCCTTGAGAAGACGACCCGAGGTTTAAATACTTCGGTTATCAATTTTATCAGGGGTTTGTTACTTGTGACAACTAAATGTTTGTACGAAGGGATTTTCTGTTGGTTTAGAATCTATACTTACAACGCTACTATATTTTTATAAAATTCTTTACTAGCAAAAATCCTAACGTCACTGGCGTGCCACGCCTTCACACCAAGTGGCACGCCATGGTGGAGGTTCTTCGTGAGATGGTGAGTTGGCGTGCCACGCCTTCGACTTTAAGTGGCACGCCCATAGTAGTTGATGGGTTAGGCGTGCCACGCCCAACCTGGCGTGCCACGCCCTTTTTGTGTCCTCTATCTTGCTTTCTGGAATTTTGTATTAGTGTGCCACGCCCAGTCCCTAGCGTGCCATACCCACATGCATGCTTGGATCTCCCTTCTGGAATTTAGTACTAGCGTGCCACGCTTAGCTCCTGGCGTGCCATGCCAGTGTACTTTTGTGGTGTTTGACCCCAAGTGGCATGCCAGTTTCACATGCCCAGCTTCTTGTTTGTCTCCTTCCCATTCTTGATGCCTTTTTCACCTGAAATTTAGCACAACTCATCTCAAAGTAATGTACCATAATATTCCCCAAATAATGCATGAATTGTACTGATCAAATGAGATTTGTGCTCTTTTATGATCTTCTTTATGCAAGAAAGAAGGGTAGATGATGTAAGTCATCACCGAACCACTCACCCCCTCTATCTCCTCTATTTCTTCTTCTTCTCCTCCTTTCTTTCTTCTTTTGCTCGAGGACGAGCAAACCTTTTAAGTTTGGTGTGGAAAAAGCTCTGCTTTTTGTTTTTCCATAACCATTAATGGCACCTAAGGCTGGAGAGACCTCTAAGAAGAGGAAAGGGAAGGTAGTTGCTACCAACTCCGAGTCATGGGAGATGGAGAGATTCATCTCAAAAGCCCATCACTAGAAAGAGAATGGAGTAAACAAGAGAGCCCACTCATGGACCTCAACAAGAGCATGAGGAAGTCCCTCATCAAGAAATTCCTGAGATTCCTCAAGGGATGCATTTTCCTCCACATAATTATTGGGAACAACTCAACACCTCTTTAGGGGATTTGAGTTCCAACATGGAGCAACTAAGGATGGAGCACCAAGAGTACTCCATTATCCTCCATGAAATTAGAGAGGACCAAAGAGCCATGAAGGAGGAACAACAAAGGCAAGGAAGAGATATTGAGGAGCTCAAGCACTCCATAGGATCTTCAAGAAGAAGAGCTAGTCGCCATCACTAAGGTGGACCCACTCTTTAATTTTCTTGTTATTTGTTTTCTGTTTTTCGTTTCTTATGCTTTATGTTTTGTCTATGTTTGTATCTTTATTACATGATCATTAGTGTCTAATGTCTATGCCTTGAAGCTATGAATGTCCCATGAATCCTTCACCTTTCTTAAATGAAAAATGTTTCTAATTGCAAAATAACAAGAAGTGCATGAATTTTGAATTCTATCTTGAAATTAGTTTAATTATTTTGATGTGCTGGCAATACTTTTTGTTTTCTGATGAATGCTTGAACAATGCATATTTTTTATAGTGAAGTTTATGAATGTTAAAATTGTTGGCTCTTGAAAGAATAATAAAAAAAGAGAAATGTTATTGATAATCTAAAAAATCATAAAATTGATTCTTGAAGCAAGAAAAAGCAGTGAAAAATATAAAGCATGTGAAAAAAAAAGAAGAAAGAAAAAGAAAAAGCAAGCAGAAAAAGCCAATAACCCTTTAAACTAAAAGGCAAGGGTAAAAAGGATCCAAGGCTTTGAGCATCAGTGGATTGGAGGGCCTAAAGGAATAAAATCCTGGCCTAAGCGGCTAAATCAAGCTTTCCCTAACCATGTGCTTGTGTCATGAAGGTCCAAGTGAAAAGCTTGGGACTGAGTGGTTAAAGTCGTGATCCAAAGCAAAAGAGTATGCTTAAGAACTCTGGACACCTCTAACTAGGGAATCTAGCAAAGCTAAGTCACAATCTGAAAAGGTTCACCCAATTATGTGTCTGTGCCATTTATGTATCTGGTGGTAATACTGGAAAACAAGATGCTTAGGGTCACGGACAAGACTCATAAGTAGCTGTGTTCAAGAATCAACATATTGAACTAAGAGAATCAATAACACTATCTGAATTCTGAGTTCCTATGGATGCCAATCATTCTGAACTTCAAAGGATAAAGTGAGATGCCAAAACTGTTCAGAAGCAAAAGCTACTAATCCCGCTCATCTAATTGGAACAAAGCTTCATTTATGTTTTGGAATTTATTATATATTCTATTCTTTTCATCCTATTTTGTTTTTAGTTGCTTGGGGACAAGCAACAATTTAAGTTTGGTGTTGTGATGAGTGGATAATTTATACGCTTTTTGGCATTGTTTTTAGGTAATTTCTAGTATGTTTTAGTTACTTTTTAGTATATTTTTGTTAGTTTTTATGCAAAATTCACATTTTTGGACTTTACTATGAGTTTGTGTATTTTTCTGTGATTTTAGGTATTTTTTGGCTGAAATTGAGGGACTTGAGCAAAAATCTTATTCAGAGGCTGAGAAAGGACTGCAGATGATGTTGGATTCTGACCTCCTTGTACTCGAAGTAGATTTTCTAGAGCTACAGAAGCCCAATTGGCACGCTCTTAATTGCGTTGGAAAATAGACATCTTGGGCTTTCCAACAATGTATAATAGTTTATATTTTTTCTGAGATTTGATGGCCCAAACTGGCGTTCAAATGCCAACCAGAGACCCTTTTTTAGCGTAAAACGTCAGAACTGGCACCAGAACTGGAGTTAAACGCCCAAACTGGCACCCAAGCTGGCGTTTAACTCCAAGGATGGCCTACAAACGTGAAATCTTCAAAGCTCAGCCCAAGCACACATCAAGTGGGCCCCGGAAGGGGATTTCTGCACTATCTACTCATTTTCTGTAAACCTAGTTTACTAGTTTAGTATAAATAGCACTTTTTACTATTGTATTGAGGGTCTTCTTTGGAATCCTTGAGCGTTATGATCATCGTTAGGGAGGCTGGCCATTCGGCCATGCCTATACCTTTTTCTCTTATGTATTTTCAACGGTGGAGTTTCTACACCTCATAGATTAAGGTGAGGAGCTCTGCTGTTCCTCATGAATTAATGCAAATACTATTGTTTTTCCTTCAATTCACGCCTACTTCTTTTCCAAGATATACTCTTGTACTTAATTCAGTTAAGTCAGACTGAAGGGGTGACCCGTGACAATCACCCACTATATTCAGTACTCGCTTAGCCAAGATCCGCATGCCTGACAACCACAAAGTGGTTTACATGATGTTCAACGTAGTCATTGGACGCCAGCTGGAGTATACTCTCTTGGGTCTCTGATCCATGGATTCCCATCGTTTCTCCTGACAACAGAGCATCCAACCCCATGATTAGGATCTTCTTGGTATAGGCTAGGATCAATAGACAGCATTCCTGAGATCCGGAAAGTCTAAATCATGTCTGTGGTATTCTGAGTAGGATCTGGGAAGAGATGACTGTGAGAAGCTTCAAACTCGCGAATGTTGGGCGCAGTGACAGTGTGCAAAAGGATCAATGGATCTTATTCTAACACAAGTGAGAACCCACAGATGATTAGCCCTGCGGTAGCTGTGCCTAGTATTTTTCATCCGAGACGAGAAATCCGACAGTTGATTAGTCGTACAGAGACCGTAGCCAGACCATTTTCACTGAGAGGATCATACAACTTGCCATGGAAGGGAGCATGCATGATTGGATGAAGACAATAGGAAAGCAGAGGTTCAGAAGCAACAAAGCATCTCCAAACGCTTATCTGAAATTCCCACCATTGAATTACATAAGTATCTCTATGTTATTTCCATCTTATCTATCTTTTAGTTATCAATACCTCATAACCATTTGAATCCACCTGACTGAGATTTACAAGATGACCATAGCTTGCTTCAATCCGTCAATCTCCGTGGGATCAACCCTTACTCACGTGGTTAGTTGTGCGGAGTTGTGAAAAGTGTGATCACAATTTCGTGCACCACCATTCCTACCTATTACACCTGAAATTACTCATCAAACATATCAAGGCATCGAATGGAATGAAAGTAGAATAAAATTGATTAAATTAAGCACAAAATAGCATGTTTTTACAATTAGGCACAATTTAGAGAGAAAGCACAAAAGCATGCTATTTAGGTGAATAAATGTGGGTTTATATGATGAAATCTACTCAAATTAAACAAAAATATATCGTCAAATATGGATTCATCAATATATTAAGAAGTTATTGTACCATAGTGTAAGTTATTTAATTTTGACATTAGGAAAAACAGAGACGTTGAAACTACAATGCATTTACTAGAGTAACATGATCTAAGACTTAATAGACTTATGAAACACTATTTCACTAATGATGTTAGGGCATTAGGACATTCTTGCCTGGTATGACCTTCTTGACGACAAAGACCGCATTTTTTCTCGATACTGGTCTTCTAGTCGCCTTCTTGTGCATAGATGGGTTCGGCTTAAGTTTTGCACCATAACATGGGTTTCACATCCACTCATCTGGTATTGGCGGAAACTCCATCTCATAAACCTTGAAAACTGAGGCCATGCAGTACACGGGATCAATGAAGGTTCCCCACTCAATGCTCGCAGCAGCACATGCAGCTAACGCATGACGACATGAATAGTGTAGAGATTGGAAAACCCCACAGTCACACGTCCATTGGTTGAGCCTAAATACCGATGCCCGACGATTGCAATGGGTGACTTTCATCTTGTTCAGTGACTCTCTACTCATCTTTATGGCTGCAAGTAGCCGCTGTGAGCATACCTGCCTAGAATGTAACTGAGCATGCGCCTCCTTACACTTGCGACAAATAGTTGTTGCAAGCGCTCATAAGTTTCCCTCGCAATTGCTGCAACCGAAAGGTTTGTTGTTCCCTTTAACACATAGTTGATACACTCTGATAGATTTGTGGTCATGTGGTCATAGCGACGACCCTCGTCACAATGCTGAAGCCACATTGCCTTCCTAAATCAGAGTACCCACTACAGCATATCCCTTGATATACCACCCAAGGTGTCTAAGTACCAATGACAACCTTCTTTGCTTGGACTATATGCTGCATTTATAAGATATCTCTTGCTCTCTGTAGATTTAAATCGAGTATCAAAATTGGAAGCCATATACCATATATAGTATGCATGGTGGGTTGTGGGCTCATGCCATCCACTATTGGTCGAATTAAGGACGACTTTAATGGCTTGTGATCTATCTGATATGAGAAGTATACCATGTTGCGAAGTGACTTGCTACCTCAAATTCGTTAGGAAGAATGACCATAACTCGGCAGACTCCAACTCCACAATCACAAATCCTATAGGCAGGATATTGTTGTTTCCACCTTGAGTAACAGCAATTAATAGCACATTCCCGTACTTGCCATACAAGTGTGTCCCATCAACTAACACAAACAACTTGCAGTGCTTAAAAGCTTTGACACACGGGGAAATGGTCTAGAACACCTTATTAAGCTGGCTATACTCTCTGTCAATGAGATTCCCATTGTAATATAGAACAGCAACACAATCATGTACGGTGCCAAGGAGGCAGTCAGACAAAGCTTGTAAGAGTATAGGAAACTTATTGTACGACTCTTCCCAATCACCTCTTACTTTGCCTTCCACATCTTTCGATATAATGGCTTGAAATGATAGCTTTGTTGCGCTGCACTTTGTAGCACTGGTATGGATACACTCAGATCAGCATGTATAATTGGTAGGATAACAGTGCAAATCAAAGTGCTATCCAACTGAGCATGATCTTGAGACATCGTTAGCACCAAACAACTATGTGGCCCTCCAAACCTCTGCACCTCCGCACCTCCCTACAAGAGAACTCTCAATTTTCATCATGTAACACAAACTTTAATCAACATTACTTTAATTCAAAATATAGTAAGAAACAATATTTACCAATAGTTTAGATTTTGCCGTAGTGATACCGGAAGGCTTCATGGATACCCAGAAGAAAATTGCTTGCATCGACAATGGTATTTCAGTCTATCGAACTCCAAAACCTTGTTTCAGCGTTTCTTTGAATGCAGTATCACTGCAATCAACACAGCATATCTACTCCTAAATATGTGGCCCAATCAAAATTCCACCCTTGCCATCCATGTTGTTATCTTATTGTCGCTAAGATTGAAAGGGTAATCTAGTTGCATTGCATCTAGATTAAGAGTGTGATAATAGATTGGAACTTCTGATAACCGTAGAATAACCAATAGGGAGAAGAAGAAACTGAGCACCCCTACAAGTTGAACTCTCCAGCACATACTCCTCAGATGAATCAGTCTTGTTGGATGACCAGCTTTCAGCCACATAATCTGAATCAGACTCACTCAAATCTACATCAACATTATCTCAAGGATCAACAAAGTGAATTGGTGGAAGAAATTGTGATCATCAACAATGGCTCCAAAGACTTGGTGCTCTTAGACATGAATCACACTATGTCACAACTCCGCACAACTAACCAGCAAGTGTACTGGGTCTTCCAAGTAATAAACCTTACGTGAGTAAGGGTCGATCCCACAGAGATTGTTGGTATGAAGCAAGCTATGGTCATCTTGTAAATCTCAGTCAGGCGGATTTAACTAATTTAAGATATTATTGGATTCTTGAATAATAATAAAATAAACATAAAGTAAAGATAGAGATACTCATGTAAATCATTGGTGGAAATTTCAGATAAGCGTATGGAGGGGCTATGTTCCTTTTGAATCTCTGCTTTCCTACTTCTTCCTTCCAGTTTTTTATCACTCCTTTCTATGGCAAGCTGTATGTAGGGCATCACCGTTGTCAATGGCTACATCCCATTCTCTCAGTGAAAAAGGTCCAAATGCTCTGTCACAGCACGGCTAATCATCTGTCGGTTCTCGATCATGTTGGAATAGAATCCCTTGATTCTTTTGCGTTTGTCATCACGCCCAGTAATAGCGAGTTTGAAACTCGTCACGGTCATTCAATCCCGGAATCCTACTCGGAATACCACAGACAAGGTTAGACTTTCCGGATTCCCATGAATGCCGCCATCAATTCTAGCTTATACCACGAAGATTCTGATTAAGGAATCCAAGAGATATGCGCCCGGTCTAAGGTAGAACGGAAGTGGTTGTCAGTCACGCGCGTTCATAGGTGAGAATGATGATGAGTGTACCGGATTATCACATTCATCAAGTTGAAGTGCAACGAATATCTTAGAACAGGAATAAATCGAATTTAATAGAAAATAGTAGTAATTGCATTAAAACTTGAGGTACAGCAGAGCTCCACACCCTTAATCTATGGTGTGTAGAAACTCCACCGTTGAAAATACATAAGTGATGAAGATCCAGGCATGACCGAATGGCCAGCCCCCAAAATGTGATCATAGGATCCCCCCCAAAATACAATTCAGGATCCTGGATGTCTAATATGATAGTAAAAAGTCCTATTTATACTAGATTAGCTACTAGGGTTTACAGAAGTAAGTAATTGATGCATAAATCCACTTCCGGGGCCCACTTGGTGTATGTTTGGGCTGAGCTTGATCTATCCACGAGCTGAGACTTCTCTTGGAGTTGAACGCCAAGTTGTAACGTGTTTTGGGCGTTCAACTCTGGTTCGTGACGTGTTTCTGGCGTTTGACTCCAGAATGCAGCATGGAACTGGTGTTGAGCGCCAGTTTACGTCGTCAAATCTCAAATAAAGTATGAACTATTATATATTGATGGAAAGCTATGAATGTCTACTTTCCAACGCCATTGAGAGCGCGCCATTTGATGTTCTGTAGCTCCAGAAAATTCATTTCGAGTGCAGGGAGGTCAGATTCCAATAGCATCAGCAGTCCTTTGTCAGCCTCCTATCAGAGTTTTGCTCGGGTCCCTCAATTTCAGCCAGAAAATACCTGAAATCACAGAAAAACACACAAACTCATAGTAAAACCCAGAAATGTGAATTTAGCATAAAAACTAATAAAAACATCCCTAAAAGTAACTAGATCATACTAAAAACTACCTAAAAACAATGCCAAAAAGCGTATAAATTATCCGCTCATCATGAATCAGCGTCGCCAATATTGGGACTGCTTTGGGTATTGAAGAAGATGACCTAGAATCACCTCCTACATCATGAACCGCAACATACCACTCCATAATATGTTGCGGTATTAGCCTAGTATGTACATCAAATCTTATACTGATGTGCTTATCGGCTTTAACCCAAAACGTCCTGTTAATGAAACCTCCACCAGGCAGTACTGATACGAATCTATATGCGACTTTGCCAACTTCCTTTGAACCAATTGCCCTCGTGTTGCTCAATACGACAATTTTAAGCGCATCTAAAGAATCAACACGACAAGTGTGCAGCTCACAGATGAATTACACAAATCACTCCCTTTTCACCGTTTCTAATATTCCCATTAGGATAAACTACCACATAAAAAAACTTATTACTAACAATTTTTTGGAGAAATAACAAGAGGAAGAGTTGATGGAATTGACATGGATTTAGTGTGGTAAATAATTGAACTAATATGCTACTTATATAAACCTTTTTTTAAATGTACTTATCTAGGGTACAGAGAATCTTATACACTTATACACGTATTTCGAATACAGTATTTTAAATTTGGCCCTGTCTATATTCTGGGTACAATGCATTCAGTTTATGCATAACTATGTCATTGTGTCATATTTAAAGTAGAGAATGATCCTCTCAATTTTTTTTTCATAATTGAGGGAGTAAAGTGTGATTTCTCACTATTAATTTTATAAGCAGGACAAAAATAAATATGAAAGAGAGAATAATAAAAGATTAAAAATCACATTTTACACTTTTAAATTTTTTTAACAATTGAAAGGATCCATTTTCATTTAAAGAATGAATCCTCTCGAATACTCGAATTTTGTTTTTGTTATTTTTTTTAGTATAATGTCCCAATTTGTGGGTTTAACGCATTTTCTCGTTCTGTACCCGAAATATAAGTCCTCCTGTATTTTTGTAAGTTTATTGATTAAATATATTTTCGTAATTATTATAATTATTGAATTTAAATAAAAAAAATTCGAGAAACACTAGGTGGGTCACAAAATGTTATATTAAAAAATCTGAGAAAGCATTAACATATAATGGCTAAAAAATTTTAATATGGAAGTAAGATGAGTAATATATTTTAACATGGTAATTTTTTATTTTTTTAAAATTGTGGGAGTACACAAATTGGACCCTCCGATTTGTGTTTAGAAAGTGGAAAAAAATACAAAATACACAAATCGGAGGATCCGATTTGTGTTAAAAAATTGAAAAAAACTTAGAGTACATAAATAGGACCATGCGAGTTGTTTGATTTTAAAATTTTACTTAAGAAATTGTATGGTCCGACTTATGGTTGGGCAAATATAAATTTCAGAAGCTAAAAAACGGACTCTCCGAGTTGTTTGTTGTTGTCAATTTTTTTCATGAAATGGAATATCCAATACAATTCGGACCCTTCGAATTCTTCCATTGACACCACATGACCGTAAAGCACCTGTATCCCCTATATCTGAATTCAACACCACCGTTACTTCCATATTCAAATTAAAAAGTGACATATAATCTCAAGTAACAACTATAACATTTTGGATCTCTCCATGGATACAGGAACTCCATTTATAGTAGATTAAGGAAAAACAAAAAGAAAAAGAAATGAAAAACAAAGAGGAGCACCAGCCGGAGCAATTGAAGGATGACCTCGGCATCTGAACCCCACTTCCAAAGTACTCTATTGGCCTACAATGATCCCATTGTTCAAGGCATAGCTCAACCTCTGCTGAAGATTTTAAGGCTACATAAAAAAAGTAAATATTTATATCGGTTAATCAGATTAGTTCTTAAAAAATAATTTATTTTTTAAATTTTTTTAAAAAATTTTGTTAATTAAATTAATTTTTTTAAAATNNNNAATATATTAAATTAATATATTATTATAAATATATTTGTTCAACATCCAATTAAATATGTTAGACGTTATATATATTGTCAGTTAATATTTTATATCATCAATAGTTGATAGAAATTATTAACTGGTAGAAAAAAAAATAATAAATTTGTAATTTTGGATAGACTAATTTAATTCATAAAATTATTCAAAGACAAATTTAAAAAATAACTGATTTTTTAAAAATTAATTTAACCATTAACCTATATTTATAATTTTAAAAAGATAATACCATTTTAATTTGATAAACTTTCGCTATAAATATATTTTTTATTAAAAGTGATGTTATCATTTGGAAAAAATAAAATAAAGATTTAGGTATATTTGTATTCATATAAAGTTGATAAATAACGGATAATTTAGTCAGATTTATTAAATTATTTCACAAATTTTCAACTATTACTGAAAACTAACCAAATGAACCGTTTACATAGAAGATAACAAGGAAGGAACAAGAAATCAAAGAAAAATAAAAGAACAATGACAGAGAGTATAACTGACATGATGAAAGGGTTGAATAATCAGCAGTGAGGTGGGTTCTTGAACTGAAGGACGGGAAAGTCATGAAAAGATGTTGATGGAATGGAAATTGATAATTTGGTTGTGGAAGAACATTTGTCATCGGAATCAAATCCTCTGCCTTTGTGGGGCCATTCATCAAAGAAGCTATGAACAGTAGTCTTCTGATCTTGTTCTTGATTTTTTGAGCGCTCATTGAGGCTCTCAATATTGTTGGATAAACTTGTGCATCTCCTCTGTTTTGTGGAGGAAGAAGAAGATGAGGTGCTTATGGTCAATGGTGTGAGTTGCCATGAATCGTCAATGGAGGATCCAGAGAAGCTTTTCAATGTGCTAGAAGGTTCTTTGAAGAAAGCACGTTCATCCGCATCCTCTTTCACTCCATAGACATACCTACTGTTACATTTTTACAAGAGAAATTAACAAAGACGATTTTATTCATCATTCACCAGCACATCAATTAAGCATCTTTTAGGATAAATTACAATTATCACCTTCAAGTTTGGTAAAATTCAACTCCAACTTTCTGTATTTTTCAAAACATTCAATGTTTCTACTTATATTTAAGTAATAGTATACTCTGTAACTTTCTGTTTCTGTAAAAGTTAAAACTAAATTTGTCTACAAATTTAAGACAATTTCAACTATTAGAAGGTTAATGTCATTTAGACGACTAGAAAAAAGAAAAATAATATGTGCATATCGGTCATCAAATTAATTATTTTGTACTATGTATAAATATATGAATTATTTAATTTATTTTAATATATATTTTATATTTTAATATGTATTTTACATGCATAACTAATTAGGTTTTTGTACGTAACAAAGTTGAAAAAGAAATTGCTATCAATTTTACTGAACTTTAGAAAGACCAGCGTAATTTGCCCCTTTTCCCTTATCAATATGGCCAAAACATGATTTAGAAAAAAAAAACAATAATACTATATATAGTGTCAAAGTACAGACACTAATATCTTACCCAACCGTCTGTCTTATATTATGGGACCTATAAAGGATAACTTCAAACCCCACATATAGAAGAAAGGCGATTAATTAAGATCCTAATATCTATATTTGGAACAAAAAATACGGGTTTTAGAATAATAATTATATTATTGAAAGAGAAACCTGGAGGGAGCAGTGTTGTCTTGAAATGAAAAAGCAACAGCAGATGTTGATGACCTTGATGGAGTGTGGGAATTGAAGACAAAGGAATGCTGATGAAGAAGATTGGAACCATTATTATAGCAAGAACGTTGTTGAGGGTGCTGATTAGTTTTAGTGATTGATGATGGTGATGAGATGATGGTGTGGGTTGTTGCTGAAGAAGCACTATTGCATGCGTTTGTTGTTGTTTTCAAAAGTTCCACAGGCTTTCTTGAACGGTTTTTCCCTCGGTGCATGTGCCTCTCACAGTACTTTGAATCTGGGTATGCCTCTTTTGAGCACCTCCATTTTTTTCCATCTGTTCTTCTGCACCTTCCTGGTTCCGGGTCTATTTTTCTTCCCAAACCCATTTCAAGATAGTTCCATCCAACTGCACAAACTCACACCCAAAACCCCTTCCTTTTTTTGTCAAATAATGCATACACATATTCTATTTTTTTAAAAATGTAATTTTAATACATTAATAATATAAAAAAATTTACACATATATTTAATTTTATATTACCACATTAAATAATTATTTTTAACAATCTAATTTATGAATGATCATATAAACAAACACAAGAATGACTTGTGTAAATTTAGACAGTCATTATATCAAAATTAATTTATTAAACCGAAAATTAATATATAGTACTATGGAAAATGAATATATATTAATAAGAAAAAGAAACTCACAGTGTTGTTGTTGAGCTGCTGGTTGGTGATGAGGCAAATTGAAATGGCTTCTTTTGAGAGTGAAGAGAAGATCAGGAGGGACAGTGGTACCTGAAGCCATGTATTTATATATTAGAGCTTGGTGTTCAAGTTCTTGCCATTGTGATGGGGTGAAAGGAAACCTACTGTTTCTACTACTACTGCTGCTGCTGCTGCTACTGTTCATCATCAAATTAAAGCAATAAGGAAACAATGACAAGTAATAGGATCAAATTGAAGGAGATATGCTTATTTATTTCTGATGTGTATGCAAGTAAAAAAGGAAACAGAAATTAAAGTTGATTTCAGAGCAAAGAGTGGAGTGAAAGAAAGAGAAGACAGATTCAGTGTGAAAACCATTATAGCAAAGTGTGTGAGTGAGCATGTGTGTGTTGCTTTTGTTGGGGGAAAAATGTTTCTTTGGACACAAAATTGTCATATTTTTGTGTTCACACTGATTCCATTATCATTATTAGATTTTGGTTTCGTACTTATTTCAACATTTAACAAAAACTCCCAATAGGAGGATATTAACAAATTCTTTTTGGTATTAAATTTTTTTTTATGATATTCTCTTTTTATTCATAAACTTGTCTAGTGTTTTGTTGATATGAACTTTTAGATATTTAAATAATGATATTCTTTTATACTTTTTCAGTTTTGATATGAACTTTTCTATTTTTAAAAATTTTATTTGTTTACAAATAGTTATTTAATTTATTTAAAAACTTTGAGTAATATTAATTTGTTTCATTTATATCCTTATTTAAGACACAAATAAAAATTAAAAAATAAAATTAAAAAGAATTATGTGAACTTTTATAAAACAGAGTGTTATTTTAGTATAAAATTTATGAGAAAGTTTAGGGGTCAATAATTTTTATGTTTTGTGAATAATATTTAATCATTAAAAAAAAGTGAGTAATTTTTTACCATTAAATATAATCTCATATTATTAAAAATATTATTAATGATTAATTAATAATTACAAAATACAAAAGTTGTTGCCCCTCCTCAAAATTTACTTATTAGTTATTAATAAGTGTAGGGGCTTGGAGAATAGAGTAGGTATATTTCTATTTATTTGCAGGGACCATATGGCTACAGAATCTTCTGTACGTGTAATGTAAAACAGATGGTTCTGATTAGAGTGATGCATGGTGATGCTGATGATGCAGTTTCAACACTCTTTTTTCTCTCTCTCTCTCTCTCTTTCTGTGCTTCTGCTGCCAACCTGTCTCTCTGCCACCTTGTGTCTCTGACACACTCCGGAAACTCAGAAACCATGAAACCGTTTTGTTTTTAATATTTACAACAAATTTTATAGGAAGACTTTCACATATGCCATTGTACTTTACTGGCATACTAGTATTCTTTAATTTTTTACCGTGGATATAATGAATAAAATAAGTTGGTGGTGAAGATTATAAAGATATTTTTTGATGTGTATATGCGTAGATGTTGAACACCGTGAGATAAGTACCAGCCATTTCGTTAACCGAAGAGTGGATTTTTTTAAAATGTGGCTTGATGCCCTTGTTGTACATTCAAAGCAGCTCATATTGTGGTGTTGTGGAAAGCTTAGTGTTGAACTTGGACCGGCTAAATATAGTATTAGAAGCAGATATCAATTGGGCTTGAGTTATTGGTTAATGAATTTTTTTATTTAAATAAAATAAAATAAAAATAAAAATAAATATATAATTATACAATTTTTATAAATTAAATTTAATACATCTGTGTCTAATTT
>NC_029774.3:46405978-46422805 GCF_000817695.3 Arachis duranensis
TGCTTTATGTTTTTATTTATGCTATGTATAATTTCTTTTATACTATATGTAGAATAATTTAATCCCAAAATAACTTCGCTAAGAATATAATAATGTATTTATTTCTTTGACTAATTTATCATTATCATTATTATTACTAGTATTAATCTGCTAGTAATTATAATTATGAAAAAGATATCATTTATTTTTTTATTATCAATTATGTTACGTGTATATAAAAAATCAGCTATTAAATTAACTGTTAGTATAAAATTTGAAAAAAAAATCTAAGAACTAATTACAATATAAGTCAACTAAGTCAACTTTCTTTTATTTGTAATAAATTTATTTTTCAACTAATTAGTTAGAGTTAACTTTATTCTTAATTGGTTCCTTAATAGAAATATTTATACATAAATTCATAAAAAATTCTTTTTTTTTTTTAAGCACATAGCATTTTTGTTTTAAATATGTCTTCTTATCGTCTTTGATGCACTTTGACAAACTAAAATTATTTTTAGAAGACCAAAATATCTTTTTTTTTCCTTTTTAAAAATCATTTTACAAATAATTGATTTTTATAAAATCTAAAATAATATTTCATATATTTTTCTTTCTTTGTTAATATTCAAACCCTTACACCTCTTGCATCATTGAATTTAAGTAAGTGTGACACAAATTAATAAATACAGGTAGAAATACACAACCCTACATATACTACTAATCATAGTTCATAGTCTTAATATATTATCAATACCTCAAATATACACTTAAGTAAATGATGAAAGGGATTGAAGCATTTGTCTCTTTCACCTATTGGCCCTCTAGTCCTCAATCGACTCTTTCAATTGCACTTTGCCACCTTAATTAACTGTTACGTGTAATCAATTACACTTATAATAAATATTGACGGCGTGGCTTGTTATCTTCTACACAATTTTCATGTTGGACACGTCCCATAATTAACAAGTGTTCACTAATGAGGCTACATGCATTTTTTTTATTCTTTGCCTTTTTGATAGAATATCCTAGCGACAATGCTTTCGTTTTGGGTCATGTCATTAGTCAATCATCACCCAATTAAGAAAAAGGAATTGAAAAGGAAGGGAAAAACATAAACTAAATATCTTATTTCAGAGGAGAATTAGAAAAAAAAAAAAAACACTTGAGAGCTAACATTGCATCAGCAACATCGCTGATATATATTAGAGTGTGTTTGTTTACATACATATAACACTGAAATAAAGACATAAAAATATAAAATCGTATTTAATAAAAAAAAGTATATTTTGTGTTTATTCTCACAGAAAAGATATAGAGATACTAATAAAAGATATAATTTATTTTTTATTTTTTTTATTATTTTATTAATTTTTTAGGTTTAATTACTCTATTAGTCCCTATAGTTTTACCAAATTTTTAATTAGGTTCTTATACTTTTTTTTCTTTCAATTAGATCTCTATATTGTTTTAATTTTATAATTAAGTCCTTCCTAGTGTAAAAAATATTAGAGTTAACTGAATATTTCTTCGCAAATTGAAGGTATTTATTATAATTAAAAACTTAATTGAATCTTTGACCGCATGTATTTTGGTAAAAATATTATGTTAATTTTAACATTTTTAACATGAAAAGGACGTAATTACAAAATTAAAAGTAGTGTAGCGACCCAATTATTAAAAAGAAAAAAAGTATAGGAACCTAATTAAAAATTTGGTGAAACTATAGGGACCAATAGAGTAATTAAACCTATTTTTTATTATTATACTTTTCGTTTCAAATTTTTTAAATGAAAAAAATGAGAATAAATTAGATTTTCATAATTTATTTTAATTTATTATCAAACAAAATATAAAAATATAAAATTTTATAATTTTATCTTTTATATTTTATTTTTATTATTTTATTTTATCTTATTTTAAGAAACACGTCACCTAAAAGAACAAATAGCCCATCCACTCTAACCAGTAACCATTAGCTCAAGCCACTTTCACCATTATTGGCTACACTTGGCTAAAACAAGCTGTTGACGGAGTCTAATCCTTTATGTAATTTTAACTTGCAAAATAAGGATGTTTTTGGTATTTTAAAACACACACCACGACAAAATAATGACCATCAACCGAACCGTACATGTCATATCGATATACCAATAAAGTAACTGGCACGTGTGAAAAGTTTCCAATTTTGTAACAAGTACATTTTCGCATTTTAATATTTATATGATTATGGGTTAGGTGTTCTACCTAAAAATGGTGTAATGTGGTGATTTAACCGCATCTTCTGAAATTAATTATTATTATTATAAATAAGCAAATTTTATTTTTTAATAATATTATGCTTCTCACAGTTTTTCTTTATGGTAGTTACCTTCCTTTTATCTTCTACAAACCCGCTTGGTACTCTGTTTTATCTGCACCATTCACTGAGGAATTATGTTTCGCTCCCCCATAGATCTATGATTCTTTATTTTTTTTTCTGTTTTACTTTCTTTCCGTTTTTTTTTTTAAAAAGTATAGCTGTTGTTTGCCAGTTTGCCTTGTTTACAGTGATTGTTGATATTTGGTGAACGTAGATGATGGTCGATTGGTAGTACTGATAGAACATAAAGATGAACATGAGTTTTTTATTTGAAAAATTTAGATTTTATATAAATATTAATAACTTATGTCTATATCTTTAATATTTATAATTTTATATTTATGTCTTATCATGTGCGAACAAAACATGGTTAAATAAGAGTAAAAACTTAATTAAATCCTTATTAATTTTATTAAAAAAAAAGTTTCTTAACCAAAATAAATACAATCCGTGACACTATTATTTTGGATAAATATAAACTCTTTATTTAAAAGTTTATTAAATATTAACAAAAATTAATTTTATGACGATTTTATTTATAAGGTTTTAAATTTCTAAAAATTTCATGTAACAAAAAAATTTAATTACCATCATTATTATACTATGTTTTTTTTTTATTCTCATCATTATAACTTTTATATTTAGTATTTTTATTGTATTATTATATCTTATTACTATTATTATCTTTTTTTTTTTATCATAGCTAACACCATTATCTTAGTTTTTTTTAAATCATATTTAAAATTTTTTAAATGAATTGAAAAAGACCGAGGTTGAATCAAAAAAACCATTTTTACACGTAGAATTCTGATTTTAGGAAATTATTTTTGATTTTGTTTCGTGATTATGCAAAACAGCAAATGCATAAAACAGAAGAAAAAGAGGAATGATGCCTCGATATATCCTTATTCGGCCACAAAATGCAATGTGACTTACCCAGTCTCTACCACAATAATGATAGAATTTTCACTATAAATTTATAATCAAGATAGATTATAATCACCAATTCCAAGAGAATCACACTCTTGTAAACCATCTAAATTATCATGTAGTAATAAATAATAATTTTTCTTTTGCATCAACTAGCCATTGCACCATTTATGTTGAGGTCATTGGCATTGAATGGAGATTCTTTCCATCTTGGTTCTTCATTTATCACGTGCAGCAGTATCCATTAATGTGCAATAAATTCTATTTCATTTACAATAAAGAAGAAAAAAACTTTTTTTTTGAACTCGAAATCATGGTGCATCATCTTTTCTATCTTGGCTTGAGATTTTCTTATCAATGTAGATGCTTTGCATAATACTATCTGAAGGTTACTGAAGGCTTAGAGAAAGGGGGTTGAATCTATGGCCTTCTTTTACTTTGATAGATTATGTCTTTAAACCCAACTTCAACTTTGATTTCTGTTTGAACAATGCAGCAAAAATTTTAAGAGATAATTTCGTTTTGTCTCATAAATTTCTGAAAACAGAACAACAAAAGAAAGGACAAAGTTGATACAGTCATGTATCCTGGTTCAGTTGCCTTGTGCAATGCAACCTACATCCAGTCTCCACCACAACAGCGGTAAAATTTTCACTATAGTCAAAGTATTACATACACCAATTTCTTAGGATTCACACAATCCTATATGGACACACATATTTCTACTTAAACTTGACTTGGTTATGCTAATACCTAAACTCTTCACACTAAGTGCTTACCCAACTTAGCAAGGGGCACCTCACAGGTACAAGACACAAGATAGAAAATACAACCAAAAGGAATCCAAAATCACTCTTGACTTTTCTCTCAAGTGTTTTACTCAGGCTTTTTCACTCTTAGGCTTTTTCTCAATATCTCTTTTTCAGACTTTTACCTCTCAAAGAAAATACACAAAGATATACATTGAAATTGAAATACAAAACTGTAAATCATGAAGGAGATTGATGCATAACAGCCTTTGTTGCTATAAGTTGAACCTGATTTAGCTATCTCTGATGAAACTCTTCATCTTGGCAGAATGTTTCTTTAACTTAGAATCACTGTACAAAACATTGATCTTCACAAGGAAGCTCTCAAACAAACTCAGATTCTGGTTCTCTCAACGTTTTTTCAAAACAAAAAAACATTTTTTCTTTTGTAACTTGTGCAAAGTCACGATTTAGGTTTTTCTAAGTCAACTCCTTGGACCTCTCACTTTCCTAATTTTTCACTTCTTTTTTTTCATTTAACCCCCAAATTAGAGAATTTCAAGCTGGTCCTTTTTGCTTGACCGAAGACATCAGAGCAGCAAAAAAAAACTTGTTCAGTGATAAACCCAAATCCAAACCATAAAAAATGTGCTTTGACTCCAAGTAATTTTGTAAGCCATTGATTCACAGCAGTAGAAATCAGAAACTACTTTCTCCATTTATCCCAAAAATAGCATTGCAGAGATGTGGAGAAGAAGTGAAGAAATTATCTTGCATGTAAATAAAAATAAATCACCTTTATCCTCTTACTTAGCTTAACTTGCTTTGATTAGGACAATTAGACGTTTGCTTTTGTGATTTACCTTTCTCTTTCTTTCTTCTCTGGTGAATGAACTAGGAAGAAGAAACTCTCTCTCTTTCTTCAAGAATCTGACCGAAGCAAGCAATGTGAACGTTGTCTTTGGAAGGCTTCAACTTAGATGAATCAACTTGGTCTTGGATTGGCTTTACATACCATTTATTCCAAATGATTTCTTTGCTACTTTTGCTTAGGCTTAGATTGAAGATGTGGGCAGCTCTTTTTTCTTTGTTTCAATTTGTTTGGGTTGCTACATTTTTATTTTTTTTGGTCTACAACACTAGCAAAAGCTTATCAAAAAATAATTGGGTGTTTAACCCAATAAACTAATATTTGTCATCATCATTAAACTAATTGTATTCTTATCTCAACAATCTCCCCCTTGATAACAAACATAATTTCAAGGGATAGAATCAAAGTAATTGACATAGATAAAATAATGTACTTCCCTTTGATGTCATTTAGCAATTTTGATGTGCTCCCCCTATCTTTTTCAATGACTTCTCCCCCTGACTTTGTACTTCTTTTTTTTTTGATTTCCTGTTCACATATTGACATAGAGAACACAACTAAGCACAACATACAAATAGCATAAATCTTCACATTATACACACGTTTTTATGCCTGATGATGGTTTAAATAGACAAAAATTACACTTCAAAAAAAATATAGAGAGCGTGTAAAATCAAGGAATAAAATAGAGCATATCATAAAAAAGTCAAAAGACAGCACAAAATAGAGCACAAAGAGCATATTATCAAAAAAAAAACCAAAAGGCAACACAAAACAGAGCATATCATCACATGTTCAAACTCACAAAATTAAACTATTTTATCAAACTATTCTACCAAACTATATCAAACTACTCCCCCTTTTGTCATCAAGGGAGAAACCAAAATGCAAACCATCCCTGCAGTAAGCTTAGTTAGAGTTCCAGGTTCATATATGTCTGATTAAACCAAGAGCAAAATAAAACAGTTGGTAATGATTACAGTCATCCAAAACAAAATAAAGTCTAAATCAAACTACAATTATTCCATGAGACAATTATCCAAAAAAATAGAAACCATCAACAAAAGATCTTCTCAAGCATCCGAACCATCCTCCTCAGAATTAGCAGGTTCTTCAGGGTCAGAGGCCATATTGTCATCCTCAAGGGTGTTTTTCAATGAATTTCATGAGAACTGTCACCCTGTCTCTGGACTTTCTGAGGTAGTTTCATGCTTGGCAGCCAGTTTTCTCTACTTTTTACTAAGGTAATCAAATGGTTGGATTGAGAGACAAATTCCTGTACCACATCCTTCACCACTCGATACAAAAGTGATTTATATATAGTGGAAGCTGAAGTTCCCGAGGCAGATGGAGGATGAGATTTCTCAGGCTCAGAGTCATCATCATCATCATCTTCTAGGACTACCTTTTCAGGTCGAGTAGGTCCTTTTTTCTGCTGTTTTACTGAACCACCTCCTTTTAGATATGAGTGTCTATTTTCATATGATAAAGTTGACAAGTCAACACCAAAATATTCAAAAATACAAGTTAAGAACATGCCATAAGGAAGAGCTTTATCTTTTTCACTTCTTATGCAATCAAACATATGCCTTACCATTAAGTATGCAAAAGAAATATTAGATTTTATGACAATAGCATATAAAACCATAGTATCACAGAAAGACACCCTCTGATAAGAACCACTTTAAGGAAGAATAATGTGGTTCACTATACGATGCAGTTGATTCCGAAGATAACCAAGGACTTTGTGAGTTGGTGTGAGGCCATCAATCAGAGAGATGTTTTCACACACATGAGCTAGAGCATCTTTATAGGAAACACCTAATCCGTCATCCCACTAACCAGAGGTATAAGCACATGCACCAACATCAGTATATTTAAGAGAGTCACTAATGGTCTCATTATTCAGGACAAGGTCACGACCTTTTACATAAGAGTGAATACTTCCTTCATGATAGGTCATGTTGGCATAGAACTCTAACTAAAACTGGGTAAATAGGTTTTTTTATTTTGAAAAGATGGTGCCAGTCTAGAAACTCAAGATTTTCAGCAAAAATAAAACCTTTCTTTTTCAGTGATGGTAAGTCAGCCAGAAAAGTGGGACAGAGGGTTTGATGAATGACAACACCCTCATAGAAATTATGATTCATGGCAGATAAAAAATGAAGGGGGTTCTAATTTGAGTGAGAAGTTATAAATTATTACTTGTGTTCAAAAGGATCAATGGAAGGTTCCTTAACCGATTTGAGAGGGATATAAGGGTTACCTCGTTGAGGACGTTGAAGGACTGACCTAGGCTTAGGTCAAGATAGTTCGGGCACAGTCTCCTCAGCAACAAGACGTTTTCCTTTTGATGTGCTTGGCTTTGAAGGAGATGGTGATGGAGTAAAAGTATGATCTTTACTGCGAGGAGAAGTTCTAGGCTTATCAGGGAGTTTGTAAATTTTAGCCCTGGGACTCTTTTAAATGACCGTTTTCTTCCTCATTGTTGTGTAGCAAGGGTTTCGCACAAACCAGAAAGTAATGATAGTAGGGAGAAACCAAAGAGGTTGTGGAAGGAGTAATGAAGAGAGAGGATTAGTAACTGCTACAAGAAAGGGATTTCTTGTAACCATGCGGCTTTATCACTTGTGACTAGACCTTGAAAAGACTTGACATCACTATGAAAAGTTTTTATTTTGATTTTATTTAAGAATAAAGTGCTGGGTAGAATAAAACAAATATTGAAATAAATTTTTTTCATTAAAAATGATTTGATTTTATTAAAAAAAATATTAGGTAAAAAAATTAATTTAAAGATGAAATCTTTTTTACTAAAACACAACACAAATTCACGCATAGATGATGTATCACTCATTGGGCCCAGAGATGATAAAGTTTAAGAAAACATATTGGACCACAAGAACTCTGAACTGAAAGGTTGGCCTAGAAGATTCAGAACTTAATATTTAGGATGATGATTCTTCATTTGCCCAGAATTGTCTTTTCCCAACATGAGAGACAAAACTTCAACAAACACATCAGCAAGATTCAAATAAGGAATCATAACTTAGAATGCCTAGATTTGTTCTTAGTTTACTAAATCTGTTATAAACCAGAGGTTTGGTGAAAATATCAACTAATTGATTCTCTGATTTAACAAATTGAATGCTAATATTTCTTTTTTGAACAAGTTCCCTTATTGAGTGAAATCTCAGTTCAATATGTTTAGTTCTTGAGTACAAAATTGGATTTTTGAAAATATTTATAGCACTCATATTCTCACACAACAAGGGAATGTTTTTAGCATTTAATTTATAACCAACAAGTTGAGTTTTCAACCAAATAAGCTGAGAACAACAAGAGGAGGCAGTAATATACTCAGCCTCTGCAGTGGATAATGCCACCTGTTCATGCCCTGGGTCGAGCTGTATGACCCAGGCTGATTGACGACAAGTCGACCGACCTCTTCAGGTCAGGATTTTCTGACCTCTTCTCGAAAGAGCTCGGCCAAATCGCCAGAGAAGCCCAAAGGAGGCCCAAACTAAAGGAACCCAGCCAAAATCTAAAGGCAGTTAAAACCTGCAAAGATAAAGGCGGTTTCCCTTAAAGATAAGATGACTTCACTCAAAGATAAGATAAGATAACTACCTTATCTCCAGAAAGGTCACTCCACATTATTATAAATTCACTGGAGCACCCAGGTATAACTCATACTCTGATTCTACAAAAAACCTGCCTAAAGCACGTGCTAACATAAGCATCGGAGTCTCTTGCAGGTATTACCACCCTCCGGTGACGAAGGATCTGCAGCTCCACCAGCTCCAAATAGGTCGGACACAGCAGCACCAACCACCACCACAGATCTCGTCCAAGATCGACCTACAGTTTCAGATAACCCTCAAAACATTGGCACCATTACCGGAGAACCTGGAAGTCATCCCATCATCATGGTGGACAACCTTGACAACGACCACGACTCTAATCTAGAGAACAGGACGCCACATAAGAACGCGGACACCACACCAAAAGATGCATCTCAACCAAATAAAGACAAAAATTCACCGAGTACAAAAATCATTGAGGCACTACAAGTTCAACTCCAACAACTCAAAAAAGAAGCCAAGCATCAACGGGAAGCCGAGAGGAACCTTCGAAGAGAAACTAGACGACGCCAAGAGTTAGAGGACAAACTCCTAAAACTCGAAGCCGACCTAAAAACCAAAACCATCCAACCCGGTCACAATGACAACTTCCACAAAGATCAAGACCCCTTCACCAAAGAAATCATGAAAGCTAAGGTTCTAAAGGATTTTAAAGCTCCCGACATGACCCCATATGACGGTACCTCCAATCCAAACCATCATCTCAGCAACTTCAGAAGCAGAATGTATCTCACCGACGCCTCGGATGCCATTCGTTGCAAAGCCTTCCCAAATACTCTAACAAAGACGGAAATTAAGTGGTTCGACAGTTTGCCTCCTAGATCCATCACAAGCTTTGACGACTTAGCCAAGAAATTTCTCGCCAGATTCTCTATCCAGAAAGACAAAGCCAAACACGCCCCGAGCTTATTGGGGATCAAGCAAGGAGATCGGGAGAGCCTTTGCAACTACATGGAAAGATTCAACAAAGTATGCTTGGACATACAAAGCCTGACAACAGAGGCAACCATCATGGGCCTCATCAATGGCCTTCGAGAAGGACCTTTCAGTCACTCCATATCAAAGAAGCACCCAACGTCTTTAAATGATGTGCAAGAATGGGCAGAAAAGTATATCAACATGGAAGAAAATTCTCGGCTAGGAGAGACCTCAAAACCTGGATTCTCCTACTCCTTCCGGGATAAAGATAAAAAGTCTAAGAAAAAAGAGATCAACATGGAGAGAAGCCTAAAAAATACCACAATTACACGGCTCTTCGGGTGTCTCTCGTGGAGGTTTACCGAGAAGTATGCCACACCGAGAAGATTCCACCACCTCGTCCAATCAAAAGCAAAAAAGGAGGAGGAAATCAGACAGAATACTGGAATACCACCAGATCTATGGACATCCTACCAACGAGTGCTTCGACTTGAAGAATGTCATAAAAAATTGGTAAGAGAAGGGAGATTAGATCGGTACTTAGCCAACAAGACATATGAACACAGAAAAAGAAGAAAGGACGAAGAGGTCGGACGAGCTGACCGACCACATCACACCCCGGAGAGGCATGTTCACATGATAAATGGAGGATTCGCAGGAGGAGGAATCTCCAAATCATCTTGCAAAAGGTACCTTAAAGAAATATATCATGTCGAAGGAAGAGAAGGACCACCTGAACTCCCTATTATTATTTTCACCCACGAAGACGCGGCAGGCATCGTCCCGGGACATGATGATCCCATGGTCATTACTATCATATTGGCCAATGCTAATCTCCACCGCACACTGGTGGACCAAGAAAGCTCGGCGGATATCTTGTTTAAATCTGGCTTCGACAAACTCGGCTTACAAGAAAAAGAGCTCAGAGCATATTCGAACAGCTTGTTTGGACTAGGAGACACTCCAATCCAACCCCTTGGATATATCTCACTACACACAACCTTTGGAAAGGGAACCCGATTAAGGACACTTAACATAGACTACATCGTAGTCGACGTAAGCTCAGCCTACAATGCCCTGATAGGTCGGACAACACTGAATCAGCTCGCCACAGTAGTTTCGACTTCACATCTATGCATGAAGTTCCCAACTCCAAAAGGGATCGCTACGATAAAAGGAGACTAGAAAATAGCGCGATGCTGTTACAACGAAAGTCTGAACCTCAGGGGCAAAGGAGAAGAAATCCACACCATCGAGCTCGGTGGAGTTCAAGGTCGAGAAGAACTTCGTCCGCAACCTGAGGGCGAGATCGAAGAAGTTCAGATCGGAGACACACTGGACAAAACAACAAATATTGGGGAAACCTTAAATGGAGATTTAAAGGAGCCTCTGATTCAGTTCTTAAGGAACAATGTCGACCTCCTTGCATGGAGGGCCACAGACATGTGGGGCATAAACCCCAAACTAATGAGGCATAAGTTGGCAGTATACCCAGGATCTCGGCCAGTATAACAGAAACGTATAAAACTCGGACCCAAAAGATCCCAAGCTGTGGAAGAACAGGTACAAGCTCTACTAGAAGCCGAATTCATAAGAGAAGTCAAATACCCACTATGGCTAGCTAATGTTGTCTTGGTGAAAAAATCAAATGGGAAGTGGCGAATGTGCACCGACTACACCGATCTCAACAAAGCCTGCCCAAAAGACCCCTATCCACTCCAAAGCATCGACGCTCTAGTGGATGCCTCCTCCGGATACAAGTACCTTTCATTCATGGACACTTATTCAGGATACAATCAAATCCTAATGTATCCACCTGATCAAGAAAAGACCTCATTCCTAACTCCAAAAGCAAATTACTGTTATGTCGTCATGCCATTTGGACTTAAAAACGCAGGAGCTACCTACCAAAGGTTGATGAACAAAGTCTTCGCAAAACACTTTGGGAAACTAATGGAAGTATATGTAGACGACATGTTGGTAAAAACACAGAGTGAGGAATCATTACTGTCCAACCTCACCAAAGTATTCGACACCATAAGAAAGCATGGTATGCGACTCAATCCAGCCAAATGTACCTTTGCATTAGAAGCTGGCAAGTTCTTGGGCTTCATGCTCACACAAAGAGGAATTGAGGCAAACCCAGATAAATGCCAGGCTATACTCGACATGAAAAGTCCAACCTACGTCAAAGAAGTACAACAGCTCAACGGAAGAATGGCAGCCTTGTCTAGGTTTCTACCTGGATTGGCCATAAGATCTCTCCCCTTTTACGCCACACTAAGGAAGGGAAAGANNNNCAGAGTGTGAGTAAGCCTTCCAGGATTTCAAAAGATTCCTGGGACAACCACCCATCCTTACCCGGCCACGGGAAGGAGAAGCACTCGTATTTTACCTTGCAGTAGAAAGTCGGGCAATAGTTTCAACACTAGTCAGAGAAGATGGGAATGGGCAACAGCCCATCTACTTCATCAGTAAAGCCCTGCAAGGGGCTGAACTAAATTATCAAAAGATAGAAAAGTTTGCCTATGCTCTCATACTAACATCCCGACGACTTCGCCCGTATTTTCAAGCTCACACCATCAAGGTTCGGACCAACCAGTCCATAAAAGGCATTCTACAGAAGACCGACTTAGCTGGAAGAATTCTGCAGTGGGCAATTGAGTTATCTGAGTTTGATCTTCAATATGAAACTTGGACGGCCATCAAGTTTCAATATTTAGCCGATTTCATTACTAAGTACACTGACACCCCAGTTACTCCTACAAAATAGAACCTCTACGTAGATGGCTCTTCAAACAAAACTGGGAGTGGTGCAGGTGTGATAATAGAAAGTGATCAGGGAACTCAAATCAAACTTTCCTTAAAGTTTGAATTCCCTGCTTCAAACAATCAGCCTGAATACGAGGCATTACTAGCTGGTTTGAGGCTGGCTAAGGAGGTTGGAGTTTAAAAACTTATCATCTTCAGTGATTCACAAGTAGTCACTTTATAAATAGCGGGGAACTACCAAGCTAAGGATTCTACCATGAAAAAGTACCTGGACAAAACTAAGGAACAACTCGGACAACTCGAAGAATATGAGGTCCACCATATACATTGGGAACAGAATGCCCGAGCTGACACACTTTCAAAATTAGCCAGCACTAAACCAGGGGGCAATAATAGAAGCCTCATCTAGGAAATACTGCAGAGCCCATCAATTTCGGAGGAAGAAAAGGTCCTAGCCATATCAAGCCAAGATCAAGGATGGATGACACTGCAGACTAGAAGGAGGTGAAGAGGCTAAAATGGGAGGCACAATACTACACCATCATAAACAACATCCTTTATAGGAGAGGTATTTCAATACCCCTATTAAAATGTGTGCTGACCTCCAACACAAAGGAGGTTTTGGAAGAAGTACACAGTGGCATGTGTCGCAATCACTTCGGAGCACAAGCTCTCTCCAAAAAAGTACTCAGAGTCGGGTTCTTTTGGCCGACCTTGCAAAAAGAAGCAACCGAGTTCGTTAAGACATGCCCACCATGCCAAAAACATGCCAATTTCTACATTGCCCCACCAGAGGAACTCATCAGCATAACATTACCTTGGCCATTCGCAAGATGGGGACTCAACCTCCTAGGATCCTTTCCCCAAGAATCAGGACAAGTCAAGTTCCTTATTGTAGGGGTAGATTACTTTACAAAATGAATTGAGGCAGAGCCCCTAGCTAATGCCACTGCTCAAAGAAGTCAGAAATTCTTATACAGAAATATTGTTACAAGGTTTGGGGTTCCTCACACTATTACCACAGATAATGGCACGCAATTCACAGATGCGGGTTTTAGGAAGTTGGTAGCTGACTTGAAAATAAAGCACCAATTCACATCCGTAGAACACCCCCAGGCTAATGGACAACTAGAAGCTGCTAACAAAGTCATACTAGTCGGGTTAAAGTGGAGACTACAGAATGCAAAGGGAGTTTGGGCTGAAGAGCTCCCACAAGTCCTATGGGCATATCGAACAACTCCATACTCCACAACAAGGGAATCACCCTTTCAATTGGTTTATGGAATGGAGGCCATAATTCCAGTAGAAATCGAAGAAGGATCACCAGAATGATCCACTACAATGAAGAGGTCAACTCCCAAAACCAAAGAGAAGAGCTCGACCTCCTTCCAGAAATCACAGAGAGAGCTTGGATTAGGGAGGAAGTGTTAAAACGTCGAATGGCCTCAAGATACAATTAGAAAGTAGTTCGGTGAACTTTCGCCAACAACGATCTCATCCTAATCCGCAATGACATTGGAACAGGTCGACCAGGAGAAGGAAAGCTAGCAGCTAATTGGAAAGGACCCTACCGAGTTACAGAGGTACTAGAAAAAGGCTACTACAGGGTGTCCGAACTTGAGGGGCGATAGCTACCAAGGTCATGGCACGCCTGCAACCTAAGAAGGTATTATAGTTAGGGGGTAATAAAAGATCTTAGGACAAGGTGCACTCTTTTTCCTGAAAAGGTTTTTTAACGAGGCACCAAGCCAAGATCTGCAAAATTACCCGACTTAGAAGGGTAAACAACCACATGTATATATTTTTGCCTATATGTCTATTTTTTCTATTTGAATAAAATTTTCCAGATTCTTTGCAAAGCCTCTCTACCAGGACGCATTAAATATGAAAGCAAAAATTCATCGCCCGATTGCAAAGCTACAGGTCGGCAAGGTGAAAACAAATTCACCGCCCGACCACGATGAAAATCGAATTCATCGTCCGAATTTCGACAAAGGTCGGCAAGGTGAAAACCAAATTCACCGCCGATTTCTACAAAATCGGCAAGATGAAAAAGCGATAAAATCAGATTAATGCAAGAAGTTATAAAAAAGTAATCCATAGAAAGAGGCCTGACGAGGTCTAAGTAAAAATGGGTTACTAAAAATAACTTAGAACGGACCGACATGAAAAAGTCGGACCAATCAACATGAAAGCTACAAAACGTTATAAAAAGTAATCCATAGAAAGAGGCCTGACGAGGTCTGAGAAAAAATGGATTGCTAAAAATAACTTGGAACCAATCGACCAAAGCTACAAAAGTTATAAAAAGTAATCCATAGAAAGAGGCTTGACGAGGTCTGAGAAAAAAATGGATTACTAGAAATAACTTAGAAATATCCGACTAAAGAAGAAGTCGGACCAGACCAATCAAAGCGACAAAGTTATAAAAAATTAATCCATAGAAAGAGGCCTGGCCAGCGCTGATTAAAAATGGATTACTAAAAATAACTCGAAAAGGAGCGACAAGAGAAGTCGACCAACAGAAGGCGTGTGCTAGAAGGGACACATCTCGACCCAAAGAGCCACGACCTCACCTTAAAAGTATTCTATGATAATAAACAAACAAAGCTAGCCTCAAAGGTCACTTCGACTAAAGCAGGAAATAAGCAAACACGAAAGGAAATCAAAAAGAGGTCGGACAACAAAATTCCAACACTCTTAAGATTCCTGGAAGTGCCAAAAAGTTGCAAACAAACATATCAAGAGAAGCAAAGCTACTATAAATACTCAGAAGGCCACTCGAAAGTCAACCTCAAAGAGTTCAAAAGCGTTTGTTTTTCCTAAATAAAGTTGCTAAGAAAAGCAACTAAAAGTGTCAAAGCCACACCCGGCTCAATTACAAAAAACCAGAGTTTAAAAGCCCACAGACTAGGCTATACAAAATACATCAAAAGATAAGTTGTCAAGAGTCCATTCTCTCCCCCGCAGCAGCACCCTGAGTTGTAGAAAGAGGAATGGTCTTCAAAGGAGTCGCATCCACAGTTCCATCATCCCGATTTAAGATTTGAACATCAGGGTCGGATTCAGGTTGGCTGACCTCAGTAGCAGGAGTTGAAAAAGTTGGGACAGTAGAAGCTTTGAGTGGCGGCTCAGGAGGAGGACCTTCCTCTTCGTCATCATCCGGGGCGGGAACTATCTTACCATCCTCTACCATATTATCCAGGCTGAAAAGTGCTAGGTCGAGTTCAGGAGTTAGAACTCGGACCTGTGCCTTTAAATTCTCATAAGCAGCCGTTACAGAATCTACCAGATGAGGTTGGAGATTGGCATAATTCGCAAGGGTAGATTCAAGCCTTTCTCTCAGTTCCAACAACTCGGTATAAGTACGAGTATAACTTTCCTTGTATTTCTTCGCCGTCTCTTCAGCCAAGTTTGCAGCCACCTCAGCATTGGTAGCTTGAGACTTCTCTTTCTCCAGGTCCAATTCTAACTTGATCACCCTAGCATCAAGCTCATCCTTCACACCCTTAACCCTCTTAAAATCTAACCTGGCATCCTCAAGAAAAGCTTTCGTAGCATGGAAAGGCAAACCCTGAACAGTACAGAATAAAGCTGCTCCCATATGGGCCATTTGAATGCTATTATTAGTGATAAAATTCAGGTGATGAAAAATACATCGTCCATCGGAAGTCGACCGTAAGGAGCAATTTGATTATCCACAAACCCTACTGCATCAAAGTCAGAAGCATCCAAGTCATAAGGCTCCACAGTCTTCTATTTTTTTGGGAGGAGGACCAACAATAGGAAAGGAAGCAGCACCAGAGGTTGAATAAGGAGGATCAGAAGGAACTACTCGAACCTGGGGAGTTGGGATAACTTTCCTCACCCCAGTACTATCCAAAGTCAGTTTCTTTAGAGAAACTTGAGAAGATCCCTCACCAGCAGCCTTGGCCGAGATATTCTGAGTGGCAGTGGCTTTCTTGACCTTACGAAAATGTTTTATTGAGTCCGAAGACTTCACCATCTCTGAAACAAAGAGAACAACATAACCAAGTCAGTAAAAGGAAAGAGACAGATTGGCAAAACAAATAAATAAAAGAGCAACTAAAAGAAGTCGACAACTACCCAATTCAACTCGAATAAGGGAAGGATCACCCAAGAACTTCTTCGTATCGAGATGGGGAGGGCTCCCTGATGAGCGGATAATTTGTACGCTTTTTGACATTGTTTTTAGTATGTTTTTAGTATGATCTAGTTAGTTTTTAGTATATTTTTATTAGTTTTTAGTTAAAATTCACTTTTCTTGACTTTACTATGAGTTTTTGTGTTTTTCTGTGATTTCAGGTATTTTCTGGCTGAAATTGAGGGACCTGAGCAAAAATCTGATTCAGAGACTAAAAAGGACTGCAGATGCTGTTGGATTCTGACCTCCCTGCACTCGAAGTGGACTTTTTGGAGCTACAGAAGCCCAATTGGCGCGCTCTCAACGGCGTTGGAATGTAGACATCCTGGGCTTTCCAGCAATATATGATAGTCCATACTTTGCCCAAGATTTGATGGCCCAAACCGGCATTCAAAGTCACCCACAGAAATCCCAGCGTTAAACGCTGGAACTGGCAC
>NC_029774.3:46424596-46425250 GCF_000817695.3 Arachis duranensis
TCACAAGAGCTTGTTGATTTCTATCAATCTTGCTATTGGAGCTGTGATCTGCTAAGGCTTGGCTGGCCTTTGGCCATGTCTAGTGTTTTGGACCGAAGCTTTCTTTGAAAGCTTGGCTGGCTGTGAAGCCATGTCTAATTCCTGGACCGGAGTCTTAAACTAGCATTGCACTGATTCCTGGAATTCTCATTAAGAACTTTGATACCTTTTTCCACTTAATTTTCGAAAAAGCACAAAAAAAAAATTTACAAAATCATAAAAACAAAAAAATTATTCTATGTTTCTTGTTGAGACACCAGTCTCATGTTAAGTTTGGTGTCAATTGCATGCATTCATTCATGTGTCTTAGTGATCTTCAAGATGTTCTTGATGATTTCTTACTCTAATCTTTAAATTCTCTTGACTTAAGTGTTTTGTGTGTCTCATATGCATTCTCATTAGTGTCAGTAGTATACAAACTGCTAAGTTTGGTGTCTTGCATGCATTGTTATTTGATTCTTGTTGCATTTTTTATTTTTCCTTATTATTAAAAATCCAAAAATATTTTTAATTTGTGTCTTCTCAAGTCAATAATACAGAGAATTGAAGATTCAGAACATACAACAGAGGAATTACACAGAAAAAGCTGGGCGTTCAAAACGCCCAGTAAAGAAG
>NC_029774.3:46425485-46426638 GCF_000817695.3 Arachis duranensis
ATATCTTCTCAATCACATCTTTTTAAAACTAATCATATCTTCTTAACCACATCTTTTTCAAAATAGTTTTCAATCAAATCTTTTTGATTTCTCATTTCAAAATCTTTTTCAAAAATCACTTGATTTCTTTTCCACTTTTATTTTCGAAAATCAATTAGTATTTTTCAAAAATGTTTTCAAACTCTTTTACTTAATTTTCGAAAATTACTTCCCTTCTTCTCACATCCTTCTGTTTATGGACTAACACTATTCCTTAATGCAAAATTCGAACTCCATCTTCTTTGATAAGTTCGAATTTTCTACTTCTACCTTCCATTTTTCTTTTCCTCTGACACCTCAAGGAATCTCTATACAGTGACATAGAGGATTCCATATTACCTTGTTCTCTTCTCTTTCTTATGAGCAGGAGCAAAGACAAAAGCATTCTTGTTGTGGCTGATCATAAACCTGAAAGGACCTTGAAGAGAAAAGGCTGATCCTGAACCCGAAAGGACCTTGAAGTGAAAGCTAAGAGAAGCCAAGGCACAACTTCCTGTAGAGGACTTAACAGAAATCTTCAAGGAAAAAGAACACATGGCAGCCGAAAACAACAACAATGCCAACAATGCAAGGAAGGTGCTGGGTGACTTTACTGCACCTACTCCTGACTTCTATGGGAGAAGCATCTCTATCCCTGCCATTGGAGCAAACAACTTTGAGCTTAAGCCTCAATTAGTTTCTCTAATGCAACAGAATTGCAAGTTCCATGGACTTCCATTGGAAGATCCTCATCAGTTTTTAGCTGAATTCTTGCAAATCTGTGACACTGTCAAGACTAATGGGGTTGACCCTGAGGTCTACAGACTTATGCTATTCCCTTGGTTGTATGTAGTGAAATGTATCTTAGTGGTTGAATTGGGGTATCTCTGAGTCCGAACAAACTATTCGGATATGCTCTGAGACAACCTAAAGAAAGCCTGGACTCTTGGGAAAAGCTAGTCAATGCCTTCTTAGCAAAGTTCTTTCCACCTTAAAAATTGAGTAAGCTTAGAGTGGAAGTCCAAACCTTCAGACAGAAGGAAGGAGAATCCCTCTATGAAGCTTGGGAAAGATACAAACAATTAATCAGAAAGTGTCCCACTGATATGCTTTCTGAATGGAGCATCATAGGTAT
>NC_029774.3:46426830-46427166 GCF_000817695.3 Arachis duranensis
TAATGGGACTGGTCAGAAGAAAGGAGTTCTTGAGATTGACACTCTGAATGCCATATTGGCACAGAATAAAATATTGACCCAACAAGTCAATATGATTTCTCAAAGTCTGTCTGGAATGCAAAATGCACCAAGCAGTATTAAGGAGGCTTCATCTGAGGAAGAAGCTTATGATCCTGAGAACCCTTCAATGGAAGAGGTGAATTACATGGGAGAATCCTATGGAAACACCTATAATCCTTCATGGAAAAATCATCCAAATTTCTCATGGAAGGATCAACAAAAGCCTCAACAAGGCTTTAATAATGGTGGAAGAAATAGGCTCAGCAATATCAAGCC
>NC_029774.3:46427585-46428119 GCF_000817695.3 Arachis duranensis
ATGACTTGTCTAGGCAGAAACTGCCTCAAAAGAGATAGGATCCTGGGAAGTTTTTAATACCTTGTACCATAGGCACCATGACCTTCAAGAAGGCCTTGTGTGACTTAGGGTCAAGTGGAAACCTCATGCCTCTCTCTGTAATGGAGAAATTAAGGATCTCTGAGGTGCAAGCTGCAAAAATCTCACTAGAGATGGCAGACAATTCAAGAAAACAAGCCTATGGACTTGTAGAGGATGTTCTGGTTAAAGTTGAAGACCATTACATTCCTACTGATTTCATAGTCCTAGAGACTGGAAAGTGCATGGATGAATCCATCATCCTTGGCAGACCCTTCCTAGCCACAGCAAGGGCTCTGATTGATGTTGATAGAGGAGAGTTGATCATTCAAGTGAATGAAGAATCCTTGGTGTTTAAGGCTCAAGGATATCCCTCTGTCATCATGGAGAGGAAGCATGAAGAGCTTCTCTCAAAACAGAGCCAAACAGAGCCCCCACAGTCAAACTCTAAGTTTGGTGTTGGGAGGCCACAACCAA
>NC_029774.3:46429908-46430510 GCF_000817695.3 Arachis duranensis
TCTTTATTTTCCTATTTTTCGAATTTTAGTGCTTATGTTTATCTATGTTTGTGTCTTGTGATCATTAGTGTCTTAGTGTCTATGCCTTAAAGCTGTCCTATGAATCCATCACCTCTCTTAAAAAAAATGTTCTTAATTGAAAAAGAGTAGAATTGCATGAATTTTGAATTTTATAACAGTTTAATTATTTTGATGTGGTGGCAATACTTTTGTTTTCTGAATGTATGCTTAAACAGTGCATATGTATCTTGAATTTGTGGTTCATGAATGTTGGCTCTTGAAAGAATGATGAAAAAGGAGACATGTTACTGAGGATCTGAAAAATCATTAAAATGATTCTTGAAGCAAGAAGAAGCAGTGAATACAAAAAAAAATGGAAAAAAAAAGAGAAAACGAAAAAAAAAGAAAAGAAAAAGAAATAAAGTTGTGATCCAAGGCAAAAAGAGTGTGCTTAAGAACCCTGGACACCTCTAATTGGGGACTCTAGCAAAGCTGAGTCACAATCTGAAAAGGTTCACCCTATTATGTGTCTGTGGCATGTATGTATCCGGTGGTAATACTGGAAGACAGAGTGCTTTGGGCCACGGCCAAGACTCAATAAG
>NC_029774.3:46430620-46431178 GCF_000817695.3 Arachis duranensis
GCCAAAACTATTCAGAGGCAAAAAGTTAAAAGCCCCGCTCATCTAATTAATACTGATCTTCATGGATATTTTTGGAATTCATTGCATATTCTCTTCTTTTTATCTTATTTGATTTTCAGTTGCTTGAGGACAAGCAACAATTTAAGTTTGGTGTTGTGATGAGCGGATAATTTGTACGCTTTTTGGCATTGTTTTTAGTATGTTTTTAGTATGATCTAGTTAGTTTTTAGTATATTTTTTTAGTTTTTAGTTAAAATTCACTTTTCTGGACTTTACTATGAGTTTGTGTGTTTTTCTGTGATTTCAGGTATTTTCTGGCTGAAATTGAGGGACCTGAGCAAAAATCTGATTCAGAGACTAAAAAGGACTGCAGATGCTGTTGGATTATTTTAGATCCTTTGATCATCTTTGGACATTTAGTTCTTAGATCAATGGGAGGCTGGCCATTCGGCCATGCCTAGACCTTGTTCTTATGTATTTTCAACGGTGGAGTTTCTACACACCATAGATTAAGGTGTGGAGCTCTGCTGTACCTCGAGTATTAATGCAATTACTATT
>NC_029774.3:46431526-46436024 GCF_000817695.3 Arachis duranensis
AGACAGTAGGAAAGCAGAGAGACGGAAGGGAAGGCATCTTCATACGCTTATCTGAAATTCCTACCAATGAATTACATAAGTATCTCTATCTTTATCTTTATGTTTTATTCGCATACCACCATACCCATTTGAGTTTGCCTAACTAAGATTTACAAGGTGACCATAGCTTGCTTCATACCAACAATCTCTGTGGGATCGATCCTTACTCGCGTAAGGTTTATTACTTGGACGACCCAGTACACTTGCTGGTTATTTGTGCGAAGTTGTGTTTATGCCATGGTATTGAACACCAAGTTTTTGGTTTCATTACCGGGGATTATTTGATTTGTGAAAAGTATTGATCACAATTTCGTGCACCACTCCCCCAATTTTCCTCTAATACACTCACGAAGGCCTGCTCGACCTCATCTAGACTTTTCCAGAAATACCTGGTCACTACCACATCCTTTTGCCAGCATAGAGGGAAAGTAGGTTCATCATTCCCATCCAAAAAGAAGGGCCGAGCTCCCTCAACAGCTCGGACCTTGAAGTAATAGTTCTTAAAATCCCTAAAAGATTCATCATACATGGAGAACACTTTTTTCCCTTGGGAAACGTAGAAAGAAATCCAGGAAGCTTTCTTCTTAGCTACCCCAGGTTTTGTCAAAACAAAAAGATAAAGAAAGAGTATTTGAGAAGGTCGGACATCCAATTCTTGACACAATAGTTGGAAGATTTTTAAGAAACCCCATGAGTTTTGGTGAAGCTGAGAAGGAGCTACATTACAGGACCACAACAAGTTGGTCTCAAATGAAGTAAAAGGCATGATGATATTCATTTGGCAAAAAAAGTAGCATACGCATAAAAGAAGGGACGTTTCTCCTTCAACGACGAAGGAAAACAAACCCTTTCCTCGGGGTCAGGCACTATCAACTCGTAATTTTTTTCCTGATCTCTATTACCACAGATCCTATGATGCCTTTTAAGTCACACGCAGTACTCGGAATGAACCACACTAACACACATCAGGACAAGAGAATCCAGCCAATCAGACATGCCCTCCGGGACCTTAGTAGACATCTCGACAATATCTTTGCGAGAAGACTGGGCCAACTAGTCCTACAGAGAGAAAAAGGAAAATGAGTTACTAATCAAAACAGCTCAGGCAAATGAGGAAATAGCTCGGACAAAAACAAAAGATAGCTCGGACAATGGCATGCGAATGTTAGAAGTCAGACACGACAGTGAAAGGAAACCCCAGGACTTACACCAAGGTCTGGGGGCATCCTTTGGAGGCAATAGCAAGGTAAGAGCCCAGGAAAAGAGGGAAATCTACAGTCTATATCCACACATCTCTCGACAAGAAAATAACCCTCCCTTGACAATGACACTCCACAAAGAAAAGGCAGAAATCACAAAAAGTCATCAAAAGTTATGATCTTTTTATAGTTATCTGCAAAGGGATTTTTTTTTCACATCTAAAGGAAATCATCCATGCCATACAAAACAGCAAACCATCAACATCAAACAGACCACGCAAGAAATCATCAAAGATCCAACCTTTTTGGAAAAAAAATAGTTCACTACCACAAGCTACAAATAGAAAAAGATCAAATCCATCTCTGACAAAATGACGATTCATACAAATTGAAGAAACCCTCAGAGCATGCATTACAGGCGCAGTGACGCAGAAAAACCCAAACTTTCAAATGTTATCCATACAAGATCAAAACTTTTAACCCAAAACAACACAAGCAGAAATGGCATGGAAAGTAAAAAAGAGAGAGAAGAAGACAAACCAACCTGTAGTGGAGAGGGAATGATAACCGATCAAAGATGGAAGTGATAACTAAAATGATGCCAACAATAACCTTTTCGAGCAAAGAGAAAAAGAGCACGAAGGTCCAGAGAAGGAGGAAGTTACGGTAAAAGGCGAAGAAAAGAGAAACTGAAAGGAGGAGGCTTTGAAAATCGAATGAAGATACAAAGAGGAGTTTTTTTAAATTCAAAAATAAAATGTAAAGGGGAAAGCAAGGGAAACGGAAAAGAGTTTAATGAGCATTTAAACCTTCGCATGTTTCCAAGGAAATGCAAAACGCGCGACATAGTTTAAAAAAGGGGGGAGACAAAACGCTCTGCAACCTATTAGGAGCTCTACAAAACGGATCGACAGAACAACAAATGCTCGAGCTCAACTTTCCCAAAAGGGGTCAAAGTTTAGCAAAGACACGACCTCAAAAGAAAGACCAAGCTCAAGCAGGGGCACTGTTCATGCCCTGGGTTGAGCTGTATGACTCGTGCTGATTGACGACTAGTCGACCGACCTCTTTAGGTCAGGATTTTCCGACCTCTTCTCAAAAGAGCTTGGCCAAATTGCCAGAGAAGCCCAAAAGGGGCCCAAACTAAAGGAACCCAGCCCAAATCTAAAGGCGGTTAAAACCTGCAAAGATAAAGGCGGTTCCCCTTAAAGATAAGATGACTTCACTCAAAGATAAGATAAGATAACTACCTTATCTCTAGAAATGTCACTCCACACTATTATAAATACACTGGAGCACTGAGGTATACTCATACTATGATTCTACAAAAAATCTGCCTAAAGCATGTGCTAACTTAAGCATCGGAGTCTCTTGCAGGTACCACCACCCTCTGGTGACGAAGGATCCGCAGCTCCACCAACTCTAAACAGGTCAGATACAGCAGCACCGACCACCACCACAGACTCGTCCAAGATCGACCTACAGTTTTAGGTAACCCTTGGAACACCACTGTGGACTGCTTCTTACTTGACCAGACATTTAAGGACTTTCCAAGAAAACAACATATGCCTGATGTACTTCTTCTATCCACTCTATCTCTGGCAAAGTCTACATCACAACAACCAACTGCAAAAAACTCATTAGTCTTAGGATACCATAAACCAAAATTGGATGTGCCATGAACATATCTAATAATCCTTTTAACTGCAGAAAGATGTGATTTTTTTGGTTTTGATTGGAATCTTGAACACATTCCAACACTTCGCACAATATCAGGTCTAGAGGAAGTTAGATACATAAGAGATCTAATCATTCCTCTATACCTAGTCTCATCAACATCTTTCTTAGTTTCACCCTTTTCTAACTTTGAGTTAGGGTGCATGGGTGTTCCCATGGGTTTGACATTTTTCATACCAAATTTCTTAACTAATTCCATGGCATACTTCTCTCGATGAATAAAAATTCCATTGTCAGTTTGCTTTATTTGAAGCCCAAGGAAGAAATTAAGTTTACCCATCATACTCATGTCAAATTCACTTGTCATGAGCTTTCTAAATTTAGCACAAAGGGTCTCATTAGCTGATCAAAAAATAGTCATCAACATAAATTTGGACTAAAATAAAAGAATCAACAACAAACCACAACAACAACAACAAAGCCTTGTCCCACTAAGTGGGGTCGGCTACATGAATCAAACGACGCCATTGTGCTCTGTCATGTATCATGTCTACAGAGAGACCGTTTACATGTAGATCTCGTTTGACCACCTCATGGATGGTCTTCTTAGGTCTTCCTCTGCCTTTCGCCCTTTGTCCATCTTCCATCTCATCCACCCTCCTGACTGGATGTTCTATCGGTCTTCTTCTCACATGTCCAAACCACCTGAGACGCGATTCAACCATCTTTTCCACAATAGGTGCTACTCCAACTCTCTCCCTTATATCTTCATTCCTTATTTTATCCAATCGCGTATGACCACTCATCCATCTCAACATCTTCATCTCTGCCACACTCAGCTTATGTTCGTGCTCCCCTTTAGCTGCCCAACACTCCGTACCATACAGCATAGCCGGTCTTATAGCGGTGCGATAGAATTTACCTTTAAGTTTTAAAGGCACTTTTTTGTCGCATATAAAACCAGATGCACTCCGCCATTTTGACCAACCTGCTTGGATCCTATGATTTACATCATGTTCAATCTCTCCATTATCCTGTATGATGCACCCAAGATACTTAAAACTTTTAACTTTTCGTAGGGTGTTCTCTCCAATTTTCACCTCTATATTGGAGTTTTCCCTTCTCAGACTGAACTTACATTCCATATATTCCGTCTTACTACAGCTTATGCGCAGACCATTCACTTCTAAAGCTTCTCTTCATAACTCCAACTTCTTATTTAGGTCTTCCCTTGACTCTCCAATAAGGACGATATCATCGGCAAAAAGCATGCACCATGGAACAGGCTCTTGGATGTGCTCTGTGAATACTTCCAAGACTAATGTGAAAAGGCATGGACTTAAGGATGATCCCTGGTGCAATCATATACCAATAGGAAATTCCTCTGTCACACCACCTTGAGTCTTCACACTAGCCCCATCATACATGTCTTTAATTGCCCGAATATATGCGATCCTTACTCTCCTCTTTTCTAAAACCTTCCATAAGACCTCCCTTGGTACCCTATCATACGCTTTTTCCAAATCAATAAACACCATGTGTAGATCCCTTTTATTACTACGATACCTCTCCATCATCCTTCT
>NC_029774.3:46437459-46442829 GCF_000817695.3 Arachis duranensis
TCCACCACCTCCATGGACTTTCCTGTTAGAGTGCCTATGTTCCATGTCCCAAATCTCAACCTTTTGTCGCTTCGACCTTTACCTTTTCCTTTGTGAACTAGCTTATTTACCCTCGTCCGTTCACGAAAACGCGAGAACCCTTGCTCATTTAACACTACATCCAGGCACCGATGCAGCGGCTCTTGCTTTGACACCGTACTCGAGCCATACGGCGCGTTACTTCCGGGTAACGACCTAGCTTTAGCGCAATAATGTCTTTGATTCATGTCATGGGGGGTTCGGCTATATTTTTACATTGGTTGCCGAAGACCTAACACAACCCTCCTCCTTTATCCGGGCTTGGGACCGGCTATGTACCGCAAGTGTAACATAGGCGGAGTTACTAAAATAAAAGAATCATTAGAATTTTTAATAAATAGAGTAGTATCTGTGGTATCTTTTTGAAATCCATTTTTCAAGATAAAAGAACTAAGTCTTTCATACAAAGCCCTAGGTGCTTGTCTTAGTACATAAAGAACTTTTGAAAGTTTGAAAACATGATTAGAAAATTCCTTATTTTCAAAGTCAGGTGGCTGAGCCACATACACTTCTCTATCTATTACTCTATTAAAAAATGCACATTTCACATCCATTTGAAATAATTTAAAACCACAATAAGCAGCATAAGCAAGAAGAAGTCTTAAGGCTTTCATTCAGGCAACAGGGACAAAGGATTCATCAAATTTTATTTCTTTCTCTTGATCATATCCTTGTGCCACCAATCTTCCTTTGTTTCTAGCTATGCTTCCATCTTCACCCAACTTGTTCCTGAAGATCCACTTGGTGCCGATCACTTTCTTTCCATTTGGCTTTGGAACAAGTGTCCAAACTTGATTCTTTTCAAATTCACGAAGCTCTTCCTCCATAGCCTTTACCCAAGAGGGGTCATCAAGTGCTTCCTTGATGTTTTGTGGCTCAATTTGAGAGAGAAAAGCTAGGTTTGATTCTTCATTTGCTTTTCTAGTGGAGGATCAAGTTGTGACACCTTGAGAGACGTCCCCAATGACAAATTCTTGTGGATAATTCTTTAAAAATCTCCACTTACGGGGTCTAGTGGACTTAGGAGTAGATTCGGTCACTGAGGGATTCAGAGAACTAGTATTCTCAGGAATTTTGCCTGTTTCAGGAGACAAAATATAATTGTCTCTTGCAAGATCTTCTACAGCAGCAATTTCATATTTAGGTAGCCCAGAAATTTCTTTCTCATGATTTTGGGCTTCTCCTTTGTTGCCTTGAACCTAATTTCCTGCATCACAATCTTCCAAGATACTTTGAACCAAGTTAGTGTCACAAAAGATAACATGTATGGACTCCTCAATAATTCTAGCATCTTGATGATAAACTCTATATGCTTTGCTAGTTTTGGAATATCCTACAAATAAACATTCATATGCCTTTGGATCAAATTTTTCTAGATTTTTTTTGTTATTTAGGAAAAAAATTTACATCTAAAGATATGTAGATAATTCAAATTTGGTGGGTGACCTTTCCAAAGTTCATAAGGAGTTTTCTTCAAAAATTTCCTTATGATTGCTCTATTCAAAATGTGGCAAGCCGTGTTAACAGCTTCAGCCCAAAGAAATTTTGGAACATTACTTTCACAAAGCATAACTCTTGTCATTTCTTGAATACTTCTTTTCCTTCTTTCAACAACACCATTTTTGTTGTGGTGTTCTTGGATAGGAAAAATTTTGTGATATTCCAAATTTCTCACAAAATGATTCAAATGATTGATTTTCACATTCAGTTCCATGATCACTTCTTATTAAGACAATCTTTAAATCCTTTTCATTTTGAATTTTCTTGCTAAAAATTTCAAATGCCGAGAAGGCATCATTTTTGTGTGCAAAAAATAAAACCCAGCCAAATCTTGTGTAGTCATCCACAATCACCAAACCATAATGTTTACCACCTAAGCTTTGGGTTCTTGTTGGACCAAATAAGTCAATATGTAGCAATTCAAGTGGTTTTTTAGTAGAGTTGTCTTCTTTTGATTTAAATGAATTCTTTGTTTGTTTTCCCATTTAACAAGCATGACAAGTGATATATTTGTCAATATTTATCAAAGGAAGACCTCTTATTAATCCCTTCTTGACAAGCTTGTTTATTTGAAACATGCTAGCATGGCCCAATCATTTGTGCCATAGCCACTTTTCAGATTCTTTGAAATGAAAATAGGCTATATTTTGATTATTTAGTTAATCAAGAGTGAGACTATACACATTATCACAATGATTTGCTACGAATAGCACTTCATTAGATTTTTCACTCACCACTCAACATTCTAATCTTTTGAATATTACCAAGTAACCCAAGTCACACAGTTGACTAATACTCAAAAGATTATGCCTCAAACCATCAACCAAAAAACATCATCAATGAAAGTAGAATGACCATTACCTACTTTTTCAACAGCTATAATTTCACCTTTTCCTTTATCTCCAAAGGTCACAAACCTTCCATCATATTTGTTGAGTTTGATGAAGAAGGTTGACCTTCCCGTCATGTGCCTAGAGCATCTGCTATCCAAGTACCACATATCTTTCTTCTTCTTGGATGCTAGTCAAATCTGCATAAAATATCAAGTGCATTAAAATCACAAACAACATATTAAGTTTGGTATCCTACTCTTCTTTTTTCAATAAAGCATTGTAAGTAAGAGTGACTAATATTCTTACAATTACAGTAATGATTTCCTGATGCATGTTTGGTGCACGAAATTGTGATCATCAATGGCGCCATCAACATGGTACGCTCAATTGCAATCTCAACTCTTTATCACAACTTCCCACAACTAACCAGCAAGTGCACTGGGTCGTCCAAGTAATAAACCTTACGCGAGTAAGGGTCGATCCCACGGAGATTGTTGGTATGAAGCAAGCTATGGTCATCTTGTAAATCTTAGTCAGGCGGATTCAAATGGTTATGGAGGATTGATAATTAAAATATGAATAAAACATAAAATAAAGATAGAGATACTTATGTAATTCATTGGTGAGAATTTCAGATAAGCGTATGGAAATGCTTTGTCGCTTCCGTCGCTCTTCTTTCCTACTGTCTTCATCCAATCCTTCTTACTCCTTTCCATGGCAAGCTGTATGTTGGGCATCACCGTTGTCAATGGCTACAGTCCCGTCCTCTCAGTGAAAATGTTCAACGCGCTCTGTCATAGCACGGTTATTCATCTGTCGGTTCTCAATCATGTCGGAATAGAATCCAGTGATTCTTTTGTGTCTGTCACTAACGCCCCACAATCGCGAGTTTGAAGCTCATCACAGTCATTCAATCCTTGAATCCTACTCAGAATACCACAGACATGGTTTAGACCTTCCGGATTCTCAAGAATGCCGCCATATATTCTAGCTTATACCACGAAGATTCTGATTAAGGAATCCAAGAGATATCCACTCAATCTAACGTAGAACGGAGGTGGTTGTCAGGCACACGTTCATAGATGAGAATGATGATGAGTGTTACGGATCATCACATTCATCAAGTTGAGGAACAATTGATATCTTAGAACAAGAATGAGCTGAATTGAATAGAAGAACAATAGTAATTGCATTAATACTCGAGGTACAGCAGAGCTCCACACCTTAATCTATGGTGTGTAGAAACTCCACCGTTGAAAATACATAAGAACAAGGTCTAGGCATGGCCATGAGGCCAGCCCCATGATCTAAGATAGCATAAGACTACTCAAAGATAGCTACCAAGATGAAAATACAATTGCAAAAGGTCCTATTTATAGAGAACTAGTAGCTTAGGGTTTACAAAAATGAGTAAATGACGTATGAATCCACTTCCGGGCCCAATTGGTGTGTGCTTGAGCTGAGCATTGAAGCTTCTATGTGTAGAGACTTTTCTTGGAGTTAAACGCCAGCTTTTGTGCCAGTTTGGGCGTTTAACTCCCACTTCTGTGCCAGTTCCGGCGTTAAACACCGGGCAGTCTTGAGCTGAATTGGAACGCCGGTTTGGGCCATCAAATCTCGGGCAAAGTATAAACTATTATATATTGTTGAAAAGCCCAGGATGTCCACTTTCCAACGCAATTAAGAGCGCGCTAATTGGGCTTCTGTAGCTCCAAAAGGTCCAATTCGAGTGCAGGGAGGTCAGAATCCAACAGCATCTGCAGTCCTTTTTCAGCATCTGAATCAGATTTTTGCTCAGGTCCCTCAATTTCAGCCAGAAAATACCTGAAATCACAGAAAAATACACAAACTCATAGTAAAGTCCAGAAAAGTGAATTTTAAATAAAAACTAATAAAAATATAATAAAAACTAACAAAAACATACTAAAAACATACTAAAAATAATGCCAAAAAGCGTATAAATTATCCGCTCATCACAACACCAAACTTAAATTGTTGCTTGTCCCCAAGCAACTGAGAATCAAATAGGATAAAAATAAGAGAATATACAATGAATTCCAAAAGCATCTATGAAGATCAATATTAATTAGATGAGCGGGGCTTTTAGCTTTTTCCCTCTGAACAGTTTTGGCATCTCACTTTATCCTTTGAAGTTCAGAATGATTGGCTTCTATAGGAACTCAGAATCCGGATAGTGTTATTGATTCGCCTAGTTAAGTATGATGATTCATGAACACAGCTACTTTATGAGTCTTGGCCGTGGCCCAAAGCACTCTGTTTTCCAGTATTACCACCGGATACATCCATGCCACAGACACATAAATGGGTGAACCTTTTCAGATTGTGACTCAGCTTTGCTAGAGTCCCCAATTAGAGGTGTCCAGGGTTCTTAATCACACTCTTTTTGCTTTGGATCACTACTTTAACCGCTCAGTCTCAAGTTTTCACTTGACACCTTCACACCACAAGCACATGGTTAGGGACAGCTTGGTTTAGCCGCTTAGGATAGGATGTTATTCCTGTAGGCACTCCTATCCACTGATGCTCAAAGCCTTGGATCCTTTTTATTTTTACCCTTGCCTTTTGGTTTAAAGGGCTATTGGCTTTTTCTGCTTGCTCTTTTTTTATTTTTTTGAATTCACTGCTTTTTCTTGCTTCAAGAATCATTTTTATGATTTTTCAGATCCTCAGTAACATGTCTCCTTTTTCATCATTCTTTCAAGAGCCAACAATTTTAACATTCATGAACAACAAATTCAAAAGACATATGCACTGTTCAAGCATACATTCAGAAATCAAAAGTATTGCCACCACATCAAAATAATTAATCTGTTATAAAATTTGAATTTCATGCAATTCTTCTCTTTTTCAATTAAGAACATTTTTCATTTAAGAAAGGTGATGGATTCATAGGACATTCATAACTTTAAGGCATAGACACTAAGACACTAATGATCAT
>NC_029774.3:46442862-46452401 GCF_000817695.3 Arachis duranensis
CATCTCAGGGATTTCATGATGAGGAATTTCCTCATGTCCATGAGTGGGATCTCTTGTGTGCTCCATCCTCTTTTTAGTGATGGGCTTGTCCTCATCAATGAGGATGTCTCCCTCTATGTTAATTCCAACTGAATTACAGAGGTGACAAATGAGATGAGGGTAGGCTAACCTTGCCAAGGTAGAGGACTTGTCCGCCACCTTATAAAGTTCTTGGGATATAACCTCATGAAGTTCTACTTCCACTCCAATCATGATGCTATGAATCATGATAGCCCGGTCTATAGTAGCTTCAGACCGGTTGCTAGTGGGAATGATTGAGCGTTGGATAAACTCCAACCATCCCCTAGCCACGGGCTTGAGGTCATGCCTTCTCAGTTGAACCGGCTTCCCTCTTGAATCTCTCTTCCATTGAGCGCCCTCTTCACAAATGTCTATGAGGACTTGGTCCAACCTTTGATCAAAGTTGACCCTTCTAGTGTAGGGGTGTTCATCTCCTTGCATCATGGGCAAGTTGAATGCCAACCTTACATTTTCCGGACTAAAATCTAAGCATTTCTCCTGAACCATTGTAAGCCAATTCTTTGGGTCCGGGTTCACACTTTGATCATGGTTCTTGGTGATCCATGCATTGGCATAGAACTCTTAAGCGATTGAGATTCTGACTTGTTGAATGGGGTTGGTAAGAACTTCCTAACCTCTTCTTCGGATCTCATGTTGGATCTCCAGATATTCACTCTTTTTGAGTTTGAAAGGGACCTCGGAGATCACCTTCTTCATGGCCACAACTTCATAGAAGTTGTCTTGATGCACCCTTGAGATGAATCTCTCCATCTCCCATGAGTTGGAGGTGGAAGCTTTTGCCTTCCCTTTCCTCTTTCTAGAGGTTTCTCTGGCCTTGGGTGCATAAATGGTTATGGAAAAACAAAAAGCAACGCTTTTACCACACCAAACTTAGAGGGTTTGCTCACCTCGAGCAAAAGAAGAAAGAAGGGAGTAGAAGAAAAAGAAAATTTAGGAGATGGAGGGGTCTTTGTGGTTCGGCCAAGGGGGAGAAGTAGTGTTTAGGTTGTGTGAAAATGAAGGAGTAAAGAAGGGTTTATATAGGGGTGGAGAAGGGGGTAGGGTTCGGCCATTATGGGTGGGTTTGGGAGGGAAAATGGTTTGAATTTGAATGTTAAGGTAGGTGAGGTTTTATGAAGGATGGATGTGAGTGGTGAAGAGAATGGTGGGATTTGATAGGTGAGGGGTTTTTGGGGAAGAGGTATGAAGGTGATTGGTGAGTGGGTAAAGAAGAGAGAGAGTGGTGGGGTAGGTGGGGATCCTGTGGGGTCCACAGATCCTAAGGTGTCAAGGATAGCTCATCCCTGCACCAAGTTGCGTGTAAAAACGCCCTTTCTGCCAATCCTGGCGTTAAACGCCGAGCTGCTGCCCCTTTTTGGCGTTTAACGTCAGCTTCTTGCCCATTCCTGGCGTTAAACGCCAGTCTGGTGCCCCTTTCTAGCGTTAAATGCTCAGAATGGTACCAGACTGGGCGTTAAATGCCCATTTTACTGTCTTCACTGGCATTTAAACGCCAGCAAGTTTTCCTCCAGGGTGTACTGTTTTTCTTTCTATTTTTCATTCTATTTTTGCTTTTTCAATTGATTTTGTGACTTCACATGATCATCAACCTACAGAAAACATAAAATAACAAAAGGAAAATAGATAAATATAACATTGGGTTGCCTCCCAACAAGCGCTTCTTTAATGTCAGTAGCTTGACAGTGGGCTCTCTTGGAGCCTCACAGATACTCAGAGCAATGTTGGAACCTCCCAACACCAAACTTAGAGTTTGACTATGGGGTTTCAACACCAAACTTAGAATTTAGTTGTGGCCTCCTAACACCAAACTTAGAGTTTGACTGTGGGGACTCTGTTTGACTCTGTTTTGAGAGAAGTTCTTCATGCTTCCTCTCCATGGTTACAGAGGAATATCCTTGAGCCATAAACACAAGGGATTCTTCATTCACTTGAATGATCAATTCTCCTCTGTCAACATCAGTCACAGCCTTTGTTGTGGCTAGGAAGGGTCTGCCAAGGATGATGGATTCATCCATGCACTTCCCAGTCTCTAGGACTATAAAATCAGCAGGGATATAATGGTCTTCAATTTTTACCATAACATCCTCTACGAGCCCATAAGCTTGTTTTCTTGAATTGTCTGCCATCTCTAGTGAGATTCTTGCAGCTTGTACCTCAAAGATCCCTAGCTTCTCCATTACAGAGAGAGGCATGAGGTTTATGCTTGACCCTAGGTTACATAGAGCCTTCTTGAAGGTCATGGTGCCTACTGTACAAGGTATTGAGAACTTCCTAGGGTCCTGTCTCTTTTGAGGTAATCTCTGCCTAGTCAAGTCATCCAGTTCTTTGGTGAGCAAAGGGGGTTCGTCCTCCCAAGCCTCATTACCAAATAACTTGTCATTTAGCTTCATGATTGCTCCAAGATACTTAGCAACTTGCTCTTCAGTGACATCTTCGTCCTCTTCAGAGGAAGAATACTCATCAGAGCTCATAAATGGCAGAAGTAAATCCAATAGAATCTCTATGGTCTCAGTGTGAGCCTCAGATTCCCATGGTTCCTCATTAGGGAACTCATTGGAGGCCAGTGGACGTCCATTGAGGTCTTCCTCAGTGGCGATCACTGCCTCTTCCTCCTCTCCAGTTTCAGCCATGTTGATGGCTTTACACTCTCCTTTTGGATTCTCTTCTGTATTGCTTGGAAGAGTACTAGGAGGGAGTTCAGTAACTTTCTTACTCAGCTGACCCACTTGTGCCTCCAAGTTTCTAATGGAGGACCTTGTTTTAGTCATGAAACTTTGAGTGATTTTGATTAGATCAGAGACCATGGTTGCTAAGTCAGAGTGGCTCTGCTTAAAATTCTCTGTCTGTTGCTGAGAAGATGATGGAAAAGGCTTGCCATTGCTAAACCTGTTTCTTCCACCATTATTGTTGTTGAAACCTTGTTGAGGTCTCTGTTGATCCTTCCATGAGAGATTTGGATGATTTCTCCATGAAGGATTATAGGTGTTTCCATAGGGTTCTCCCATGTAATTCACCTCTTCCATTGATGGGTTCTTAGGATCATAAGCTTCTTCTTCAGATGAAGCGTCCTTAGTACTGCTTGCTGCAGCTTGCATTCCAGACAGACTTTGAGAAATCATATTGACTTGCTGAGTCAATATTTTGTTCTGAGCCAATATGGCATTCAGAGTATCAATCTCAAGAACTCCTTTCTTCTGATTTGTCCTATTATTCATAGGATTCCTTTCAGAAGTGTACATGAATTGGTTATTCACAACCATTTCAATGAGTTCTTGAGCTTCTGCAGGCGTCTTCTTCAGATGAAGAGATCCTCCTACAGAGTTGTCCAATGACATCTTGGACAGTTTAGACAGACCATCATAGAAGATACTTATGATGCTCCATTCAGAAAGCATATTAGAAGGACACTTTCTGATCAATTGTTTGTATCTCTCCCAAGCTTCATAGAGGGATTCACCTTCCTTCTGTCTGAAGGTTTGGACTTCCACTCTAAGCTTACTCAATTTTTGAGGTGGAAAGAACTTTGCCAAGAAGGCATTGACTAGCTTTTCCCAAGAGTTCAGGCTTTCTTTAGGTTGTGAGTCCAACCATATCCTAGCTCTGTCTCTTACAGCAAAAGGGAATAGCATAAGTCTGTAGACCTCAGGGTCAACCCCATTGGTCTTGACAGTGTCACAGATTTGCAAGAATTCAGCTAAGAACTGATGAGGATCTTCCAATGGAAGTCCATGGAACTTGCAATTATGTTGCATTAGAGAAACTAATTGAGGCTTAAGCTCAAAGTTGTTTGCTCCAATGGCAGGGATAGAGATGCTTCTCCCATAGAAGTCGGGAGTAGGTGCAGTAAAGTCACCCAGCACCTTCCTTGCATTGTTGGCATCGTTGTTATTTTTGGCTGCCATGTCTTCTTCTTGTTTGAAGATTTCTGTTAGGTCCTCTACAGAGAGTAGTGCTTTAGCTTCTCTTAGCTTTTGCTTCAAGGTCCTTTCAGGTTCAGGGTCAGCCTCAACAAGAATGCTTTTGTCTTTGCTCCTGCTCATATGAAAGCGAAGAAAACAAGAAAGTATGGAATCCTCTATGTCACAGTATAGAGATTCCTTGAAGTGTCAGAGAAAAAGAAGAATAAAAGGAGTAGATAGAGATAGAAGAATTCGAACACATAAAGAAGAAGAGAGTTCGAATTGCACCTTGATGAGGAGTCTTAGTCCTTTAAATAGAAGGATGTGAGAAGAGGGGAAGAATTTTCAAAAATAAAGTAAAAGATTTTAAAATAATTAAAAGAAATTTTGAAAATTTGAGTGATGATTTTCGAAAACTAAGATTGAGAAAGAAATAAAGTGATTTTTGAAAAAGATTTTGAAATTAGAAATAAAAAAGATATGATTTGAAAACTATTTTGAAAAAGATGTGATTAAGAAGATATGATTGAAAAACAATTTAAAAAAAGATTTGATTTTTAAAATTAATGACTTGGCTAACAAGAAATTTAAAAGACATGATTCAGACATTAAACCTTTCTCAACAGAAAAGGCAACATACTTGAAAGTTTTGAATCAAATCATTAATTGTTAGCAAGTATTTTTGAAAAATGGAAAGAAATTGATTTTGAAAATATATGATTGAAAAGATACGATTTGAAAAAGATTTGATTTTGAAAAATTATGAAAACTTGAAAAAAAAATTGAATTAAAAACAAAATCTTCCCTCTTGTGTCAGCCTAGCGTTAAACGCCCAGAATGGTATCCATTCTGGCGTTTACCGCCCAAAAGTCTACCTTTTTGGGCGTTAAACGCCCAGCCAGGTACCCTGGCTGGCGTTTAAACGCCAGTTTTCCTTCCTCACTTGGCGTTTTGAACGCCCAGCTTTTTTTGTGTAATTCCTCTGCTGTATGTTCTGAATCTTCAATTCTCTGTATTATTGACTTGAAAAGACACAAATTAAAATTTTTTTTTGAATTTTTAATGATGAGGAATAATCAAAATGCAACTAAAATCAAATAAACAATGCATGCAAGACACCCTTAGAAGTTTGTATACTATTGACACTAACAAATTGAGAATGCATATGAGAAACAACAAAATACTCAAGACAAGAGAATTTAAAGATCAGAGCAAGGAAATCATCAAGAACAACTAGAAGATCAATGAAGAACATAATGCATGTAATTTTCGAAAATTAGAAGAATAAAGACATGCAATTGACACCAAACTTAAAATATAAAACTAAACTCAAATAAAAGACTCTAAACCACAAAAATAAAATATTCCTAATCTAAGCAACAAAATAAACCGTCAGTTGTCTAAACTCGAACAATCCCCAGCAACGGTACCAAAAACTTGGTGCACGAAATCACAATCACACTTTTGCAATCCCGCACAACTAACCAGCAAGTGCACTGGGTCGTCCAAGTAATACCTTACGTGAGTAAGGGTCGATCCCACGGAAATTGTAGCTTGAAGCAAGCTATGGTTATCTTGTAACTCTTAGTCAGGATATCAATAATTCTCAGATTTAATTGTAAAAAGTAAAAGAACATGAAATAAATACTTGTTTTGCAGTAATGGAGAACAAGTTGAGGTTTTGGAGATGCTATATCTTTTGAATCTCTACTTTCCTACTGTCTTCTTCTTCATGCACGCAAGGCTCCTTCCATGGCAAGCTGTATGTTGGGTTTCACCGTTGTCAATGGCTACCTTCCATCATCTCAGTGAAAATGTTCAACGCATGCTATCACCGCATGGCTAATCATCTGTCGGTTATCGATCATGTCGGAATAGAATCCAGTGATTCTTTTGTGTCTATCACTAACGCCCAACACTCGCGAGTTTGAAGCTTGTCACAGTCATTCAATCCTCGGATCCTACTCGGAATACCACAGACAAGGTTTAGACTTTCCGGATTCTCAAGAATGGCCGCCAATGGGTTCTAGCTTATACCACGAAGATTCTGCTTAAGGAATCCAAGAGATACACACTAAAACGAAGGTAGAACGGAGGTGGTTGTCAAACACACGTTCATAGGTGAGAATGGTGATGAGTGTCACGGATCATCACATTCATCAGGTTGAAGAACAAGTAGTATCTTAGAATAGAAGCAAGCGTGATTGAATGAAAAATAGTAGTAATTGCATTAATCCATCAAGACACAGTAGAGCTCCTCACCCCCAACCATGGGGTTTAGAGACTCATGCCGTAGGAAGTACACAAAGAAACGTGTAATGCGTCATGAGGTACAGATACAATGTCAAAAGATCTTATTTATAGTGAACTAGTAACCTAGGATATACAGAAATGAGTAAATGACGTAATGAATCCACTTCCGGGCCCACTTGGTGTGTGCTTGGGCTGAGCATTGAAGCTTCTATGTGTAGAGAGTTTTCTCGGAGTTAAATGCCAGCTTTTGTGCTAGTTTGGGCGTTTAACTCCCACTTCTGTGCCAGTTCCGGCGTTAAACACCGAACAATCTTGAGCTAATTTGGAACGCCAGTTTGGGCCATCAAATCTCGGGCAAAGTATAGACTATTATATATTGCTAGAAAGCCCAGGATGTCTACTTTCCAATGCGATTGAGAGCTCGCCAATTGGGCTTCTGTAGCTCCAGAAAATCTACTTCGAGTGCAGGGAGGTCAGAATCCAACAGCATCTGCAGTCCTTTTTCATCCTCTGAATCAGATTTTTGCTCAGGTCCCTCAATTTCAGCCAAAAAATACCTGAAATCACAGAAAAACACACAAACTCATAGTAAAGTCCAGAAAAGTGAATTTTAAATAAAAACTAATAAAATATAATAAAAACTAACTAAAACATACTAAAAACATACTAAAAACAATGCCAAAAAGCGTATAAATTATCCGCTCATCAATGTTGCTGAAATTGATTTAAGTTTTGATATTAGAAATAATTAAAAGACTGAAGTCTTCTGGTTTTTAAAGAATGGGCATTTCTTTTGACAAAATTATTTTTGTTATTAGTATTTCTTTTTGCAAATGCATTCAAACCAGAATTTTTGAAAGCATATGGACTTCTTGAATAAGAGGTTCTTTTGTGAAATTGTAGGTTTTTGAAAGCAACCTCATTGTTTGAGACATAGCCCAGACCCGACTTGTTTGGTGTGGGTTCGGTTCTTGAAGATGATGTAGTTTCATCAAAATAAGATTTTTCAAATTCCTCTTCATAGGTGGGAACATATTCAAGATCAGATTTGTTGATGGTGGATTTTGTTTTTGAAGAAGAGGCCATGAATTTTGTAGAAGAATTATAAAAAACTGCACTCTCTTTTATCACATAGCTTAAATAAGATTTTTCAAGCAATGGTCTTTGATTTGCAAGTAATTTGTCAAAGTTACTAGAACTATGAGCAAATTTTGCTAAATCACTATTCAATCCTTTAATCATTTCATTTGACTTTTCATTCTCAGCAACAATCTCTTGAGAATGATTTACAATGTGCTTTCCTTTAAGTTTCTCAAGTTCAGATTTCAGAAATCTATTTTCTTCAATAATATCCAAAGCATTTATTGTATTTGTTCAGATTGTGCTTTCCTTTAAAAATTATTTTTAACTTTCAATATTTCTTTTTTAGATTTGCATTTATTGTATTTGTTCAGCAATTTTTTAGAATTGAGGGTGAGATCATTAATGATAACATGTAAATCATCTATGGACAAGTCATAGTAATTTACCTCATCAAGTTGATCCTCACCAGCCATGAAGCAGATTTGAGCTTCACATTCAGAGTCTTTTTCCTCATCCGAATCGTTCTCAAGATCTTCCCAAGATGACATGAGCACTCTCTTCTTTTCTTTCTTTCCTTTATCCTCCTTCTTGATAGGGGTGGCAACTGGGCGGGTAGGGGCGGGTTTTTGCTCTACCCGACCCTGCCCCGCTAACGAATGGATTTTTGACGGTTTAGAATTTCACTAGTGAAATCTCGTTGTAAAGTATAGTTTCTAAACCAACAATAATCCTTTCATACAAAAGATTGTTTGTCACAAGTAACAAACCCCTAATTTTATAAACCGAAGTATTTAAACCTCGGGTCGTTCTCCCTAGGAATTACAATAAAGTGTCTTGTTATTGGTTTGAGTTATTTTGGGGTTTTGATATGAAGCATGAAAGATAAATGGCAATGAAGGTAAACTAACAAGTATAAAAGAATCTTGGCAAGGTATGAAAATTAGAAGTCCTATCCTAGTTATCCTTCTCAATTGTGATGAGAATTGTTCATTGCTCCCACTTAGTTAACCTCTAACCATGGAGGAAAGTCAAGTGGATGAATCAATTTGATTCCTCAAGTTCTAATCAACTCCTAAAGGAAAGACTAGCTTTAGAGGTATTCAAATTAATTAGCAATTTCTAACTGTCAACCAACAAGGGAATAAGATAACTCAAGAGTTACTAACTACTCTACCTAGGCCAAGAGGAGCAAAACCTACACTAAGTTCCAACTAAGTATTTCATCAAACACTTGGAAGGCATAAAAGAAAAGCATAGTAAATTGATAACAAGAATAGAATCTAACAACAATTATTGTAAAGAATTAACAACAACAATCAAGGAAATCACAACTATCATGAATTACCTCAAATTGCATTATTGAACAGAAACAAAGGAACAACAATCTATCCAAAACAAAATGAAGAATTACAATTATGAAAGCACATAACTAGAAAGGGAGAGATGAGAAGATTGAGAATTGATAAAAGAAAATTGAATCAAAGCATGAATTAAACCTAGATCTAAGATGAGGGATTAACCTAAACCTAATCCTAATTCTAGAGAGAAGTGAGAGTTTCTCTCTCTAGAAATTAACTCTAAACTAATCCTAGTGAATGTGTATTGTTGCCTAGTTCATTCTCCAATGCCTTTCCCTTAATCCTTCATCCTTATATTCCTCTTCCTTAGCATTTGGCGCCAAAATGGGTTCAGAAACCCTCTTAAATCGCCAGGCACGTGTTGCATTAGTGAGGTCATGTGCCATCATCGGCGCGTGCGCGCAAGGTACGCGTGCGTCCTTGACCACATTGCAATGTGCGCGCGAGCGCCTTGTGCGCGTGCGCGTGCATAGCTGACTTTGCTTCTTTGACTTTTTATGCTTCTCTCCACTTGTATGCTTCCTTCCTTGCTTCCTTTGATCCATGCCTAGCCTATTTCATCCTGAGATTACTAACAAACACATCAAGGCATCTTATGGAATCAAAGAGAAACTAGAATTTATCAGAATAAGACTTAAAAAGCATGTTTTTACACTTAAGCACGAATATGGGAGAGATAACAAAACCATGCTAATTCATAGGCCAGATGTGACAAAAGGTTATCAAAATACTCTAAATCCAATGCAAAACAAACCGTCAAATTGGGGTTTGTCACCCGCCGTACAAAAACCCGCATCAAACCCGCCCCACTTCTACCCACGGGTAGTAAAATGTTAACCCCTAACCCGCCCCTACGGGTACCCGC
>NC_029774.3:46452482-46469240 GCF_000817695.3 Arachis duranensis
CCACCAAAGAACCCGCCCCGTTAAAACCCGCCCCAGTGCGGGGACGGGTAATTACCCGCCCCGAACGGGTAGGGGCGTGGTGGGTATCCGCGGGTTCGGGTAGTGTTGCCACCTCTACTTCTTGAGTTTCGAGCAGTTGTATTTAAGATGTCCAGCCTCCTTGCAGTTGTGGCAAATCACTTTGCTTATATCCTTCTTGTACTATTTTGAGCTCGAGCCCTTGTACTTGCCTTTGTTCCTCATTAGCCTTCTAAGCCTCCTAGCAAAAAACACAAGTTCATTATCTGAAAAACTGTCACTAGATTCACACTCTTTTGGTTCGACTTTTGACTTAAGGGCTGTTCCCTTTTTCTTTGAGTCTTAGCTTATATGTGTGGTTTCATAAGCAAGAAGTTTCCTTCTCAGCTTATCATAGGTTATAGGACTTAGGTTATTACTCTCAGCTAGGACAGTGGCTTTTGTTTCCCATTCCTTTGTGAGGCTTCTAAGGACTTTTCTCACTAGGGTTTGTTTTGTGTGTGTTAAACCCATAGCATCAAGGCTGTTGATTATGATTAAGAATCTCTCAAATATTTCATCAATACTTTCTCTATCCTTCATGTTAAACATCTCATACTCTTTTCGCAGCATATCAATCCTTGTTTCTTTGACTTGTTTGGTGCCTTCGTGTGTAACCTAGAGTTTCTCCCATATTTGTTTGGCTATCTTGCATCTGGAAACCTTTCGGTACACCTCAAAGCTGATAGCACAGTGTAGCAAGTTAAAGGATTTAGCATTCGGTTCCACTTTCTTCTTGTTGTCATCATTCCATTCAGTTTCCTCTTTTGGAGTCACCACTCCATCAGCACTTGTCTTTGTTGGAATTTTGGGGCCGCTCACAACAATCTTCCATATGTTGTAGTCGATGGATTGGATGAAGATTCGCATCCTTTCTTTCCAGTAGGCATAGTTCTTCCCATTGAAAAAGGGGGGCCTTGACGAACAAATTTCTTACGTGGTCTAGAATTCACAAATAAAAGCTCGTTGAAAGTATAGCTTCTAAACCAACAAGGAATCCATTCATGCAAAAATTTGGTTGTCGCAAGTACAAACTCCTAATAAAATTAATAACCGAAGTATTTAAATCTCGAGTCGTCTCTCAAAGAATTGCAGGGAAGTGTTCCTGTTATTGGTTATGTAAAGGTAAATTTTGGGGTTTTTAATATAAAGCAAGAATAGTAAATGGCAAAAGGAATAAACTAATAACTAGAAAAGCTCTTGGCAAGGTATGAGAACTGGATGTCCTATCCTAGTTATCCTTATCAATTGTGATGAGAATTGTTCATTGCTCCCACTTGGTCAACCTCTAACTATGAAGGTATGTCAAGTGGATAAATTAATTTGATTTCCTAGGTCCTAGTCAACTCCTATGGAAAGACTAGAGTTAGTGGAATTCAAATCAACTAGCACAAACATAACAATTATCCATCAACAAAGGAGTTTGATAACTCAAGTGTCACCAATTACTTAACCAAACCCAAGAGATTCAATAACAACAAATGGAGAAACAAACAATAAACATGAAATACCTCAAATTGCATTAATAAGTGAAATAAAATATAACATGAGAATCATAAATTGAAGTAATAGAATAAATAAAAGTAGAAGAGAAACTAAATTTGAAGGAACATTGAACCTGGAAATGGGAAGAAATAAACCTAAAACTAAGAGAAATCCTAAATCTTAAAACTAGAGAGAGGAGAGAGCCTCTCTCCCTAAAATCTACATCTAAAACCTAAAATTATGAATGAGAAGTCGTTGATGATTCCCCCACTCTACAATCTCTAATCTGTGTTTTCTGGACCAAAAACTAGGTAAAAAATAGTCCAGAAATTGCCCATAGCAATTTCTGCAGTCGTAGTATGTCGCGCATACGCGCCAGGTGCGCTTGTGCGCTGATGGACTCTTCGCCAATGTGCACATGCGCGTCAAGTGCACGTGTGCGTCACCTAGCTGCATGGCCACTATAGTAAATTATATATTATTTTAAAGTCCCAGACGTTAGCTTTCCAACGCAACTAGAACTGCCTCATTTGGACCTCTATAGCTCAAATTATGATCGATTGAGTGCGAAGAGGTCAGGGCTGACAGCTTTGCAGTTCCTTTAGCTTCTTGTATTCCTTCCATTTTTGCATGCTTCATTTCCATCCTCTACGCCATTCCTGACCTGTAATCTCTAAAAATACTTAACACACATATCAAGGCATTAAATGGTAATGACAGAGGATTAAAATTAGCTAAATTAAGACCAAAGAAACATGTTTTCAATCATAGTACAAAATCAGGATGGAAAATGTAAAACATGCAATTTACATGAATAAATGTGAGATTAGTGGATAAAATCCACTCAATTAAGCACAAGATGTACCACGAAATAGTGGTGCGTTAAATCTCCCCACACTTAAACATTAGCATGTCCTCATGCTAAACTCAAGAGAAACTATAAGAGTGAAGAGGAATGGTAGGATGTATGAAATGCAACCTATTTATATGAATGCAACTACATGCAAAATGCTTTTACTTACTTGGTGAAAAGTAAACAAGTCCTTCAAGAAGAAATATGAACTGGATCTCACTAATTCAAATCATAAAATAAAGTACAGGTAAACTTGCAAAAGAAAATCGCTCATGAAAGCCAGGAACAAGGAATCGAGCATCAAACCCTTACGGGAGGTGTATACACTCTAATCGCTCAGGTGTTTAAGGTTCGATTCTCTTAATTCTCTACTAATCTTGCTTTCTAAGGCTTGCTCTTCTTCTACCAATCAATAAAGAATTAATGCATAGATACACATATCAAGAGGTCTTTTAAGGGTTGTAATGGGGTTAAGGTCAAGGTAGGATTGTATTTGGTCAAGTGGACTAGAATCTGAATCCTTAATTAACCTAAACTTTCCACCTAACTTAGGACAATCCATGTAATCAAAATACACAACCTAACTTATCCATTAACCATGTTTTGCACATATTCAAGCATCCCAAATTTAAGTACAACTCATATGCATTGATATTATTACTTAACTTGGGGGCATTTTGTCCCCTTTTTATTATTTGCTCTTTTTTTTCTTTTTCTCATATTTTTTTCATTTCTCTTTTCTTTTCTTATGTGCCCCTTTTTATTATTTGCTCTTTTTTTTATTTTTCTCATTTTTTTCATTTCTCTTTTCTTTTCTTATGTTTTTCTCAATGCATATGATTAAATTATTGCATGCATAAACATGTGCTTAACATTCTTGTTCATATTCTCTCAAGACTACACAACACCCAATTCTCAAACCAAATGTTTTCAAACCCAATTTCCCCACACTTAATTCGTGAGCACTCTCACTAGTCTAAACTAACCAAGGATTCAAATTAGGGACATTATTGTTTTCCCTTAGAGTTAGTGATGTGGTAAAGTAAAGAACAAAGGGGTAAAATAGGCTCAACTTTGGTTTGCAAGGGATAATGAAAGGGTAAGGCCATATGGGTATGTAAGCTCAGAGAAACAAAGGCCTCAATCATATAAGTGTATGCATACATCAAACCATGGAAATATAGAATTAAGCAAGATATAGATCACAATTTTAGAAAGAACAACACAAACCAAAACAAAATATTGGTTGACAAAATACAACCAATCAATTAGGCTCAAAATCTCACTGATTTTGTGTGTTCGAGCTCTAAACCATGTTCCAATAATAATTTCTTTAAACAAGTTTGACAAAAATTGTATCCAAATTAGTGAAATGCTATAAACTAATAACTAGAAAAGCTCTTGGCAAGATATGAGAATTGGATGTCCTATCCTAGTTATCCTTATCAATTGTGATGAGAATTGTTCATTGCTCCCACTTGGTCAACCTCTAACTATGAAGGTATTTTAAGTCGATAAATCGATTTGATTTCCCTGGTCCTAGTCAACTCTTATGGAAAGACTAGAGTTAGTGGAATTCAAATCAACTCGCACAAACATAACAATTATCCATCAACAAAGGAGTTTGATAACTCAAGTGTCACCAATTACTAAACCAAATCCAAGAGATTCAATAACAACAAATGGGGAAATAAACAATAAACATGAAATACCTCAAATTGCATTAATAAGTGAAGTCAAATCTAACACGAGAATTCATAAATTAAAGTAATAGAATAAATAAAAGTAGAAGAGAAACTAAATTTGAAGGAACATTGAACCTGGAATTGGGAAGAAATAAACCTAAAATTAAGAGAAATCCTAAATCCTAAAACCTAGAGAGAGGAGAGAGCCTCTCTCCCTAGAATCTACATCTAAAACCTAAAATTTGGAATGAGAAGTCGTTGATGATTCCCCCACCCTGCAGCCTCTAATCTGTGTTTTCTGGGCAAAAACCTGGGTCAAAAACAGCCCAGAAATTGCCCTCAGTGATTTCTGCAGTCGCAGTACGTCGCGCATGTCGCGCGTATGCGTCAGGTGCGCGTGCGCGCCGATGGACACTTCGCCAATGTGCGCGTGCGCGTCAAGTGCGCGTGCGTGTTGCCTAGCTGCATGTTCACTATAGCAAATTATATGTCATTTCGAAGCCCCAGACGTTAGCTTTCCAACGCAACTAGAACTTCCTCATTTGGATCTCTATAGCTCAAGTTATGATCGATTGAGTACGAAAATGTCAGGGCTGACAACTTTGCAGTTCCTTCAGCTTCTTGTATTCCTTCCACTTTTGCATGATTCCTTTCCATCCTCTACGCCATTCTCACACTATAATCTCTGAAAATACTTAACACACATATTAAGGCATTGAATGGTAATGAGAGTGGATTAAAATTAGCTAAATTAAGACCAAAGAAATATGTTTTCAATCGTAGCACAAAATCAGGAAGAAAAATGTAAAACATGCAATTTACATTAATAAATGTGAGATTAGTGGATAAAATCCACTTAATTAAGCACAAGATGTACCACGAAATAGTGGTGCATCAGGCCTATTGTTTGACTGACCTTCTGTTAGAGTGTAGAAAACTGTGATTGTGCCCAAGTTATTTTCCATTAGATCTTTGCTCCAAGCTGTTAGGCTTGATTCTTGAGACCTTGGCTCTTGATACCAATTGAAGGTTACTGAAGGCTTAGAGAAAAAGGGTTGAATCTATGGCCTTTTTTTTACTTTGATAGATTATGTCTTTAAACCCAACTTCAACTTTGATTTCTCTTTGAACAGTGCAATAGAAAATTTAAGAGACAATTTTGTTTTGTCTCATAAATTTCTGAAAACAGAACAACAAAAGAAAGGATGAAGTTGACACAGTCATGTATCCTGGTTCAGCTGCCTTGTACAATGCAAGCTACATCCAGTCTCCACCACAACAGTGTTTGAATTTTTACTATAGTCAAAGTATTACATACACCAATTTTTTAGGATTCACACAATCCTATCTGGAACACACAAGTTTCTAACTAAACTTGACTTGGTTATACTAATACCTATACTCTTTACACTAAGTGCTTACCCAACTTAGCAAGGGGCACCTCACAGGTACAAGACACAAGACAGAAAATACAACCAAAAGGAATCTGAAATCACTCTTGGCTTTTCTCTCAAGTGTTTCACTCAGTCTTTTTCACTCTTAAGCTTTTTCTCAATGTCTCTCTTTCAGCCTTTTACCTCTCAAAGAAAATACAGAAAGATATACATTGAAATTAAAATACAAAACTATAAAACATGAAGGAGATTGATGTATAAAAGCCTTTGTTACTATACGTTGAACCGGATTTAGCTATCTCTGATGAAGCTCTTCATCTTGGCAGAATGTTTCTTTAACTTAGAAACACTGTCCAAAACGTTGAACTCTTCACAGGAAAGCTCTCAAACAAACACATATTCTGGTTCTCTCTCCTTTTTTTTCAAAACAGAAAAACATTTTCCTTTTGTACCTTGTGCAGAGTCATGATTTAGGTTTTCTCCAGTCAACTCCTTGGACCTCTCACTTCCCTAGTTTTTCAGTTATTTTTTCTTATTTAGTCCCCAAATTAGGGATTTCCAAGCTGGACCTTTTTGCTTGACCGAAGACATTAGAGCAGCAAAAGAAAACTTGTTTAGTGGTAAACCCAAATCCAAACCATAAAAAATGTGCTTTGGCTCCAAGTAACTTTGTAAGCCATTAATTCACAGCAGTAGAAATCAAAAACCACTTCTTCTATTTATCTCAAAAATTGCATTGCAGAGATGTGAAGAAGAAGTGAAAAAATTATCTTGCATGTAAATGGAAATAAATCACCTTTATCCTCTAACTTAGCTTAACTTGCTTTGATTAGGGCGATAAGACGTTTGCTTTTGTGATTTACCTTTCTCTTTCTTTCTTCTCTGGTGAATAAACCAGGAAGAAGAAACTCTCTCTCTTTCTTCAAGAATCTGAACGATGAAAGCAATGTGAATGCTGTCTTTGAAAAGCTTTAACTTGGGCTTGGATTGGCTTTACATACCATTCAACCCAATTAATCTTTTTGCTACTTTTACTTAGGCTTAGATTGAAGATGTGAGTAGCTCCTTTTTCTTTGTTTCAATTTGTTTGGGCTGCTACATTTTTATTTTTTTGGTCTGCAACATTAGCAAAAGCTTATCAAAAAACAATTGGGTGTTTAACCCAATAAATTAATATTTGTCATCATCATTAAACTAATTGTATTCTTATTTCAACACCATCTTGCTTGATATGTCATCCTTGATTGATTCTTATAATACTCATCATCATAATAAATTAGTTAAACTAAAAAATAATTGATTGTGTTTGTTATAATAAGGTATCAAAACAAATATTGACTCAACAATCTCTCTTTTGATGACAAACATGATTAAATTTTAAAAAGGAGAGAGCAAAGAGACGATTTTTCTAAATTTCAGGAAGCAACTCCTATTTATGAGCATCCATTAATCAAGTTTAATAGCTAAAAGTTGTGGAGCCTAATCATTTACAACAACAGCACACATATGCCAAAGAAATACTAAACATAGTTTGATGTGTATAACCATTAGGTATCAAAGCAATATGATTAAATATATTAGAGAAACAAAATAAGCTTAGTTTAATCTTTACTTTTTCTTCCTTTTGTCATCAAGGTGGCAAACAAAGAAAGGTTCAAACTTCAGCAGCAACAGCAACGAAAAGACTATAAAAAGTTAGAGGCATTTATAATTGATGCAAAATTAAAATAGGAAAGATTTTGAAATTGGTTTGAAAAAGAATTTTAGAATAAAATTTCAAAATAAATTGAATGATTAATGCAGAAAATATTTTGACTAAAAATAATTTTGTTGTAGTAAGAAAAGGTTTTCGAAATAAATGCAGAGATTGTATAAAACATTCAAGAAAGATATAAAGGTGGCAACTTAAAAAAGAACTCGTTTATCATCTGCCCAAAAAATTGTCTCGACCTGAGAGATAAAAATTCAAAAAATTTTGATAGTTCAGAAAAAAAGATTAATAGTTTTTGGCAAAATTTAGTTGCATGTATTTTTGGAACTACACCTATTCCAAAGTCATTTTCAATCTCTGTGTCATCTAAAATAACATCCATTTTTTCAATGGCTATGATCTTCCTTTACCATTATCTCTGAAAGTCACAAATCTACTAACATATTCACTTAGCTTAATGAAGAATGTAGACTTTCCAATCAAGTGTCTCGAATATCCACTATCAAGATACCACATGTCCTTGTTCCTTTTCGGATGTAAGACAAACCTATCATACTTTCAAGAAATTTTAGGTATCCAAACTAATAACGTGAATCCTTTTATGTTAATTCTTCTTGATTTTCTATGAGTATTATAATTACAAACAATATTATAAACATGATTACCAACTTTCTTTTTGTAAATAAAGCATTGAGGAGAAAAATGCTAGCTCTATTTCAATTGAAACAAGTATTGCTTCTTGCTGAAATTTTAGAATTGAGAGAAGGATTCTTGTTTTTTATATAAGTTCCCTTTTGATTTTTATGAAAAATTAGTTCGGTCCTTTTGGTTTTAGATGAGGAGGCTTCAAAATCATTTTTTAAATCTATTTTTTTTCCTCCACAAAACCAAAACCGGATTTTATGAAAAGAGGCTTTTGATTAGTATGAACTTTGTCCAAGTTTGCAGAACCTTGAGAAAACTTTGCTAAATCAATATTTAAGTTCATAATTCTCTCATGCAATTCTTTTTTTTTTTGCAAGAACATCACTTATATCAGTGGCCGAATTCCTCATTTTTAAATCTTCTATTTTAGTTTTCAAAAACTCATTTCTTATTTCAAAACACTAGAGGATTTAGCTTTGCTTAATTGTTCCTTGAGTTTGGCATTCTACAATTTCGAGGCTTCATTTTTCTTTTTACATTTACTATACTTTTCATAAAGCTTTGCATAATTTTCAATTAAATCTTCAATAATAAAATATAATTGATCAGTTGGAAGTTTAGTATAATTTACCTCATCATAATTGGTTTGATCAGCCATGACACAAATTTAGGCTTCATGGTCAGAATCTTTTTTTTTTCAGTGTCAATTTCGAGATCTTCTCATGATGCCATTAGAACATTCTCTTCTCCGTTTTTGCTATCCTCTTTTTTTTGTGGATAATCAGATCCGTGAAGACTGGATTTTTTACAGTGATGACAGATAACCTTGCTTTGGTCTCTTTTGAAGTTCTTTGAAAAAGATCTTTTTTTTTTCACTTTGTCTCGTTATTCTCCTAAGCCTTCAAGCGAAGGAGATAAGCTCATCATCAGAGAGATCATCTTATGATTCTTCATCTTTGGATGAGATCTTGAATTTTAGTGCAAGATCTTTTTTCTGGTTCATGACAAGTTGTTTCGTATGCCAGCCATTTTTCTCTCGTCTCATCATAGGAAGTTCTTTTTAGATCATTGTCTTCACAATTGTTATGCTCTTAATTTTTCATTCTTTAGTGAGGCTTCTTAGAATCTTTTTCAGGAGGTCTTTCTCAGTGTGTTTCTTCCCAATAGCATCAAGATTATTTATGATTACGGAGAATCTTTCACACATCTCATCTATGCCTTCACCTTCCTTCATGAGAAATATTTCGTACTCTTTCATAAGCTTGTTAACTCGAGTTTCTCGAACTTGTTAAGTTCTTTCATGAGTGAGCAGCAGCTTGTACCATATCTCCTTTGTGATTTTGCATGTTGAGACTTTTTTGAATTTCTCAAAGCTAATTGCATAACGCATTAAATTGATAGTTTTGGCATTTAGCTCTATTTTCTTTGTGTCTCCGTTATTCCATTCCATATATTCTTTTGGAACAATATTTTCTTCATTGAGTTTAGTAGGAACATTTCGTCCATTGAGAATGATCTTTTAGATATTGTAAGCAATGAATTGCATGAAGATTCTTACCTTTTTTTTCCAATAGGCATAGTTAGTACCATTAAAAAATGGCAGCCTATTATTGGATTGTCCCTCCATTAGAGTGAGGGCAACAACATTGTTTGCTATGGATCATTAACCCCGAGCTGTGAAGCTTACTCATGAGCCTAAGCTATGATGCTAATTGAAGGTTCACAACTGAGTTGAGAATGAGGGTTGAATCAAGCAACCACTTTTAGACGTGAATAAATGATGCGGGATTTTACAACCCACACTACTAACTGGCAAGTGCACCGGGTCGTACCAAGTAATACCTTATGTGAGTAAGGGTCGATCCCATGAGAATTGATGGATTAAGCAACAGTTATTGAGTGATGAGCTTAGTTAGGCAAGCAGAAAATGGTTTTGAGATATTCAAAAAGCATTAAACAGTACTTTAAAAATTTCAGAAAGCAAGCAGCAATGAGTTGGGAATAAAATATTTGAGAAAGCAGTTAAGGTTTTAGAGTTATCTAATTTCCGAATTTAACTTTTATTACTAATTAATTTAATCATGCAAGATTTAATTTCATGGTAAACTATACGTGACTAGACCCTAATTCCTTAGACCTTCCTAGTCTCCTCTAAAATTCATTAATCGCCAATTCCTTGGTCAATTAATTCCAATTAGAGGGTGATGATCAATTTCTAGTTTATATGCCAAAAGAATCCTAATTATCCATAAATAAGGGGATTATATGTCACGTATCCCATTAATTACAAACAATTAAAAATTCAGTATAATATTTTTTCAAGCTGTTTTTCAAGTAAAGAGCTTTTCCAAGTTTTACGAGAACTCAATTAGAACATGGGTCATACTTCCGATCCACCCAATATTCATAGAATAAAGAACGTAAACAATTGTTAAAATATAAATCAAGACATGAATTAAATTAAAAAGATCAAACGAATCAATCCATGAAAATAGACAGAGCTCCTAACCTTAACAATGAAGGATTAGTTGCTCATGGTTTAGAGAAGAAAAATAATGGTTCTTGTAACAATTAGGTACCGTGTCTAAATGTACAGAGTTCCTATTTATAACTAATCCTAATAAATTTAAAATCTAATTATCTAAAAATAATATCTTTTCCTAAAAATCAGATTTGAATTTAAATTCGAATTAATTAACAAGTCTTCCGCTAATGGGTGGGGACCACTTGAGTTGTCCATTCTGCAGCTTCTAATCTGTGTTTTCTGGGCTGGAAACTGGTTCAAAAGGCGGCCCAAAATCCACGTCAGTGATTTTCTGTAAATTCTGCAGATTGCGCACGTCATGCGTACGCGTCAGTCATGCGTACGCGTTGCTGGTCTTCTTCGCAAGTCACGCAGACGCATTGGTCACGCGAACACGTCGCTGAGCAAATCTTCAAATCACACGTACGCATCAGTCACGCGCACGCGTCGCCATGGATACTTCCAGATCACACGTCCGTGTCAGTCACGCGTACGCGTCGCTCCTCACTGCTATCTCCTTTAAATCTTGAGCTACAGAAACTCCATCAAATCCAGTTGAATGCTACCTAAAATAAACAATATTGCATAAAAATCAAAATAGTATCCCTAGTGGCTAAAATATAATTAATTCTTAATTAAACTCAGCAATTTAAGTGCAAATTCACTAGGAAAAGATAGACAAGATGCTCACGCATCACAACACCAAAGTTAAACTGTTGCTTGTCCTCAAGCAACCAAAACTAATATAAGCTTATGATGTGAATTTGCACGAGAATGAGAGTTCGATTAAGCTCGTGTCTCTTTTTATGGTGGGGTTTACAACTGCAATCCTGAATAGTTTTGGCATCTCACTCTCCTTTGGATCAGAAGGATGTCATTGTCATTCAGACTTAGAATCCGGATAATATTATGAATTCTCTGATCTTTTATATTTCAGTTTAATCCTTGAACACAGCAAAATTTAATTTACTTTATTTTTCTTTGGTGTTTTGCACCTTGAGCCTAGCCGTGACTTTAAATGTTTTGTCTCAAGAGTTACTTGACACAGAAATACCACAAGCACTTAACTGGGGAACTCTCTTTGAGTTCTGATTTTTCTTTCAGTTACTCCCAGACAGTGGTGCTCAAAGCCTTTGGCATACTCTGTTAAAACGCACTTGGTCTCGACTCTAAGTGTTCTGTCTCAAGGATTACTTGACACAGAAACACCACAAGCATATGACTAGGGAAACAACTCTTTGAGCTTTTAATCATGTCTGACCTCCCTAGTCATTGATGCTCAGAGCCTTGGACCTTGCTTTTATTTATTAATTATTATCTATTTTAAATTATTTTTTTGCTGTTTCTTTTGCTTCAAGGATTAAATTTTTTTTTTATTTTAGAGAAGTCATAATAATTCTCTAAATTTCTGTTCCTTATACATCAACATCCGTTGATTCAAATTCAAATATGTACTATTCATATCATGCATTAAAAAATCACAGAAAATACCACCACCTTTAAGTAAATCAGACTATTCTTAAAATTAACTCAATTTCTCATGCAATACATCACTTCTTTTTCTTTTCTTTTTAGATTCAAGTTCAGTGAGTGGTACATGAAACATCTTTTCAGTATTAAAGCAATTTAAAAGAAAACTAAACTAGTCCTAGGATTCTAACTAATAAAAGATCATGCAACAGACAAAGTAAAATAGCAGAAAACCGAAACTTAACATAGAAAAAGAGGGGAGGAATAAAAATGAAAGGAACTCAACCACCTTAGTTATCCTAGCAGTCACTTTATTCTTCAGGTGGTGTTCCTTAGTGAAGATGATTCACCTCCCTTTTATGCCAAAAAAAACCAATAAGCGCAGCGTCAACACCAAACTTAAAGGTTTGCTTGCCCTCAAGAAAAGAAGAACTGAAAATAGAAAAAACAAATATTATGAGGAGAGAAAAAAGAAAAGGGTAAAAGAATAAGAGAGAATAAGGATTGGGGGAGAGAGAGAAAGAAAACTGGGCGGCTCCAACAACGCGTACGCATACGACACGCATACGCGTGGCTCGCGCATTCTTCATAATGACGCGTTAGCGTCAGACACGCGTCCGTGTGCCCTGGATGTTGTGTGATTCGTGCGAAGCCAGCCACGCGCCCACACGACTCTCTGTTCACATGGCTTGGGAGCCAATTTTTCATACGACGCGTTCGCGTCATGCATGCGCTCGCGTGGATGGCCATATGTGCAACTGACGCGAACGCGTCAGTCACACGTCCGTGTGCTCTAACTTGTGCTTTTAGCACACTTCCTGCCCCAAGCCAACACAACTCTCTGGCCAAACACTCTTTTACGTTGAATTTGCAGGTCACGCGTTCGCGTCGGGGACGCGCCTGTGTGAACGGCAAAAATCACAAACGACGTGCACGCGTGAGGTACGCGAACGCGTGGGTTATTTCTGCTAAAGGCTTGGTTCCGGCACCATTCCCGCTCAACTCTCTGTCGAATTTTATTTTTCACTCACACATGATCGACGCGTTCTTGTCAGTGACACTTGCGCGTCGTATGCACTCTCTTTTTTTTTTAACTTGAGGTGTTCGGTTCCTGGAGTAACATAGCTGTATAATCAGAAAATTAGTAAGAACTCAATAAAGAAAACTACTACGATGAAAAATAAAAATAGCTAAGGATAAGAATTTATCGTGTTGCCTCCCGACAAGCGCTTCTTTATCGTCACTAGCTTGACGGTCAGCTCCTCTAAGGATGAGGATCATAGGGGCTCAGCCCTTCACCCCTTACTTTGAACTTCTTTCCTGTGTCTCCATAACGTAGCTCAATATGCTCCAGAGAGAGGATTCTGATTACTGTATAAACCCATGCTGGATTGCTGGTCAACACCACCTTCATTCCTGGGGAGAAACCTTCATTGGGGATCTTTTTGTTTCTCCATCCTCTGGGTATTTTCTTCTTTTTGGGAACCTCCTCCTTGGTAGATAATGCATTCCCAATACCAAACTTAGGTTTGATGTCAGGAGAAATTTTATTGATTGTTGCCAAGGGAGGTTTAAGCTACAGATTCTGCTGTGTATCATCAGGGGTTTTTTGAAGGGTTGGATCAATAAGCTCTGCCTGTATGCACCTCTCTTCTTCACCTATTGGATGTATATCTTTGAAGACATGAAATACCAGTTGCTCATTATGCACTCTAAGCACTAATTCACCCACTTCTACATCAATCAGAGCTCTTCCTGTGGCTAGGAATGGTCTTCCTAAAATTATAGAGGCATTCTCATCCTCCCCCGTGTCAAGAATCACAAAGTCTGCTGGAAGGAAGAATTTACCCACTTTAACCAGGATATTCTCCACTAATCTGTATGCAGGCTTCATAGATTTATCTGCCATCTGCAATGCTATCTTTGTGGGTTGTGCTTCTTGGATTTGCAACTTTTTCATCACAGATAAGGGCATTAGATTTATGCTTGCCTCCAGATCACACAGGGCTTTCTCAAAGGTTGTGCTCCCAATGGTGCATAGAATTTGAAAGCTCCCTGGATCTGGCATCTTCCTTGGTAAGTTATTCTGAATGACAGCTCTACATTCCTTAGTCAGGACTACTGTCTCATCTCCCTTTAAACGCTTTTTCTTTGACAACAGCTCCTTCATGAACTTGACATAGATAGGCATTTGCTCCAAAACCTCATCAAAAGGAATATTGATTTGTAACTTTCTGAAGATTTCCAAGAACTTTGAAAACTGCTTGTCCTTGGTCTCCTTTTGAACTCTCTGAGGATACGGCATCTTAGGCTTGTACTCAAGAGCCTTTGGTAGTGTAGGATAAGTGTCAAGAGAGTCTGAGAATGGGTTATCCGCACGCTTTGGAGGGACATGCTCTACTTCTTCCTTCTTCTCTTCTGGAGCTTCTTTTTCAACTAACTCTTCATTGACCTTGGTCTCAGAGCCAGCTACTTTACCACTTCTCAATTGAATAACCTTGCAATCTTCTCCTGGGTTCACCATTGTATCACCTTAAAATGTACTTGCAGACCTCTCAAGTATTTACTTGCTCAGTTGGCCCACTAGCACCTCTAAATTTCTAATGGAGGCTCTAGTTTCCTGCATAACTTGTGCTTCCGTACTTGCCACTTGTCCACTTATCACGGAGATATCCTTGTATTTCTCTTTTGGATTTGGAATTGTGTTATTAGGAAGGCTATTAATGGTCCTCTAATCAATTTTATTAACTCTGGTGGCTATTTGACCTATTTGAATCTCCAGGTTCTTGATGGATGCTCTGGTTTCTTGTCTAAAACCTATCAATATTGCTTCCAAATCATTGTTCTGTTGGAAACCACCCTGAGAATTATTGTTGAAGTTCTGAGGTCTCTGAGGTTGATCCCTCCATCCAAAATTTGGGTGATTTCTCTATTCCTTGTTGTATGTCTTAGAATATGGGTCATTGTTGGGATTCCTAGGACCACTCCACATGTAATTCACCTGTTCAAAAGAAGGTTGAGCATAATCATAATTATCATTTTGCACAAAATTACCTGTAATGTCATAGGAGACTTTCTGTGGTAGATTTTGGGTGTTGATAGCTGAGACTTGCATGCCACCCATCTGTTGAGTAAGTAGATTTATTTGCTAAGACATCAGCTTGTTCTGAGCAAGAAGAGCATTAACAACATCTACTTCCAACACGCCTCTCTTCTGAGGGATTTCAGAATTCACAGGATTCCTGTTAGAGGAGTATAAATATTGGTTGCTTGTAACCAATTCAATTAGCTCAATGGTCTCCTCCGGTGTCTTCTTCTTGTGCAATGAACCTCCTGAAGATATCAAGTTGAGTCCATTTGGAGAACATGTCTGGAGGGCATTGCCTAGTCAGTAGCTTGTATCTCTCCCAAGCTTCATACAGAGTCTCACCATCCTTCTGCCTGAAGGTCTGAACCTCCACCCCAAGCTTAGTCAGCTTCTTTGGTGGGAAAAATTTAGTGAGAAACTCAGTAACCACCTTGTTCCAAGTATCCAAACTCTCTTTGGGTTGGGAATCTAGCCATAGCTTTGCTCCATCCCTCAGAGCAAACGAGAAGAGCATGAGTTTGTACACATCTGAGTTTACTCCATTTGTCTTCACAGTATCACAAATTTGTAGAAAACTAGAGATAAATTGATTTGGGTCTTCGTGGGAAAGACCATGATACTGGCAGTTTTGTTGCACCAAAGTGACCAGTTGGGGCTTCAACTCAAAGTTGTTCACAGTAATAGGAGGCACCACGATGCTCTTTCCATAGAGATCTGCAGTAGGAGAAGAGTAAGAGCCAAGCACTCTCCTTTGTTGCTCATTTCCATTCGGGTTTGCCCCATTGGCATTATCAGTATTATTTGGATCTATAGTGGATTCTGTAGCCTTGTAAAGTCTTGCTTGTTGTAAATGCCACTTGAAAGACCTTTCAGGTTCAGGATCAAAGTCGAAGAGTTATTCTTTGTCTCTGTTCCTGCGTATAAACAACGAGAAAATAAGAAAGAATGGGAATCTCCACGTCAGAGTGCAGAGAATTCCCAGTGAGGTGACCTGTGTAAAGAGATAAAAATATTGAATAAAATAAATAGAAGAAAAATAATAAATAGTCAACACCAAACTTAATTTCAGAAATTAAGAAAAATATTGGTGCTATTTATTTAATATTAGTGCTATTAAATTTTTTTTAAAATTTTTTTGAAATATATTTTAATAAAATTAAAAATAAAATGCCTAATCTAAGCAATCAAACAACTGATAGTTGTTAATCACTATCAATCCCCGGCAACGGCGCCAAAAACTTGATGCGGGATTTTACAATTGATGAGCGGATAATTTGTACACTTTTTGGCATTGTTTTTAGTATGTTTTTAGTATATTCTAACTAGTTTTTAGTATATTTTTATTAGTTTTTAGTTAAAATTCACTTTTCTGGACTTTACTATGAGTTTGTGTGTTTTTCTGTGATTTCAGGTATTTTCTGGCTGAAATTGAGGGTCCTGAGCAAAAATCTGATTCAGAGACTGAAAAGGACTGCAGATGCTGTTGGATTCTGACCTTCCTGCACTCGAAGTTGATTTTTTGGAGCTACAGAAGCCCAATTGGCGCGCTCTCAACGGCATTGGAAAGTAGACATCCTGGGCTTTCCAGCAATGTATAATAGTCCATATTTTTCCCGAGGTTTGATGGCCCAAACCGGCGTTGCAAATCAGCCTCAGAATTCCCAGCGTTTAACGCTGGAACTGGCATAAAAATTGGAGTTAAACGCCCAAACTGGCATGAAAGCTGGCGTTTAACTCCAGAAAAAGTCTCTACACATGAAAGCTCCAATGCTCAGCCCAAGCACACACTAAGTGGACCCAGAAATGGATTTTTACGTCATTTACTCATTTCTGTATACCCTAGGTT
>NC_029774.3:46469542-46470852 GCF_000817695.3 Arachis duranensis
GTGAAACCCTACATACAGCTTGCCATGGAAGGAGTCTTGCGTGCTTGAAGAAGAAGACAGTAGGAAATCAGAGCTTCAGAAGATAGAGCATCTCCAAAATCTCAACCTGTTCCCCATTACTGCAGAACAAGTACTTATTTTATGTTCTTTTACTTTTCACAATCAACCTTGATAATTATTGATATCCTGACTAAGGTTTACAAGATAACCATAGTTTGCTTCAAGCCGACAATCTCCGTGGGATCAACCCTTACTCACGTAAGGTATTACTTGGACGACCCAGTGCACTTGCTGGTTAGTTGTGCGGAATTGCAAAAGTGTGATTGTAATTTCGTGCACCAAGTTTTTGGCGCCGTTGCCGGGGATTGTTCGAGTTTGGACAACTGACGGCTTATCTTGTTGCTTAGATTAGGACTGTTTTATTTTTGTTGGTTTAGAGTCTTTTAGTTGAGTCTAGTTTCATATCTTAAGTTTGGTGTCAATTGCATGCTTTTGTTTTTCTTCTAATTTTCAAATTTGCATGTCTTTAGTCCCTTTTTGATCCGTAAAAAAAAAATTCTAAGTTTGGTGTCCTCTTTGTGTTTTTTTCATTAAAATTTTTGAAAATTAGTGTTTGATTTTCTAAAAATTTTAAGTTTGGTGTCATTTTGTTGTTTTTCTCTTTCCTCATTTCAAAAATCAAATCTTTTTCACAAAAATTTTTCAATCATATCTTTTTAATTGTTTTTCTCAAAATCTTTTTAATTAACTAATTGATTCAATTTTCAAATTTTCTTTGATCTTATTTTCTTTTAATTTTCGAATTTTTGTTTTATTTTCCTTTTGTTTTATTTTATTTTTTTTGGTTAATTCAAAAAAAAATAAATATATTTTTATCTACTTGCAATCCATATCATTTCCCTTTATCCATCATGGACCTAAGTGGAATTGATCAGTCCAGAAGGACTCTAGGGTCTTATGCTAACCCCATTACAGCTGCATATGGGAGTAGCATCTGTACACCTCCCATCAAAGCAAGCAGCTTTGAGCTAAATCCTCAACTCATTATCATAGTGCAGCAAAATTGCCAGTATTCCGGTCTTCCACAGGAAGAGCCTACTGAGTTTATGGCACAGTTCTTACAAATTGCTGACACAGTACGTGATAAAGAGGTGGATTAGGATGTCTACAGACTATTACTGTTTCCATTTGCTGTAAAAGATCAAGCTAAGAGGTGGTTGAATAACCAACCTACAGCAAGCATAAAGACATGTAAACAGTTATCAGACAAATTCCTGAATCACTTTTACCCTCCAAAGAGGATGACACAG
>NC_029774.3:46471337-46472631 GCF_000817695.3 Arachis duranensis
CAGACACCTGAGAGTGCTAACAATAATCCCTCTAAAAAGGCTTCTTCAACCACTTCTGTAAGGAATAAACCTGCAGCATCTAAGGTTGAAGAATATAAAGCCAAGATGCCTTATCCTCAGAAACTCTGCCAAACGGAACAGGATAAGCAATTTGCCCGCTTTGCAGACTATCTGAGGACTCTTAAAATAAAGATTCTGTTTGCAGAGGCACTTGAGCAAATACCTTCTTATGCTAAGTTCATGAAAAAAATCGTAAGTCATAAGAAGGATTGGAGAGAAACTGAAAAAGTATTTCTCACTGAAGAATGCAGTGCAGTCATTTTAAAAAGCTTACCAGAAAAGCTTCAAGATCCAGGAAGCTTTATGATACCATGCACATTAGAAGGTGCTTGCACCAAGACAGCCCTGTGTGACCTTGGAGCAAGTATCAATCTACTACCTGCATCCACTATCAGAAAGCTTGGGTTGACTGAAGAAGTCAAGCCAACCAGGATATGCCTCCAACTTGCTGATGGCTCCATTAAGTATCCATCAGGCATAATAGAGGACATGATTGTCAAGGTTGGGCCATTCGCCTTTCCAACTGACTTTGTGGTGCTGGAAATGGAGGAGCACAAGAGTGCAACTCTCATTCTAGGAAGACCTTTCCTAGCAACTGGACGAACTCTCATTGATGTACAAAAAGGGGAAGTAACCCTGAGAGTCAATGAGGATGAGTTCAAGTTGAATGCTATAAAAGCTATGCAGCATCCAGACACACCAAATGACTGCATGGACGCTGACATTATTGACTCTCTGGTGGAAGAGATCAATATGACTGAAAGTCTAGAATCAGAGCTTGAGGACATCTTCAAAGATGCTCAGCCTGATCAAGAAGAGTCAGAGGAAACAAAGGAATTTCTGAAAATTCCTCAGGAGGAAGATAAGCCTCCCAAACCTGAACTCAAACCACTACCACCATCCCTGAAGTATGCATTTCTGGGAGAGGGTGACACTTTTCCAGTGATTATAAAATCTGGTTTAAATTCACAGGAAGAGGAAGCACTGATTCAAGTGCTAAGGACACACAAGACAGCTCTTGGGTGGTCCATAAGTGATCTTAAGAGCATTAGCCCAGCCAGATGCATGCACAAGATCCTGTTGGAGGATAATGCCAGACCTGTGGTCCAACCACAGAGGAGGCTAAATCCAGCCATGAAGGAGGTGGTGCAGAAAGAGGTCACTAAATTACTAGAGGCTGGGATTATTTATCCTATTTCTGATAGCCCCTGGGTGAGCCCTGTACAAGTTGTCC
>NC_029774.3:46473973-46477237 GCF_000817695.3 Arachis duranensis
TTTGATGTATGGGGAATTGACTTCATGGGTCCATTCCCACCATCATACTCAAACACTTACATTCTGGTGGCAGTAGACTATGTATCTAAGTAGGTAGAAGCAATTACTACACCCACTAATGATACCAAGACCGTGCTGAAATTCCTTCAGAAACACATCTTCAGCAGGTTTGGTGTTCCCAAAGTACTAATCAGTGATGGGGGCACTCATTTCTGCAATAGACAGCTATACTCTGCTATGGTCAGATATGGAATTAGCCACAAAGTGGAAACTCCATATCATCCACAGACAAATGGGCAAGCTGAAGTCTCTAACAGAGAGCTAAAAAGAATCCTAGAATGGACTGTGATAGCCCGAAGAAAGGATTGGGCAAAGAGTTTGGATGATGCTCTGTGGGCATACAGAACAGCATTCAAGACTCCTATAGGAACCTCCCCATACCAACTGGTGTATGGGAAGGCCTGTCATCTGCCTATGGAACTGGAACATAAAGCCTACTGGGCAACCAGGTTCCTAAACATGGATGCTCAGTTAGCTGGTGAAAAAAGATTGCTCCAACTAAATGAGCTATAGGAGTTCAGACTCAATGCCTTTGAAAAGGCAAAAATTTATAAGGAAAAGGCAAAGAAGTGGCACGACAAAAAGTTGTCATCCAGAGTCTTTGAGCCAGGACAAAAAGTTTTGCTATTCAACTCTAGGCTCAGATTGTTCCCAGGAAAGCTTAAATCTCGTTGGAGGGGTCCGTATGTAATTACAGGAGTATCACTATATGGATATGTTGAGCTCCAGGATGCTGAGTCTGACAAAAAGTTCATTGTTAATGGACAGAGGATCAAGCATTATCTTGAAAATAATTTTGAGCAAGAATGCTCAAAACTGAGACTTGAGTGATTCTCAGTGAAGGTCCAGCTAAAGACAGTAAAGAAGCACTTGCTGGGAGGCAACCCAGTCATTAGCAGGTTATATGTTTTATTTATACAGAGGCAATTATCAAAATTGAAGGAATTCACAGAGTTACAGAAGGATTCAGTGCAAAAAGCAGAGAAAAAGAGCTTACTGGCAAAAAAATGCCAGTAAGGGGCATTTTGGGCATTAAACGCCAGAATGGGCACCATTCTGGGCGTTTAACGTCAGTAAGGGTGTCATTTTGGGCGTTAAACGCCAGAATGGGCACCATTCTGGGCGTTTAACGCCAGGTGTGCAGCATCCTGGGCGTTTAGCAAAACACCCAGTGACTAAGGGAATTCTGGCGTTTAACGCCAGCCAGGGCACCTGGCTGGGCGTTAAACGCCCACATTGGCTAGCAAATGGGCGTTAAACGCCAGAATGGATGCCATTCTGGGCGTTTAACGCCAGAAAGGTTGGGGACCAAGATTTTGCTTTCCGATCAAATTTTTTTCAAACTTTCTTTTTTTTTACCCATACTTTTCTACATAAACACATTTCAACCTTTCATCATTCACCTTCAAATCTTCAAAAATCAAAATCATTCTTCAAATCTCTCTCAAATCAATCCCAAATCTTGTTCAAAAACTCACCCTTCTCTCAAAATCTCTCCACATCTTCTCAAATCTCCTTCCAATTTTTCGAAATCTCTTCTCCCCCCCCTTATATATAGACGTTCGGCCTCACCATTCCCCCACACCATTCGAATTTGCTCTTCTCCTCTCTCTCTTCCTTCCTTTCTTTTGCTTGAGGACAAGCAAACCTCTAAGTTTGGTGTGCTTTTCCGTGATCACTAAGCCAAGATTCATCAAGATCATGGCTCCTAAGGGAAAACAAACCAATTTAAGAGGAAAGAAAGAGAATAATCCAAAGAATCTTTTGAATCAAGAGAAGTTCTTAACCAAAGAACATGAAGACCATTATCACAAGATAATGGGTCTGAGGTCAGTGATCCCGAAAGTTAAATTTGATCTGAAAGAAGATGAATATCCGGGGATCCAAGAGCAAATTCGAAACAGAGGATGGGAAGTTCTTTCCAATCCTGAGATAAAGGTTGGAAGAAATATGGTTCAGGAATTCTACTCAAATCTGTGGCTGACAGATAAACAGAGAATGACTGGAACTGCTTACCATACTTACAGAACCATGGTCAGAGGGAAAGTTATCTATTTCCATCTGGACAAAATAAGAGAAATCTTCAAATTGACTCAACTGCAAGATGATCCTGAATCCTTTAATAGGAGAATGGTGAGAGCAGATAAAGGGTTGGATCAAGTTCTAGAGGACATATGCCTCCCTGGAACTAAGTGGATAACCAATTCAAAGGGTGTCCCAAACCAACTCAAGAGGGGAGACCTCAAACCAATTGCAAGAGGTTGGCTAGACTTTATTGGGCGTTCCATATTACCCACTAGCAACCGTTCTGAGGTCACTATCAAGAGAGCAGTGATGATCCATTGCATCATGCTTGGAAAAGAAGTGGAGGTTCATCATCTGATTGCTTGTGAGATCTACACAATTGCAAATAAGAATTCCACTGAGGCCAAACTGGCTTACCCAAGCTTGATCTCCTTGCTCTATAAAGAGGCTGGGGTAAAGATGGGAGTAGATGAATTCATACCCATTGAACATCCAATCACCAAGAAGTCAATGGAAGGACAAATGCAAGTCAACTCTATCAAAAGGAGGGCGCAGGAGTTCCTCCCTGAATTTTCTGAAATTGGCTACTGGGCCAGCCTAGAAGCATCTATCACCAAGTTGCAAGAAACTATGGAGCTACTTAAGGAAGAACAGCAGAATCAGAACTGCATGCTCTGCAAATTGCTGAAGGAACAAGAGAAGCAGGGGCGTGAACTTCAAGAACTGAAACGCCAAAAATTCTCCCCACAATTTGAGGGAGCGTCCACTTCTCAAAATCAAGGTTGTTGAGTCCTAACTCTGTGAAAAACCTCTATCATTAGGAGCCTATTTAAAATATTTTTGTTTTCTGTTTTTATTTTCTAGTCTAATCTTATATCTATTTTTTAGGTTTTCTATTTTTTTTAGTCTCATCTTACATCTATTTTTGAGTCTTGTTCTTAATTCATAATTAATAAAATTTAAAATTCATGTCTTAAAGCTATGAATGTCCTATGAATCCATCACCTCTCTTAAATGAAAAATGCTTTAATCACAAAAGAACAAGAAGTACAGGATTTCAAAATTTATCCTTGAAACTAGTTGAATTAGTTTGATGTGGTGACAATACTCTTTGTTTTCCGAATGAATGATTGAACAGTGCATATGTCTTTTGAATTTGTTGTTTTAAGAATGTTAAAA
>NC_029774.3:46477333-46491799 GCF_000817695.3 Arachis duranensis
TGCTTAAGAACCCTGGACACCTCTAATTGGGGACTCTTGCAAAGTTGAGTCACAATCTGAAAAGGTTCACCCAGTTATGTGTCTGTGGCATGTATGTATCCAATGGTGATACTGGAAGACAGAGTGCTTTGGGCCACAGCCAAGACTCATACACTAGCTATGTTCAAGAATCATTATACTCAACTAGGAGAATCAATAACACTATCTGAGTTCTGAGTTCCTATAGATGCCAATCATTCTGAACTTCAAAGGATAAAGTGAGATGCCAAAACTGTTCGGAAGCAAAAAGCTACTAGTCCCGCTCATCTAATTGGAGCTGAATTTCCTTGATATTTTGGAGTCTATAGTATATTCTCTTCCTTTTATCTTATTTGATTTTCAGTTGCTTGAGGACAAGCAACAATTTAAGTTTGGTGTTGTGATGAGCGGATAATTTGTACGCTTTTTGGCATTGTTTTTAGTATGTTTTTAGTATATTCTAACTAGTTTTTAGTATATTTTTATTAGTTTTTAGTTAAAATTCACTTTTCTGGACATTACTATGAGTTTGTATGTTTTTCTGTGATTTCAGGTATTTTCTGGGTGAAATTGAGGGTCCTGAGCAAAAATCTGATTCAGAGACTGAAAAGGACTGCAGATGCTGTTGGATTCTGACCTTCCTACACTCAAAGTGGATTTTTTGGAGCTACAGAAGCCCAATTGGCGCGCTCTCAACGGCATTGGAAAGTAGACATCCTGGGCTTTCCAGCAATGTATAATAGTTCATACTTTGCCCGAGATTTGATGGCCCAAACCGGCGTTGCAAATCAGCCTCAGAATTCCCAGCGTTTAAAAACGCTGGAACTGGCATAAAAATTGAAGTTAAACGCCCAAACTGGCATGAAAGCTGGCGTTTAACTCCAGAAAAAGTCTCTACACATGAAAGCTTCAATGCTCAGCCCAAGCACACACTAAGTGGACCCAGAAATGGATTTTTACGTCATTTACTCATTTCTGTATACCCTAGGTTACTAGCTTACTATTAATAGGATCTTTTGACATTGTATCTGTACCTCATGACACTTTACACGTTTCTCATTGTATCTTCCACAACATGAGTCTCTAAACCCCATGGTTGGGGGTGAGGAGCTCTGCTGTGTCTTGATGGATTAATGCAATTACTACTGTTTTTCATTCAATCATGCTTGCTTCCATTCTAAGATATCACTTGTTCTTAACCCGGATGAATGTGATGATCCGTGACACTCATCATCATTCTCAACCATGAACGTGTGCCTGACAACCATCTCCGTTCTACCTTAGATTAAGTAGATATCTCTTGGATTCTTTAATCAGAATCTTCGTGGTATAAGCTAGAACTGATGGCGGCATTCAAGAGAATCCGGAAGGTCTAAACCTTGTCTGTGGTATTCTGAGTAGGATTCAAGGATTGAATGACTGTGACGAGATTCAAACTCCTGAGGGCTGGGCGTTAGTGACAGACGCAAAAGAATCACTAGATTTTTCATGTTCTTTTACTTTTCACAATCAACCCTGATAATTATTGATATCCCGACTAAGATTTACAAGATAACCATAGCTTGCTTCAAGCCGACAATCTCCGTGGGATCGACCCTTACTCACGTAAGGTATTACTTGGACGACCCAGTGCACTTGCTGGTTAGTTGTGCGGGGTTGCAAAAGTGTGATTGCAATTTCGTGCACCAACAACCTACACTACTAACCGGCAAGTGCACCGGGTCGTACCAAGTAGTACCTTACGTGAGTAAGGGTTGATCCCACGAGGATTGATGGATTAAGCAACAGTTATTGAGTGATGAGCTTAGTTAGGCAAGCAGAAAATGGTTTTGAGATGTTCAAAAAGCATTAAACAGTACTTTAAAAATTTCAGAAAGCAAGCAGTAATGAGTTGGGAATAAAATATTTGAGAAAGCAGTTAAGGTTTCAGAGTTATTTAATTTCATGGTAAACTATATGTGACTAGACCCTAGTTCCTTAGACCTTCCTAGTCTCCTCTAAAATTCATTAATCGCCAATTCCTTTGTCAATTAATTCCAATTAGGGGGTGATGATCAATTTCTAGTTTATATGCCAAAAGAATCCTAATTATCCATAAATAAGGAGATTATATGTCACATATCCCGTTAATTACAAACAATTAAAAATTCAGTATAATATGTTTTCAAGTTGTTGTTCAAGTAAAGAGCTTTTCCAAGTTTTACGAGAACTCAATTAGAACATGGGTCATACTTCCGTTCCACCCAATATTCATAGAATAATGAACGAAAATAATTATTGAAATATAAATCAAGACATGAATTAAATTAGAAAGATCAAATGAATCAATCCATGAAAATAGACAGAGCTCCTAACCTCAACAACGAAGGATTAATTGAAAATGGTTCAGAGAGGAAAAATAATGGTTCTTGTAACAATTAGGTACCGTGTCTAAATGTACAGAGTTCCTATTTATAACTAATCCTAATAAATTTAAAATCTAATTATATAAAAATAATATATTTTCCTAAAAATCAAATTTGAATTTAAATTCGAATTAATTAACAAGTCTTCCGCTGATGGGTGGGGGCCACTTGATTTGTCCATTCTGCAGCTTCTAATCTGTGTTTTCTGGGCTGGAAACTGGTTCAAAAGGAGGCCCAAAATCCACGTCAGCGATTTTCTGTAAATTCAGCAGATCGCGCACGTCACGCGTACGCGTCATTCACGCGTACGTGTTGCTGGTCTTCTTCGCAAGTCACGCAAATGCGTCGCTGAGCAAATCTTCAAATCACGCATACGCATCAGTCACGCGCACGCGTCACCAGGGATACTTCTAGATCACGCGTACGCGTCGCTCCTCGCTGCTATCTCCTTTAAATCTTGAGCTGCAGAAACTCCATCAAATCCAGTCGAATGCTACCTAAAATAAACAATATTGCACAAAACTCAAAATAGCATCCATAGTGGCTAAAATATAATTAATTCTTAATTAAACTCAGCAATTTAAGTGTAAATTTACTTGGAAAAGATAGACAAGATGCTCACGCTTCAATAAACAAGTTATGCAGAATTCTAATTTTAGAATATTATTTTCAATTTTGTCTCCATATTATGTAGAATAGCAAATGCAGAAAAGAAAGAAGAAAAAGAGTGACGCCTTGATATATCGTAGTTCAGCCACGAAGTGCAATGTGACCTACATCCAGTCTCCACCACAATAATGGTAGAATTTTCACTATAATCAAGATATATTACAATAACCAATTCCAAGAGGCTCACACTCTTGTAAATCACCTAAGCTATCTCAAGTTTATTAAATCACTTAGGTGCTAATCCAACCTAGTTAACGATAACCAAGTGCACTCTAATCTAGCACACTTTCGAAATGAAAACTCTCAATCAAAGATTAAACGGATTTTATATGTACTACTCTTTTTGCCTTTTGTATCTCTCAAAGCTTGATTATAGACAAAGGAGAAGTAAGAACACACTAAAAAATAAGAAAAATAAAGATTATTTTGTGTGATATATAATATGCACGAAAATAATTGCCATCTTTCTTGATGATTCATCAATGTATAAAGTTTCATATCTCTTCTTTAATGTAGGAATAACTTTTCTTTTACATAATCAAGAGAGATATCAAAAACTAAAAGAATAAATTAATAAGATCATAATATCATAAGATGCATAAACCAAATAAGCTTAGTTTAATCTTTACTTTATCCCTTTTGTGTCATCAAAGTGGGAAACAAAGAAAGGTTCAAACCTCAGTAGCAGCGGAAAGGCTATAGAAGGCTAAAGGCATTTATACTAATGCGAGATTAAAATTGAAAAGATTTTGAAATTGGTTTGAAAAAGAATTTTAGTAAAGATTTAAAAAAAAAAGGATGATTAATGTAGAAAATACTTTGACTAAAAATAATTTTAATTTAGTAAGAAACGTTTCTCAAAATAAATGCAAAGATTACATAAAAATTAAAAAAGATATAAAGGTAGCATCTAAAAAAATGAACTCGTTCATCATCTGCCCAGAAAAACTTGTCTCGACTTGAGAGACAAAAATGCAAAAAATTTTGCCAGTTCAACAAAAAAAAAAAAAGACCAGTAGCATCTTGTAGAATTTGGTTGCATGCATTTTTGGAATTGCACCTATTTCAGAGCCATTTTCAACCGCTGTGTCATCTGAAATAACATCCACTTTTTCAATGACTATGATCTTTCCTTTACCGTTATCTCTAAAAATCACAAATCCACCAACATATTCACTTAGCTTAATGAAGAATATAGACTTTCCGATCAAGTGCCTTGAATATCCACTATCAAGATACCACATCTCCTTGATCCTTTTTGGATGTAAGGCAAACCTATAATACTTTCAACAAATTTTAAGTATCCAAACTAACTTGGATCCTTTGATGTTAATTCTTTTTGATTGTCCAAGAGTATTATAATTACAAATAATATTATAAACATGATTACCAACTTTCTTCTTGTAAATAAAGTATTGAGGAAGAGATCTATGACATTTAAACAAGTGTTGCTTCTTGCTGAAATTTTAGAATTGAGAGGAGGACTCCTGTATTTGGTATAAATACCCTTTTGATTGTTTTGAAAAACTGGTTCGATCCTTTTGGTTTTGGATGAGATAGCTTCAAAATCATTTTTTAAATCTGGTTTTATTTCTTCAACAAAACCAAGACCATATTTTATGAAAAGAAGCCTTTGATTAGCATGAATTTTGTCTAAGTTTTTTGAACCGTGAACAAACTTTGCTAAATCAATGTTTAAGTTCTTAATTATCTTGTGCAATTCTTCATTTTCTACAAGAATGTCACTTGTAGTAGTGGCCGAATTCCTCATTTCTAAATCTTCTATTTCAATTTTTAAAAACTCATTTTCTTCTTTCAAAACACTAGAGGATTCAGCTTTGCTTAATTATTTCTTGAGTTTGGCATTCTCCAATTTCAAGACTTTATTTTTCCTTTTATATTTACTATCTTTTTTATAAATCTTTGCAGAATTTTTAATTAAATCTTCAATAATAAAATATTATTGATCAGTTGGAAGTTTAGTATAATTTACCTCATCATAATTGTTTGATCAGCCATGAGACAAATTTGGGCTTCATGGTCAGAATCTTCTTTCTCAATGTCATTTTCGAAATCCTCCTATAAAGCCATTAGTGTAAAATCTGTAAAATTAATAAATAATTAGCTAATAAATTAATTATTAATTTAAAAAATTAGAAAATTTAATTTTATAGTTTAATGAGGTAGAGCTAATTAATATAAGAATTTTAACACTAATTTTAAAGATTTTGGTCCAAAATTGAGGCGAACGGGCCAAACCAGACGAATTGGGCCCACATTGGGCCCAAGGCCCAACATAACTCACATACTTATATGAGCTTTAGCTCATTCTCTCTTTTCTCTTCAGCAAACACGCTGAAACACTCATGCATGGGGAAGAACACTTCCAAGAAACACAAGCCCTCATTCAAATTTTATTTTACCATAACTTTTGATCTGGAGTTTCGATTGACAAGCTATCAGCGGTCACGTATTCGTGTCGAAATTCTCTACTAAACCCATATATCAATTTGGTAAGTGAATCACATTTTCTTACCCAGTTCTTCCCTTTTCAGTTTGGATTTTTGGTTTTGGTAATTGAGAGATTTTGTGATTTTGATGGTTTAGGGCTACTCTAGTGGTAGATAATCATCGGATTTTGTCCATTTGACTTGTAAGTAATGGTAAGGAAACCCTAACCCTTGTAAATAGGTGATTTAGTGAGCTCAGTGTTGATTATTGTGATATTGCATGAATTAAATTGTGTATCTTGTTGAATTGGAGTTAAATTAGTGAATATTGGAAACTTGGAATTGAATCCTGAGAGCTGAAAATTTAATTGGTGAGGAGTTGGAGCTTTAGAGTTTGAGGAACGGTGGATAATTGGGATGTTTCAAGAATTAGGGAGGAATTGTCCAAGGTATGATTTTGGTTTCTCGTAACTAAAATATAATATCTTGTGAAAACTTAGGCTAGTTGACCGTAGGTTAGGTTGAACCAGGATGACTTGTTGATGTCAGGGCATCTTGGCCAGTTTCACTGACATTTTCTTTATTATTTTAGGATAGTTTCATGCATTTTCTTAGTAAATAAGCAAGTTTTGGATAAAAATACACTTACATCTTGATTCAAGCAAACATTGTGAACTTTACATGATTTCATGAGAATTATGCAGGAATTGAATGATAAAATGGATAATGAATGATCTCATGACTTGGAACAGAGCTTTGATCCACTTTATTTGCTTGATTTCAGGACAAAGGAAGCAAGGAAGATCCACGTTAATCTAATTAACGTGACCATTAACGTGGAATGGGAATAAGCTTGCAGCGTTAATGGAAAAAGTGATCGCCAATAACGCCTTCGAAGCCATCATAGCCATGTTAGTTGCCACGTTAATTACATTAACGTGGTAGCTAATGTAGAGGAAAAGGGGAGCTCCAATGTTAGTGGTAAAAGTGAATACCACTAACGTTCCAAAAGGGCACACTTAGCCACGATAAGAGTCACGTTAATCCAATTAACGTGAACTCCAACGTGGGAGGAGAAAGCAATCGCCAACGTTAGTGACACTCACCTTTGTCACTAACGTTGGACTAAGCCAATATTGCCCACATTAGTGGTCACGTTAAGACCACTAACGTGAAGGGTAACGTGGAGCAAGGAATGATAGGCCAACGTTAGTGACACCTACCTTTGTCATTAACGTTGGAGATGGCAATCACCACCATGTTAGTGGTCACATTAATGCAATTAACGTGAGGCACTAACGTGGGAAGAATGGGCGTTTGAAGCGTTAGTGACAAAGGTAAGTGTCACTAACGCTCTCGAAGCTAGGGCATGCCCACGTTAAGGGCCACGTTAGTTACACTAACATGGATCACTAACGTGGGAAAAAGAAGCAAAGAGCAACGTTATTGGTAAAGGTGAATGCCAATAACCTTTGTGAAGGACTAAGAGGCAACGTTATTGGTAAAGGTGAATGCCAATAACGTTTGCGAAGGACTAAGAGGCAACGTTAGTGGTCATGCTAGTTCCACTAATGTTGAAGGTAACGTGGATAAATTTGGTTTGGAGCGTTAGTGAAAAAGGTTATCGTCACTAACGTTCTCGAATCCACATTTTCACTTAACGTTAATACCACTAACTTCCTAACTAACGTCCACCCATGCCTGACTCACACTTTTTCTGCAAGCAAAGCTGAGCTCACTGAAGGTTGTAACTGCTTCAACTCAAGATCAAAGGCCCATATCCAAGACTTGAAGAGCTGACTAGAAGATCAAGAAGAGTAGTATATATAGGAGTAGTTTTGAACTAGAAAGAAGCTTGGCATTTTGGAGAACTACACTCTGTATATTTACTTTTTGGTGGACGAAATTGTGATCATCAAAGTTGGACTCTTTGTACTTGTATGAAATTTATTATAATGGCTCTTTGCTATGTGTGGACACAACTCCGTTCAACTAACCAGCAAGTGTACTGGGTCGTCCAAGTAATAAACCTTACGTGAGTAAGGGTCGATCCCACAGAGATTGTTGGTATGAAGCAAGCTATGGTCATCTTGTAAATCTCAGTTAGGCGGATTATAATTGATTATGGATTTTCGAATAATAATAAATAATAAGCAGGAAATAAAGATAAATAACATAGGATAGAAATACTTATTTAAATTAATGGTGAGAATTTCAGATAAGCGTATGGAGATACTGTGTCCTTTCTTTTTCTACTTTCCTACTTCTTCCTTCAATCCTTCTTACTCCTTTCCATGGCAAGCTGTATGTAGGGCATCACCGTTGTTAATGGCTACATCCCATCCTCTCAGTGAAAAAGGTCCAAATGCTCTGTCACAGCACGGCTAATCATCTGTCGGTTCTCAATCAGGTTGGAATAGAATCCCTTGATTCTTTTGCGTCTGTCACTAACGCCCAGCCTTCAGGAGTTTGAAGCTCGTCACAGTCATTCAATCCCAGAATTCTACTCGGAATACCACAGACAAGGTTTAGACTTTCCGGATTCTCATGAATGCCGCCATCAATCTAGCTTATACCACGAAGATTCTGTTTAAGGAATCCAAGAGATATGCGCCCGGCCTAAGGTAGAACGGAAGTGGTTGTCAGTCACGCGCGTTCATAGGTGAGAATGATGATGAGTGTCATGGATCACCACATTCATCAAGTTGAAGTGCAACGAATATCTTAGAATAGGAATAAAGAGAATTGAATAGAAACAATAGTAATTGTATTAAAACTTGAGGTGCAGCAGAGCTCCACACCCTTCATCTATGGTGTGTAGAAACTCCACCATTGAAAATACATAAGTGAAAGGTTCAGGCATGGCCGAATGGCCAGCCCCCAAAACGTGATCAATAGCCTCCTAAGATGAAGAATAAAATAAAACTGAGACCAAAGATGCCTAATACAATAGTAAATTATCCTATTTATACTAGACTAGCTACTAGGGTTTACATGAGTAAGTAATTGATGCATAAATCCACTTCTGGGGCCCACTTGGTGTGTGTTTGGGCTGAGCTTGATCTATCCACGAGCTGAGGCTTCTTTTGGAGTTGAACGCCAAGTTGTAATGTGTTTTGGGCGTTCAACTCCGGGTCGTGAAGTGTTTTTGGCGTTTTACTCCAGACAGCAACATGGAACTGGCGTTGAGCGCCAGTTTATGTCATCAATTCCCGAATAAAGTATGGACTATTATATATTGCTGAAAAGCTCTGGATGTCTACTTTCCGACGCTGTTGTGAGCGCGCCATTTGGATTTAAGTAGCTCCAGAAAATCTATTTCGAATGCAGGGAGGTCAGATTCCAACAGCATCAGCAGTCCTTTGTCAGCCTCCTATCAGAATTTTGCTCAAGTCCCTCAATTTCAGCCATAAATTACCTAAAATCACAGAAAAACACACAAACTCGTAGTAAAGTCCAGAAATGTGAATTTAACATAAAAACTAATGAAAACATCCCTAAAAGTAGCTTAAACTTACTAAAAACTACCTAAAAACAATGCCAAAAAGTGTATAAATTATCCGCTCATCACAACACCAAACTTAAATTGTTGCTTGTCCCCAAGCAACTGAAAATCAAATAGGATAAAAAGAAGAGAATATACTATAAATTCCAAAATATCAATGAATATTAATTCTAATTAGATGAGCGGGACTTGTAGCTTTTTGCTTTTGAACAGTTTTGGCATCTCACTTTTTCTTTTGAAGTTTAGAATGATTGGCTTCTCTAGGAATTTAGAATTTCGGATAGTGTTATTGACTTTCCTAGTTAAGTATGTTGATTATTGAACACAGCTACTTATGAGTCTTGGCCGTGGCCCTAAGCACTTTGTTTTCCAGTATTACCACCGGATACATAAATGCCACAGACACATGACTGGGTGAACCTTTTCAGATTGTGACTCAGCTTTGCTAGAGTCCCCAGTTAGAGGTGTCCAGAGCTCTTAAGCACACTCTTTTTGCGTTGGATCACGACTTTAACCACTCAGTCTCAAGCTTTTCACTTGGACCTTCATGACACAAGCACATGGTTAGGAACAGCTTGATTTATCCGCTTAGGCCTGGATTTTACTTCCTTGGGCCCTCCTATCCATTGATGCTCAAAGCCTTGGATCCTTTTTACCCTTGCCTTTTGGTTTTAAGGGCTATTGGCTTTTTCTGCTTGCTTTTTCTTTTTCTTTTTTTTCGCAAGCTTTTCTTTTTTCACTGCTTTTTCTTGCTTCAAGAATCAATTTTTGATTTTTCAGATTATCAATAACATTTCTCTTTGTTCATCATTCTTTCAAGAGCCAACAATTTTAACATTCATAAACCTTTGATCTTCTCTTATTTCATGGAGAATGATGGAGTGCTCATGATGTTCCACCCTTAATTATTCCACATTGTAGCTCAAATCTTCTAGGGAAGCGTTGAGTTGTTCCCAATAGTTGTTGGGAGAAAAGTGCATCCCTTGAGGCATCTCAGGGATTTCTTGATGATGAGCTTCCTCATGCATCTCTTGAAATCCGTGGAGGGTCTCTCTTGCTTGCTCCATCCTCTTCTTGGTGATGGGCTTATCCTCTTCAATGAGGATGTCTCCTTCTATGATAACTCCAGCTGAGTAACATAGATGGCAAATAAGATGAGGAAAGGTTAGCCTTGCCATGGTGGAGGGCTTATCAGCTATTTTGTAGATTTCATGGGCGATGACTTCATGAACGTCTACTTCCTCTCCAATCATGATGCTATGAATCATGATGGCCCGATCCACAGTAACTTCAGATCAGTTGCTAGTGGGAATAATGGAGCGTTGAATGAACTCTAACCACCCTCTAGCCACAGGCTTGAGGTCCAGTCTTCTTAGGTGAACCGGCTTGCCTTTGGAGTCTCTTTTCCATTGAGCTCCTTCCACACATATGTCCATAAGGACTTGGTCCAACCTTTGATTAAAGTTGACCCTTCTAGTGTAGGGGCATTCATCTCCTTGCATCATGGGCAAGTGGAATGCCAACTTCACATTTTCTGGACTAAAATCTAAGTATTTCCCCCGAACGATTGTGAGATAATTCTTCGGACTCGGATTCACACTTTGATCATGGTTCCTAGTGATCCATGCATTGGCATAGAACTCTTGAACCATTAAGATTCCGACTTGTTGCATGGGGTTGGTTAGGACTTCCCAACCTCTTCTTCGAATTTCATGTCGGATCTCCGGATACTCATTTTTTTTGAGTTTAAAAGGGACCTCAGGGATCACCTTCTTCTTTGCCACAATATCATAGAAGTGGTCTTGATGGCTTTTGGAGATGAATCTTTTCATCTCCCATGACTCGGAGGTGGAAGCTTTTGTCTTCCCTTTTCCTTTTCTAGAGGATTCTCTGGCCTTAGGTGCCATTGATGGTAATGGAAAAACAAAAAGATTATGCTTTGACCACACCAAACTTAAAATATTGCTCGCCCTCGAGCAAGAGAAGAAAGAAGAGAAGAAGAAGAAAAAGAAAATATGGAGGAGAGTGAGGGAAGGTGTTTCGGCCAAGGTGTAGAAGAGGGGGTTTGTGTTGTGTGAAAATGAAGTAGAATGGAAGGGTATATATAGGGAGGGGAGTGGGTGTAGTGTCGGTCATATAGGGTGGGTTTGGGTGGGAAAGATTTTTGAATTTTGAAGGTAGGTGGGGTTTATGGGGAAGAGTGGATGGATGTGAGTGGTGAAGGGGGTAATTGGGAAGAGAGATTGAAGTTGTTGGGAAGTGTGTTTATGGGGAAGAGAGAATGAATAGTGAGAAGAGGGGAGAATATGTTAGGTGAGGATCCTGTGTGGTCCACAGATCCTGAGATGATCCTGTGGGGTCCACAGATCCTGAGGTGTCAAGGATTTACATTCCTGCACCAATTAGGCATGTAAAATGCCTTTGCACACCATTCTGGCGTTTAAACGCCGAAGTGATGCACACTCTGGGCGTTCAACGCCCATGTGTAGTATGTTTCTGGCGTTGAACGCCAGTTCCATGCTTGTTACTGGCGTTCAGCGCCAGCTTTCCTCAAGGCACATTCCTGGCGTTCAAACGCCAGGATGTTGCTTGTTTCTGGCGTTCAGCGCTAGAAACATGCTCTGTTCTGGCGTTGAACACCAGCCAGATGCACCTTACTGGCGTTTACGCCAGTAAGTCCTTCCTCCAGGGTGTGATTTTTCTTCTGCTGTTTTTGATTCTGTTTTTAATTTTAATAATTTTTTCGTGACTCCACATGATCATGAATCTAATAAAACACAAAATAATAATAAAATAAAATTAAAATTAGATAAATAAAAATTAGGTTACCTCCCAACAAGCACTCTTTTAATGTCACTAGCTTGACAGTGGCCTCTCATGGAGCCACAAAGGTGATCAGGTCAATGTTGTATAATCCCAACACCAAACTTAGAGTTTGGTTGTGGGGATTCAACACCAAACTTAGAGTTTGATTGTGGCCTCCCAACACCAAACTTAGAGTTTGACTGTGGGGGCTCTTCTTAACTCTGTATTGAGAGAAGCTTTTCATGCTTCCTTTCCATGGTTGCAGAGGAAGGTCCTTGAGCTTTAAACACAAGGTAGTCCCCATTCAATTGAAAGACTAATTCTCCTCTGTTAACATCAATCACAGCTTCTGTTGTGGCTAGGAAGGGTCTTCCAAGGATGATGCATTCATCTTCTTCCTTCCAAGTGTCTAAGAATATGAAATCAGCAGGGATGTAAAGGCCTTCAACCTTTACTAACACGTCCTCTACTAATCCATAAGGTTGTCTTACTGACTTGTCTGCCAATTGTAATGAGAATAAGGCAGGCTGTACCTCAATGATCCCTAGTTTCTCCATTATAGAGAGTGGCATAAGATTTATGCCTGACCCCAGGTCACACAGAGCCTTGTTAAAGGTCATGGTGCCTATAGTACAGGGTAATGTAGTGGAATCTCTATGTTCTCTATATGAGCCTCGGATTACTTTAGGTCCTCAATGGGGAACTCCTTCTTGTTTGAGAAACGTCCCAGGAGGTCTTTCTCACTAGGATTTTCGTCCTCCTCCTCCCTTGTGCATTCGGCCATATTGATTACATCAATGGCCTTGCACTCTCCTTTTGGATTCTCTTCTGTATTACTTGGGAGAATACTAGGAGGAGTTTCAATGATTTTCTTACTCAGCTGGCCCACTTGTGCCTCCAGATTCCTAATGGAGGATCTTGTTTCACTCATGAAACTTAAAGTGGCTTTTGACAGATCAGAGACTAAGTTTGCTAAATTAGAGGGGCTCTGTTCAGAATTTTCTGTCTGTTGCTGAGAAGATGATGGAAAAGGCTTGTTATTACTGAGCCTATTTCTTCCACCATTATTAAAGCCTTATTGAGGCTTTTGTTGATCCTTCCATGAGAAATTTGGATGATTTCTCCATGATGAGTTATAAGTGTTTCCATAAGGTTCACCCATGTAATTAACTTCTACCATTGCAGGGTTTTCAGGATCATAAGCTTCTTCAGAAGCTGCCTCTTTAGTACTGTTGGATGCATTTTGCCATCCATTCAGACTTTGAGAGATCATGTTGACTTGCTGAGTCAACACTTTGTTCTGAGCCAATATGACATTCAGAGCATCAATTTCAAGAACTCCCTTCCTCTGAGGCGTCCCACTATTCACGAAATTCCTTTCAGAAGTGTACATGAATTGGTTATTTGCAACCATGTTAATAAGTTCTTGAGCTTCTGCAGGTGTTTTCTTTAGGTGAATGGATCCACCTGCAGAATGGTCCAATGACATTTTCGAAAATTCAGATAGACCATAATAGAATATATCTAATATGGTCCATTCTGAAAACATGCCAGATGGACACCTTTTGGTCAGCTGCTTGTATCTTTCCCAAGCTTCATAGAGGGATTCACCATCTTTTTGATTGAAGGTCTGAACATTCACTCTAAGCTTGCTCAGCTTTTGAGGAGGAAAGAATTTATCCAAGAAGGTCGTGACCAGCTTATCCCAGGATTCCAGGCTATCTTTAGGTTGTGAGTCCAACCATGTTCTAGCTTTGTCTCTTACAGCAAAAGGGAAAAGCGTGAGCCTGTAGACTTCAGGATCTACTCCATTCGTCTTAACAGTCTCACAAATCCGTAAGAACTCAGTTAAAAACTGGTAAGGATCTTCAGATGGAAGTCCATAAAACTTGCAGTTCTATTGCATTAAAGCAACTAATTGAGGTTTAAGCTCAAAATTGTTGGCTCCAATGGCAGGAATGGAGATGCTTCTTCCATCAAATTTGGACGTTGGTTTTGTGAAATTACCAAGCATTCTCCTTGCATTATTGTTGTTGGGTTTGGCTGCCATTTCCTTCTCTTGTTCGAAAATTTCAGAAAGGTTGCCTCTGGATTGTTGTAATTTAGCTTCTCTTAGTTTCCTCTTCAGAGTCCTTTCAGGTTCTGGATCAGCTTCAACAAGAGTGCCTTTTTCCTTGTTCCTGCTCATATAGGGAAAAAGAGAACAAGAAAAGAAAGAGGAATTCTCTATGTCACAGTAAAGAGGATCCTTATTGTTAGTAGAAGAAGAAAGGGAAGAAGAGTGAAGAAGAATGGGTAAGAATAGAGGTGGTGATCTGAGATGAAGAGAGATGAAGAGAGGTGTTAGTGAATAATTAAATAAATAGAAGGAGAAGAGGGATAGAATTTCGAAAATAATTTTGAAAAAGTGGTTAGTGATTTTCAAAAATTAAAGATAAGATATGATTAAAATTAAAATTTAAAAGAAATTTTGAAAAAGAGAGAGGTATTTTCGAAAATTAGAGAGGGATAGGTAGTTAGTTGGTTTTGAAAAAGATAGAAACAAACAAAAAGTCAAATAGTTAGTTTGAAAAAGATATTAAAATTAAATTTGAAAAGATAAGAAGATAAGAAG
>NC_029774.3:46492003-46510256 GCF_000817695.3 Arachis duranensis
CCTCAAATTTTTGAATCAATCACATTAATTGTTAGTGTAATTTCTAAAATTTGATATAAAGATAAGAAAAAGATTTTGAAAAGATTTTGAAAAGATTTTGAAAAGATTTTGAAAAAGATTTTTAAAATTTTCGAAAAAAAGAAAAAGAAAAAATGGAAAAGGTATGATTTTTGAAAAAGATTTTTGAAAAGATAAGATTTTTTTTAATTTGAAAATTTGACTTGGCTTGTAAGAAACAACTAATTTTGAAAATTTTTGACTAAGTCAACTCAAATTTTTGAAAATTTTGAGAGAAATAAGGAAAAGATATTTTTTTATTTTTTGATTTTTTTTGAATTTTTAATTACGAGGGAGAAAAACACAAAAATACTCAATGCATGAGACTTTCAGATCAAAACAATGAATGCATGCAAGGATGCTATGAATGTCAAGATGAACACCAAGAACACTTTGAAGATCATGATGAACATCAAGAACATATTTTTTGAAAAATTTTTGATGCAAAGAAAACATGCAAGACACCAAATTGAAAAATTTTTGATGCAAAGAAAACATGCAAGACACCAAACTTAGAAATCTTTAATGCATGGACTCTAACAAACAAAAAATGCATATGAAAAACAACACACAACACAAAACAAGAAAACATCAAAATCAAACAAGAAGACTTACCAAGAACAACTTGAAGATCATGAAGAACACTATGAATGCATGGAATTTTCGAAAAAAAATAATGCATAAATTTTAAAAACATGCAATTGACACCAAACTTAAAAATTGACTCAAGACTCAAACAAGAACACAAAATATTTTTTGTTTTTATGATTTTGTGATTTTTTTGTATTTTTATTAATTTTTTTCGAAAATATTCTTTAGAAAAACGAAAATAAAGAAAAATTTTTGAAAACTTTTTGAAAAGAAAATTACCTAATCTGAGCAACAAGATGAACCGTCAGTTGTCCATACTCGAACAATCCCCGGCAAGTGCCCTTTCTTTTTCTACATTCCTACTTCTTCCTTCAATCCTTCTTACTCCTTTCCATGGCAAGATGTATGTAGGGCATCACCGTTGTCAATGGCTACATCCCATCCTCTCAGTGAAAAAGGTCCAAATGCTCTGTCACAGCACGGCTAATCATCTGTCGGTTCTCAATCAGGTTGGAATAGAATCCCTTGATTCTTTTGCGTCTGTCACTAACGCCCAGCCTTCAGGAGTTTGAAGCTCATCACAGTCATTCAATCCCAGAATCCTACTCGGAATACCACAGACATGGTTTAGACTTTTTGGATTCTCATGAATGCCGCCATCAATCTAGCTTATACCACGAAGATTCTGTTTAAGGAATCCAAGAGATATGCGCCCGGCCTAAGGTAGAACGGAAGTGGTTGTCAGTCACGCGCGTTCATAGGTGTGAATGATAATGAGTGTCACGGATCACGACATTCATCAAGTTGAAGTGCAACGAATATCTTAGAATAGGAATAAAGAGAATTGAATAGAAACAGTAGTAATTGTATTAAAACTTGAGGTACAGCAAAGCTCCACACCCTTCATCTATGGTGTGTAGAAACTCCACCGTTGAAAATACATAAGTGAAAGGTTCAGGCATGGCTGAATGGCCAGCCCCCAAAACGTGATCAATAGCCTCCTAAGATGAAGAATAAAATAAAACTGAGACCAAAGATGCCTAATAAAATAGTAAATTATCCTATTTATACTAGACTAGCTACTAGGGTTTACATGAGTAAGTAATTGATACATAAATCCACTTCCGGGGCCCACTTGGTGTGTGTTTGGGCTGAGCTTAATCTATCCACGAACTGAGGCTTCTTTTGGAGTTGAACGCCAAGTTGTAATGTGTTTTGGGCCACTCCGGGTCGTGACGTGTTTCTGGCGTTTTACACCAGACAGCAACATGGAACTGGCGTTGAGCGCCAGTTTATGTCGTCAATTCCCAAATAAAGTATGGACTATTATGTATTGCTGAAAAGCTCTGGATGTCTACTTTCCAACGTCGTTGAGAGCGCGCCATTTGAAGTTAAGTAGCTCCAGAAAATCCATTTCGAATGCAGGGAGGTCAGATTCCAACAGCATCAGCAGTCCTTTGTCAGCCTCCTATCAGAATTTTGCTCAAGTCCCTCAATTTCATCCAGAAATTACCTGAAATCACAGAAAAACACACAAACTCGTAGTAATGTCCAGAAATGTGAATTTAACATAAAAACTAATGAAAACATCCCTAAAAGTAGCTTGAACTTACTAAAAACTACCTAAAAACAATGCTAAAAGAGTATAAATTATCCGCTCATCATCCATTCTGAAAACATGTCAGATGGACACCTTTTGGTCAGCTGCTTGTATCTTTCCCAAGCTTTATAGAGGGATTCACCATCGTTTTGCTTGAAGGTCTGAACATCCACTCTAAGCTTGCTCAGCTTTTGAGGAGGAAAGAATTTATCCAAGAAGGCCGTGACCAGCTTATCCCAGGAGTCCAGGCTATCTTTAGGTTGTGAGTCCAACCATGTTCTAGCTCTGTCTCTTACAGCAAAAGGGAAAAGCATGAGCCTGTAGACTTCAGGATCTACTCCATTTGTCTTAACAGTCTCACAAACCTGCAAGAACTCAGTTAAAAACTGGTAAGGATCTTCAAATGGAAGTCCATAAAACTTGCAGTTCTATTGCATTAAAGCAACTAGTTGAGGCTTAAGCTCAAAATTGTTGGCTCCAATGGCAGGAATGGAGATGCTTCGTCCATCAAATTTGGACGTTGGTTTTGTGAAGTCACCAAGCATTCTCCTTGCATTATTGTTGTTGGGTTCGGCTGCCATCTCCTTCTCTTGTTCGAAAATTTCAGAAAGGTTGCCTCTGGATTGTTGTAATTTAGCTTCTCTTAGTTTCCTCTTCAGAGTCCTTTCAGGTTCTGGATCGGTTTCAACAAGAGTGTCTTTTTCCTTATTCATGCTCATATAGGGAAGAAGAGAACAAGAAAAGAAAGAGGAATCCTCTGTGTCACAGTAAAGAGGATCCTTATTGTTAGTAGAAGAAGAAAGGGAAGAAGAGTGAAGAAGAATGGGTAAGAATAGAGGTGGTGATCTGAGATGAAGAGAGATGAAGAGAGGTGTTAGTGAATAATTAAATAAATAGAAGGAGAAGAGGGATAGAATTTCGAAAATAATTTTGAAAAAGTGGTTAGTGATTTTCGAAAATTAAAGATAAGATATGATTAAAATTAAAATTTAAAAGAAATTTTGAAAAATAGAGAGGTATTTTCGAAAATTAGAGAGGGATAGGTAGTTAGATGGTTTTGAAAAAGATAGAAACAAACAAAAAGTCAAATAGTTAGTTTGAAAAAGATATTAAAATTAAATTTGAAAAGATAAGAAGATAAGAAGTTAGATAAGATATACGGATAAGATCTTTAAGAAAAAGATATTTTGAAAAAGATTTAATTAATTTTTTTTAAAATTAAAATTAATTACTTAACTAACAAGAAACTAAAAGATAGGATTCTAGAATTTAAAGATTGAACCTTTCTTAACAAGAAAGTAACAAACCTCAAATTTTTGAATCAATCACATTGATTGTTAGTGTAATTTCGAAAATTTGATATAAAGATAAGAAAAAGATTTTGAAAAGATTTTGAAAAATATTTTTAAATCGCGGAATAAGGTACCTTAACTTGGGTTACAAAAGAAAGAAAGGCAGATCGGGTCACACGTATTATTGATAATTTCCCTCGTATTAGGTCTCTCATTGCCATCCTCATCCTCCTGCAGCGACATACTTGGTGCTTCATGCAAAGAAATGATCGGTCCTAAGTCTGACGTTCGATATGATATTCCTAGTTCTAAATCCTTGCCCCCATCATAAGCTTGAAAGGAGAGTCAAGTTACAACCCCCTAAACGTGATTAAAACTCGGTTAGCAATTTTATTGTTACCTCAAATTGGGAATTCTTAACCCCGTTGCTGAGACTGGTTCGCATCCTAGTCCTTCTTGTAGGGACAACATATAGAGATATGCCCTGACAATACATAGCGGTAACATCCACTGAACCCAGCCATGCACGACGTTTTCGGATGGTATCTCCCACATCTCGGGCACCTTAACTCCTCTTGTTGATCCCACGCTTGCTTACCTCCTCCTCTCACCCGGTGATACTGGTCATGGTTAATACCTCCGATATGTCCTTGAACTTGGGATTGCTAAGGGGTATGTCTAGCCTTCTTGAAGTTTTGGCCTTTTGATGGAACATACTTCCCACGAACTTTGCTACTAGTACCGCCACAAACATCTCTCTCCAAAGTTACTCCTTGGCATAATCTTCAACAATTGTTGCCTTGTCAACCACTTCATAGAATCTCCTAATCTCCAATGGAACCACAATACACATGATATCTTCGCTCAACATTACTTTGTATTTGACGCATTTCCAACCCTCATAGGACTCAGAAGTACCCTGACTTATTCTCAAGAACCTACAGAGTTCCTCGAACTTGCTGGTGTATTTAGCTATAGTCCTAAACCCTTGCTTCAGTTGTAAGAACTCCAACTCTCTAGTCTCCTTTATTGACTCATGAAAGTATTTCTTGTAGAAAGCTTCCTGGAATAACGCCCATGTAATGTCCACATTCCGTTGGCGTAGAACTCGGCTCTCTCCTTGCCACCATTGCTAAGCTTCTCCCACAAGTTGATAAGCAGCATAATCCATGAACTGGTCATACGGTACATGTTGAGTTTGCAATGCATCCTCCACAGCTTGGAACCAGTTGTCTGCTTCAGTAGGGTTTGTCAATCCATTGAAAACCGGCGGGTAACCTTTCAGAAAAGCAATTAGAGTTCTCGGAACACCACCTAAGCTGTCCACAGCACCTTCTCCATTTTCATTTTTGGTTGATTGTCTTGTCCGCCGCATAGCATGAGTAGTCATAGCAGTGCTCGCTTGAATCGTATTAACTAAGTTAGTCATTGCCGCCATGATTTCAGCGATATTGTCCACCGACGGGTTACCCTCACTCTCTCTTTGAGTACATATCTGACCTCATCTGCGAATGTCCTCGACAGAATGCACCTTCCAACATGTGCATACGCACAGGGCTGTGCGTGCGCATAGCTTGCAGAACTTCGTTGGTTATGTGCGCGCACAGAGCGTGCTAGCGTTCCCATCAGTAGCCATGTCCTTGTGTATACATGCGCAAAACTCATTTTTACCAAAAAGTCACAAGCTCTCAACTTTCCAAAATTCTCAACCAAAATGAAATAAAAATCATACCAAACTCCAATTTACCTCATAACTCACCCTTTGTGTCACAATTCACCATTCATACCAAATTTTTATTCACACATCATTATTTTCATCCTCAAATATCAAATATATACACTATAATCATTCATCCACCAACATATTCAACAATCATCATTCTACCACTATCAATCTTCATCATCAACCTCATTCATACTCCATATCAATAATCAACAATATTACTCATCCAAATTCATCATACATCATACATCAATAACATTATTTAACAACATTAATAACATCAATTCATCATACATCATCAACCAACCAAAATCAACAACCATATCAATCCAAACCTATCCTATGGGTCACTAGTCTAAGTGTTCAGAAATATTATATATTACATAGAGAAAACCGAAATCATACCTTGGTCGATTCCCAATATGCACTAATCACCAAGTTGACCTCAACCAAGCTTCCACAAGTTCTCAAACTCAGTCAAGCCATCATTTCAACTCCAAGCTCCAAGTAAATGCCAATAATCACAACTTCAAATTATATATACACATAATTTCATAACCAATTAACCTAGGGTTCAACTTAATCATAATTTCACAAGGTAAAGAGTTTTCTTACCTTTTTTGATGTTGTTTGGGGCACAAACCACCAATAGCCCAACCTTAAGTACTACCTAAACATTCAAAACACAAAAATTCATTCAAAATTATTACCCACATTTTCGGATTTTTAGGGCAGTGGGAAAGAGATAAAAATTCAAAATCTTACTAAAAAATTTTAGATAGAACAAACGGGCTCGACGGGAATTTCGTGTAGCCGCTGACGACACGCGAATTGGAACACCATAACTCGAGTTATGGCCACCGAAAGTTGTAAGTGAATAGTAACACTCTCTCTTCTCCTCTCTTCTCTTGCAGCTGCTAGGTTTAGTGTGTGGGTGGGTTATGAGCTGAAATGGCTCATTTTAAGTGTATTTATATGTTGGGTTTGGGTCCAACTTGGATCCGGTCTAACCCGTTAGCGTTTTTGGTCTGTTTGCCCCAACTTTGAGCCAAACCTTTAAAATTATCGCTTGGTTTCTAAGTTTAATTTATTTTCTAAGTTTTCTACTGTTTTCACTGCGCTCGCATAGTACCGGACAGATCTAAGCCGGTACTGTCGAATAAATTATCGGTACGCGTTTTTATGTGGTTTTTCACAGAAAATTATATTTTTTGACATAAAAAAATCTATTGAGTGCAAATATCATATTTATTTTTTTAATTAATATTCTAAATTTTTGAACCTAATTCAGGTAATTAAATTATTATTATTTAAAATTAATTAATCGGTTAATTAATTCACAGTTTTTACAAATGTTATATTATACTTTTATAATTCAATTAATATTTTTTATATTATATGATATTATTTTTGTTTTAAAATAATTTATTTTAATATAAATATGATCATCGGATCAATCGATTTAAATCAATTTATTTTCGAGTCACTTTGGGTTGGATCAAAATAGACCCAATGTCCTTTTAGGGTCGGGTTTGGATCTACTTAAATCCGGCCCGACCCATGAACGCCTTTAATTCTGTGTATGTGTGACCTTTGAGTATTTTTGACAACATGTTTACTTAATAAGAATAGAGGGAATAGGGATTTATAAAAAATTTCACTTATTATCTAATTATGGTTTACTTCCGATTGAATTGGAAAATAAATTGGAGAATTTTAATTTTTCACTATGTTACTCAAATAAAATAATTAATAAATTCAGGTAATAATTGGGTTACAAGAATTTGTCATTTCAGCATTTTCGAGTGTCACATCAGTGTTTTTCATTCATTGTGACATTATGCTTTCATATTTAGATACTTTTCTCAAAGTTTAAAATTTACGAGATTGTTTTGTCTTTCGGATCTTTTGATATTTTTTCTGTCAGCATCAAAATCTTTTGCGTACTATTTTAATAGTTTTAAGTTGCCACGTATCACCCATGCAAGGTAAAACGTCACCGATGTTTTGTGGCTAATGACGTCGACGTTTTTTTCATGTCAGTGGATGCTTCCCATAGGACTCATTTTGGTGACAAACATCACTAAAGGCTCAATGTTAAAAAAATCACAATACTTTATAATACTTGAAAAAAATGTCTTAGCAAATTCAGGTGTTGTTTATGTCTTTTAGAAAATCTTGAGATTTATTGGTTGTCATGTTGCATAAAATAGACTTGCAGTTAAAGCTATTTATGTTTCATAATTAGTAATTATGCCAAAAAAAATAGTTTTTTTAACTTAGAATATTTTCTAAGTTTATTTTAGAAAACATTAAAAATATTTCAAGGGTCTATTAAAAATTTTGGAGACTGTTTTGAGATTTTTTAAATTTTTCGGGGACTCTTTTGTATTTCACTCAGAAGACTAATTTGTCTAACTCGAACACGTGAACACTTAACGACTATGTGTGTGAGTTAACATTCCACGTTAGGAGTTTAGTGATTAATGAAAATGCAGTGTATTATCCAATAAAAATAAAAATTAAAAACTGCTTTGTATATTTTAAAACATGAGGACTAAAATATCTAATTTTAAAAATCTTAAGGCTGATTTTTGATAATTACTCTAAAAAAATTTATTATAGACATTTCATTTGATTTTTTTAAATAAATAAAATAAATTTTATTTACTAAAATAGATAATTAGTAGCATTTTTATCGAAAACCATCTTTTTACTTATCTCGTTTATATTGTAAACAATTTTATTTTGAACATATCTCACTTACAATGTAAATGAGATAAAAGACATCATTAATTACACATTACGTTTATAAACATATTGTATATCGTGCCTTATCTCATTTACAATCCAAATGGCTTTTAGTGCTGTTATATTATCTAGTGGATTTCGACCAAAAATATAAAATAAATAACCAGGGGATTATATATCAATCCACATCGTTTTTAGTTTTCAAAATCAGGTTTTTCTACATATTCATTTTGAACTAAAAATTTGAAAATGTTTTATTGGTTTATAGTTGACTAATACATCAAACTGTTTAACATTCTATCCATTTTTGTATAAACGCATGCAACATAAAACAATATAATTGTATTAAGGAAATTTAAATTTATACAAAATATATGTTCATTTTAAATCAGTTATCATATTAGTTAATATATATTTGTGTATAGATAACGTGTAGTTTAATTTATTATTAATTTATTTTTAATATATATTTTATACAAATAATTGATTTAGTGATTGATCTTTTGTGTAGACTTAGTATGATAATTCCATTTTGATATCATTTGTAACCATGTTCTTGGAAAAGTTGTTGCTAATTTTGGTGACATAGGTTTTGATAATGCTGGTTAGAATACAGATCAATAGAAATGTAGAACAAGTTAGTTAGTTACACTAGAGAATCGTTAGTTCTTTTTTGAAAAGGTTTACAATGATATTTTTTGCTAGTGCAGCAATCGGTGCTCTTTAGGGGATATAAGAAGGGTAATATGTAATGAGTGTGCCATGTGTTAAGATATTTAGATTTTTAGTTTCGAATAATAATAGTTCTTTGTCTTATGACTTATGACTTGGTTCAAAACAATGAATGAATACTTCTGTTTTATTTTATTACTATATTGTAAACAATGAACGAATGAATAGATAGTTCCCTTTGGTCTAATTATGCTTTAATTATATTAAACTTGACAAAATGAATTAATAGAATAAGTTGAAAAAAATTAAAAGAATGAAGTGAAACAAATATTTAATTTATATTTAGAACATGTTTAATTCAGCAATGAAGTATAACATATTAACATGTGAACTAGTACAATATTTTTTTATATCGAACATAATAAATATATAGTACACTACACTTCACTTAAATTGTTTTATATGTGGTTAATGGCTAAGAGAGTTTGACGACACAGGACGTGGTGGTAATTGGTAAATGCAAGTGTAAATGCATATGGAGCTTGGACCAAGTGGACCAGTCAGGGGTATATGAACCAGTGCCCAAAGCCTGACACTATATTACTGTACACTCTGCAAAACTTACAATACAAGAATGGTTCCAGAGAATTTATTGTGACCAAACCACATCAATATTCATGGTGCCAGCTATCGCTCTCATATTTACTTGCATGCCCCTTCTTTTGTGTGCCATTTTCATATACCTGAAATTTGTTGTTGGGTTCGCCCATTTTTTTCTTTGTATTATAGAGTTGTGCTATTATCTAGACAAGAAAAACTAACCAGATACAAGTGCGTTATTTGGCTAGTAAACATCAATTTGGACATTTGGTCATTGTCCATTCATGCAAAGAACAAGACGATCGTTAACAAAAAAGAGAACATGATTTCTAATTTTATTATTTTAAGGTAATTAATGTAATTTCTTTGTTAAAAAGTCTATCAAATACTAATAGAAATTTATAGATTTTGTGACAATTTTATTTGTAATTTAAAAAAATTTAAAAGTTTACAAAATATTAATAAATTTATTTTTAAAAAATTCACTCAATGATAAAAATTTAATGGAAAATGATCATTACTGAAAATAATGACATAAAAAAATAAGTACAATACAAGGACTTACTAAAAAAATTGGACAAAAAATAATGTTGAGTTAAGATTTATTTTAATATCTTGTAATTACAAATATAATCAATTATTTTTTAGTTAAACTAATTTATTATGATGAGCATTATAGAAATTAATTAAGGATGACATATCAAGCAAGATAGTATTATGCAAAGCCTATGTATTAATAAGATCTCAGTTAAGATAGAAAAGATGATGCACCATGATTTTGACTTCAAAAAAGAAAGTTTTTCCCTCTTTATTGTAAATGGAATGGAATCCATTGCACATTTATGGACAACTGCAGCATGTGACTAATGAAAAACCAAGATGAAAGAATTTCCATTCAATGCCAACGACCTCAAGTATAAATGATGTAACGATTAGTTGATGTAAAAGAAAAATTATTCCTAATTCTATATATTAGTGAATCATCAAGAAAGAAGGAAATCATTTTTGTGCATATTGTAGATCACAAAAAATAGTCTTTATTTTTTTATTTTTTAGTATGTTCTTACTTTTCTTTTGTCTAGATTTAAGCTTATTTTGAGAGATCCAAAATGCAAAAAGGAGTAATACATACAAAAGCCATTTAACCTTTGATTAAGAGTTTTGATTTCGAAAGTGTGTTGGGTTAGAGTGCATTTAGTTTCTCTTAACTAAGTTGGGTTAGCACCTAAGTAATTTACTAAGTTTGAGATAGCGTAGGTGGTTTACAAGAGTGTGAGTCTTTTAGAATTGATGATTTGTAATCTATCTTGATTATAGTGAAAATTCTACTATTGTTATGGTGGAGAATGGACGTAGGTCACATTGCACTTCGTGGCCGAACCAGAATATATCGAGGCGTTACTCTTCTTCTTCTTCTTCTTCTTCTTCTTCTTTATTTTATGCATTTGTTATTTTTCATAATCAGGAGACAAAATCGAAAATAATATCCTAAAATCAGAATTCTGCATAACTTATTTATTCACATATAAAAGTGGTTCCTTATTTCAGCACCCTAATAAACTACAATTTTATGGTTTATCCTGTATTAAATTTAGTGGGTTTTATCAACTTTTTCCACATTTATTCACTAAAATAGCATGGTTTTGTAATTCTCCCTAAATTATGCTTAATGATTGAAAAAATGCTTTTTAGACCCTTAATTTGCTAAATTTAATTTACTTTGATTCCATTTGATGACTTGATATGTTTGTTGAGTAATTTCAGGTTTAGAAGGCAAGGATTGGATCAAAGAAGTGAAGAAAAAAGCATACAAAGTAGAGAATTCATAGTAGCAAGAGAAATAAGAATTCGATGAATTCATGCGACGTGTACGCATAACACATGGGCACGCGTGAGAGAGAAGTTTGCCAGGCCACGCGTACGCGTGGTGACACTCGTCATGTGATTTCATTAAAGAAAACGTGGTTGGCAATTTCTGAGCTGCATCAAGCCTAAATCCAACTCATTTATGAAGCTATTTGATGTAGAATTCAAGATGGATAAAGGGAGAGCAATTAGAAGTAGAATAGGAACATGCTTTGGGTTATATTCTAGAGAGAGAATCTCTCTCTTCTCTCTAGAAGTAGGGTAGATTTAGGATAGATTTCTCTTAGGTTTAGAATTTAATTTTTGCCTTGATTTAGTTTCCTTGTAATTTATTATTCTTACATCTTTGTTCTTTTAGTTTTACTTGTTATCTCTTTTATTTTGTTACTTTTATGTTCATACACTCTTATTGATTTGGATTTTCATTAATTCAATTTGATGTTTTATATTTCTTTGATGCTTAATTGAGTTGTTATTATTGTTTCTTTGCATTGGGTAGTTGTAGATTTTATATTTCTTACTAATTTATTATACTTTCCTTCTATGCCTTTCAATTGTTTGATAAAATGCTTGGTTGTATTTTAGAGTAGATTTTTGTACTCTTGGATTGTGATTAAGCACTTAGGTCCCTTGAGAATATTGATGTCCAATTTCATTGGTGATTTAGGGTTGTTAATTGGTTCTAGGACCAATTATGTCCACTTGACTTAACCCTCCGATGTTAGAGGAAAACTAAGTGAAATTAATCCTTTATAATCACCATGTTATGGTCAATGGTCCAAGATAGGAAACCTTGACTCTTGATCCTTGCTATGAGTATATTTTAGCATTTATAGTTTCTTAGTTATTAGTTTATTTTCTTGTTTATCAAACCCAAAACCCAAAAATACACCCATAACCAATAATATGCACACTTTTCTGCTATTCCTTGAGAGACAACCCGATGTTTAAATACTCTCGATTTTTATTGGGTTTGACTTAAGTGACAAACAAATTAAACTTTGATTGAGGGTTATTTGTCAGTTTAGATCTATACTTCGACGAGATTTATTTTGTTAAAATTCTATACCGATGATTTCCCTCACATCACCCCCCTTATCAACTCACTTGAGAACTTGCAATTGGCATCAGAGTTTAGGCTCAAGGTGTAACACCCTACCACACTAAGCTTTACGCTTATGATGTAAATCAGAGGTGGCGAGGTGCTACGACCTCTAAAAATAAAAATACGTATATAAATATAGCTGAAAGAAATTATAACTAGGAGCCTTGAAGAAGAACCTAAGCAAAAGCGTAATAGAAAATTGCATCACACTTGTCCGGATACACGTAAAACGAGTAGGTAAGATCAAAAGGAAGTTAATACATAAATAAAGATCAGAGTTCCAAAAGATACAAATATCCAAGCTCCAGACTCGACTTGTGAAGTTAAGGCCGGCCAGAGTTTAAACACACACACACACACACACATAACAGAGTTTCTAGTTTTTCCTACAACTTCGAAAATTCAGTTTTTACACATAACTTCCGACATCTATAACTTCCTCTAAGGAATTCCGTTTTTCACAAAGTTTATACCATCTTAAAGCTTTTAAAACTATCTTTAATTTGAATCAAAATTCACTCAAATTCAATATCCGAGGCTCAGGTTATGGACTGCCAAAGTTCATTAAAAATATGCTTCTACCAAAAGAATTCAAAACCTTTATTTTTCAAATTCTAATTCTCAAACCAAGTTTCACAACCCAAAACAATATTAAATACACTCAAAACAATTCCATAACCATTTTCTTCATTCCACAATACTTCAACACTCAATTACATCAACTCTAACCCACACAATCATAACCAAAGCAACAATACTCATAAATCATCAATAAAACATCATCATCATTTATAATCAAACTCAAACTTCATCATTACTCAATAATTCAGCAACAGATTCACATATTCAACTCCACAGTTTTACTAGTTCACTAAACTTTAACAAGTGATGCACGAAAACTTGTCTCTCAACAAATCTCCCTCGGCAAGTATACTGAATTGTCGTCAAGTAAAAACTCACAATAGAGTGAGGTCGAATCCCACAGGGATTGATTGGTCAAGCAACTTTAATTAGAAGAATCTTCTAGTTGAGCTAAGCAGAAATGGAGTTGATAATTACAGAAAATTAAATGGCGGGAAAGTAAATTGCAGAAAGTAAATTGCAGAATCTTAAATGGGGATTTGGGCAGATGAACATAAAAGTAAAAGGCAGAATGTAAAGAGAATGGGTAAGATAAGAAATAGGGGATTCATTGGGCTTAGGAGATGTTGCATTCTCCAGATCAAGTTCATTCTCATCTTTTCCTCAATCAATGCATTCATTGATCTCCTTGGAAATCTTAGGTGATTGGATCCCAATTCCTTGGCAACCCAATCTCTCTAAGCTTGAACAATTGCCCAATTCCTTGATTTAATTGCTCATGGGAAGAGATGAAGTATGGTCACTGATTATACCACATGTATTTCCAAATCAAAGTGTTGGGAGGATTATATGTCACTATATCCGTCCAAACCCCAATTTGGTCCAATATGAGAAAGCATTTCTAGCATGATCTCCTCATCCCTTTTCCAAGGCTCAGAGGAGATCAAATTATGGAGAGTTTCTTTTCCAAGACAACTAACCAATTGATTTAAGATCGAAAGCTTTCTAGTAAATCAAGAGAAAAGAAAGAAGAAAAAGAATGAAAACTATAATTGATCCATCAAATTATAATAGAGCTCCCTAACCCAATGAAAAAGAGGTTTAGTTGTTCATAGCTCTGGAGATGGAAGATGATAGAGAATAGTACATTCTAAAGTAAACTAGAAATTGCAGGAAAAGTGATGAGCGGATAATTTATACGCTTTTAGGCATTGTTTTTAGGTAGTTTTTAGTAAGTTCAAGCTACTTTTAGGGATGTTTTCATTAGTTTTTATGTTAAATTCACATTTCTGGACTTTACTACGAGTTTGTGTATTTTTCTGTGATTTCATGTAATTTCTGGCTGAAATTGAGGGACTTGAGCAAAATTCTGATAGGAGGCTGACAAAGGACTGCTGATGCTGTTGGAATCTGACCTCCCTGCACTCGAAATGGATTTTCTGGAGCTACAGGACTCCAAATGGCGCGCTCTCAACGGCGTTGGAAAGTAGCCATCCAGAGCTTTCCAGCAATATATAATTGTCCATACTTTATTCGGAAATTGACGACGTAAACTGGCGCTCAACGCCAGTTCCATGCTGCTGTCTGGAGTAAAACGCCAGAAATACGTCACGACCCGGAGTTGAACGCCCAAAACACGTTACAACTTGGCGTTCAACTCCAAAAGAAGCCTCAGCTCGTGGATAGATCAAGCTCATCCCAAACACACACCAAGTGGGCCCCGGAAGTGGATTTATGCATCAATTACTTACTCATGTAAATCCTAGTAGCTAGTCTAGTATAAATAGGATAATTTACTATTGTATTAGGCATCTTTGGTCTCAGTTTTATTTTATTCTTCATCTTAGGAGGCTATTGATCACGTTTTGGGGGCTGGCCATTCAGCTATGCCTGAACCTTTCACTTATGTATTTTCAACGGTGGAGTTTCTACACACCATAGATGAAGGGTGTGGAGCTCTGCTGTACCTCAAGCTTCAATGCAATTACTATTATTTTCTAACCAATTCGATTTATTCATGTTCTAAGATATTCGTTGCACTTCAACTTGATGAATGTGATGATCCGTGACACTCATCATCATTCTCATCTATGAACGCGCGTGACTGACAACCACTTCCGTTCTATCTTAGGCCGGGCGCATATCTCTTGGATTCCTTAAACAGAATCTTCGTGGTATAAGCTAGATTGATGGCGGCATTCATGAGAATCTGGAAAGTCTAAACCTTGTCTGTGGTATTCCGAGTAGGATTCTGGGATTGAATGACTGTGATGAGCTTCAAACTCCTGAAGGTTGGGCGTTAGTGACAGACGCAAAAGAATCAAGGGATTCTATTCCAACCTGATTGAGAACCGACAGATGATTAGCCGTGCATGTTTTCTTTGCATAAAAAATTTTTCAAAATTATGTTCTTGATGTTCATCATGATCTTCAAAGTGTTCTTGGTGTTCATCTTGACATTCATAGCATCCTTGCATGCATTCATTGTTTTGATCTGAAAGTCTCATGCATTGAGTATTTTTGTGTTTTTCTCCCTCATAATAAATAATTCAAAAAAAATCAAAAAAATATCTTTTCCTTATTTCTCTCAAAATTTTCAAAAATTTGAGTTGACTTAGTCAAAAATTTTCAAAATTAGTTGTTTCTTACAAGCCAAGTCAAATTTTCAAATTAAAAAAAATCTTATCTTTTCAAAAATCTTTTTCAAAAATCATACCTTTTCCATTTTTTCTTTTTCTTTTTTTTCGAAAATTCCTTTGTGATAATTAGTTTGAATATTTCCAAATCCTATTCTTTACTCGCATGTATCCTCACCCGAAATTCGTACCCCTTGGCATGAGCCTAAAACCATCTTTATTCGCGGACGAGCATTTTGATTCAATGTGCCTTATTATTTTCTTCAAACATTTCTGATTTGGAATTCCTTTCTCGAGGTGCACTCTAATTCTCTTTCTGGTGCATTTTCTTATTTTCTATAACCTTATCTGATCACAACATATTGTATCTTTTCAATCTCTCATGGATACCATTTGAAATTGTTTGCTTCCTTTTGAGCTTGGTATCCCTTCAGATAACTTGAACTTCAACATTGCATACAATCCTTAGACACAACCATCGATGGGTTAGTTCCTTAGGACACAACTTATGAACACGAAGGATGAAACCGGTGAGCGTGCGACCTTACGAGGAGTTGTGAAGCTTCGGTTTTGCAAATAACGTTACCGATGACTGAGTCAACACACAAAGGTGCCCATTGGTGCGAACGTCAGATTATGGAGGAAAATTCTTCAAAACTTAAAAGAAAAGATCAACTACAGTGCTAGTGTATACATTGCATGAACCCCATGAACCAAATGAGATCTATGATAATGCTTCGTCATAAATCTTGGAGTGCGTTTTGATGTAACATTAGGATGTTGTGGTTTATGCATCGCGACGATTGAGGCCGTACGAAATGTATTCTCTAACTCACAATCTGGAGTCTACTACGTTTATGCTTGTGTTAAAGCTACGGAGCAAGGAGGAACTACCTCCATGAAAATGGATGTAATTACTAAAGGACTACGATTTTGAGTTAAGCTGTCACCCAGGAATTTTCGCCTTTGATTTTGATTATTACGTGTAGATTATAGGGTGGTTAATAGAACATTTAGTACATGGTGAATTATTAAGTGCAGAAGTAAGTAGAGAAATAAATAAAAATGAATTTAGGCTTGAATTTTTGGCTGAGTTTGACATTTAATTTTAGTTATGATAAGTAAAAATTTGTTAGTTATTTAGTATGTCTAAGGGAGGTTGAATTGTATACATTGGTGAAATAGTAAATGACTTAGATAATTAGATGTGGAATAAATAGTGTGGTGGTATTGTGGACCTTGGGATTTTTTTAAATGAGTAAAGAAAATGAAAAATAGAATATTTTAGGTGTTGGAATGATTGAGTGTGTTATGAGTGTGATTGAGTGAATGGTATTAAAACTGTGATTAGGATATGAGCTGTTGCTAGGCTTTGAAAGTGTTGAATGGTTGGAAATGGATGGATACTGTAAATGGAGCTGTGGAAAATTGTTTAAGATTGAGGATTTAGTGAAACCTTAGATTAGGAATAGAAAGGCTATGAGGCACTAAGTTATGACTTAGTCTTAGGATGAGCGTAAACCCTATTTTGGATCAAGTTGAGGGGGTTCAGGAGTAAGCCTAGGTTTCGTAATCTGATAATGATGTATGACTTTATTGAATATTTGGATTAGTTAGTTAATTAGTGGCTAAAAATCAAAGTGGCACAGCGGAAGCTTGTGGAATGCAATAGCACATGATAGTCGTAAGTAGAGGTCGTAGGAAGATGACTAAGGGTATCTTAGGCTTGAATACTTGAAGAGTTAGTGGGTTAATGTAAGTAAAGGTTTTCTAAAAAAACTAAGTTTGATTGTGGCAGTAAGATTAGAATGAGTTGGCATAACCTATGAAGATGAGGATAGGCAAATAAATTAGAATTGAGTGATAACTGAATGCAATTGTCGTATCGGGAAGATAATGATTGCAATATTTGATCATGATGACTTTGGGCTTAGATTGAAATAGAAATTGAATTATTTGGAAGATAGATTAAAAGAGCATTGAATTGAAATGCTAATGTTGTATTGAGCTTGAATTAAGGAAATCTAAGAGTAGGAAGGATGAGTACGATATATGCTTGAATTCAGTCAAAATATGGAGTTATAAATAAGAATAAAAGATGTAATCAAGAAATTGAGCTGACGCGGAGGAACGAAACGATGAATGGTGAGATGTAGGTTTAAGTTGAGAGAACATCTAAGGATGACGATGGATAAACCAAATTTTGAGGGTAAAATTTCTTATTTGGTGGGAGAATGTAAGAACTGCGAATTAATTAACCGATTAATCAATTTTAAATAATAATAATTTAATTACCCGAATTAGGTTCAAAAATTTAGAATATTAATTAGAAAAAAATAAATGATATTTGGACTCAGTAGATTTTTCTTAGTCAGAAAATATAATTTTTTTTGCGGAAAACCGCATAAAAATGCGTATCGGTAATTTAACCGATAGTACCGACTTAGATCTGTATGGTACTGTGCGAGCGCAGTGAAAATAGTAGAAAACTTAAAAAAAATTAAAGTTGGAAACCGGACACTAATTTTAAAGGTTTGGCCCAAAGTTGGGCCAAACGGGCCAAAAATGCTAATGGGTTGGACCGGGCCCAAGTTGGCCCAAGCCCAACATATAAATACACTTAAAATGAGCCATTTCAGCTCATAACCCACCCACACACTAAACCTAGCAGTTGCAAGAGAAGAGAGGAGAAGAGAGTGTTACTATTCACATACAACTTTCAGTGGCCATAACTCGAGCTACGGTGCTATGATTTGCGTGCCGTCAGCGGCTACAAGA
>NC_029774.3:46510371-46522127 GCF_000817695.3 Arachis duranensis
CTTAATATCCGAAAATGTGGGTAATGATTTTGAATGAATTTTTGTGTTTTGATTGTTTAGGTAGTACTTAAGTTTGGGCTATTGGTGGTTTGTGTCCCAAACACCATCGAAAAAGGTAAAAAAACTCTTTACCTTGTGAAATTGTGATTGAGTAGAACCCTAGGTTGATTGGTTATGAAATTATGGAATCAAGGTGAATTAAATTTAGCTATTTTAAGACCTAAAAAGCATGTTTTCACTCTTAAGCACAATTAAAGGAGAATAATAAAAATCATGCTATTTCATCAGATACATGGGATAAAAGTTGACAAAACCCTCTAAATTCAACATAAGATAAACCCTAAAAATGGGGTTTATCAATCTCCCCACACTTAAACCATATCATCTCCTCATGCTAAACCAAGAAGGATAAGAAAAGAGGTATGAACATTTATTCAATGCAAAGAGCTATATAAACCTATCTAATTGAATGCAACTAAATGTAAAATAATTCTACCTACTTGTTTGAAGGTAAATCAATCTCCAAGAACATATATTCACAAGTAGGGCTAAGATCATTGATGAATCTATAATTGATGATGATTTTTGGCTAGAATTGAATGGATTTCATCACATAAACTTGCACTTATTCCTTTGAATAGCATGCTTTTGATCTTTCCTCCCAAACTGTGCTCGATTGTGAAAACATACTCTTTTATGCTTTATTTGATCTATTTTTATTATATTTGCCTTCCATTCGATACCTTGATGTTGTTTGTGAGTGATTTCAGGTGTATAAGGTAGGAATGTGTTGGAGAAAATGGAAAGAGAGCATGCAAAGTGGAGGAAACATGAAGAATCAAAGGAGAAGAGTTCTGAGACATGTGCGTGCGCACAGCCCCCTGTGCGTCCGCACAAGAACCCAATCAAGAGAGCGTGGACCAATCAGAGCGCGTCGTGCGTCCAGCCAAGCATTGCCTAGTGTGCGTGCACACAGCCTCTCGTGTGTGTGCACAGGAAGGAAAATTCGCAAAGTGTGCAGACGCACACGCCTGTGCGTCCGCACAGGTGTTCGCACATGACTTCATTAAAAAGGCACGTGACTCACGATTTGAAGATTTTGGAGGCCCATTTCTGAAGTCTCTTAGCTTATATTGGATGAAAAATGAAGGGAAGAGCATAGCATATCATTAGGGTAGTTTTAGGAGGAGTAGTAGGAAGTTTTAGTTTAGTTTTTCTCTAAGTTTTCTTCAACCTCTACTAGGATTTTCATTAGGGTTTTACATTTAAGTGCCATTTTCCATTTTTGATCTTAGATTTTGCTAAGTCTCATTGTAAGTATTCTCTTGTTATTACTCTTTCTAGTTACTTTGTTCTTACATTTTCTTCTAATGCAAGTTATAGTTCAATTTTACTTCTCTCTTGCAATTTAAATTTCTTGTTGATGAATTTGATGTTTGATGTTCATTTCATGCTTTCTTATGTTATTCTTGTTGATTGAGATCAATTGTTGCTTTTAATTTCAAGTCTTTTCTCATTTTCACCATGTTTAAGCTTTTTGCCCACCAAGTGTTTGACAAAATGTCAAACATGATTTTAGGCTAAGTTTTCACCTCTTGGCTTGGGTAAAGTGAGCAATTGGATTTCTAGAGTTGGGATGTCCAACATTTAGTGTCAATTCTTGGATTGTTAATTGCTCTTGTTCCTACTAACGCTAAGTTGTTGCTAAGGCTATTAGCAAGCAATTTAGGGTTTGTGGGTTAAGGACACTTATGCTCATTTAACTTATCTTCCGATGTGAGGGTTGATCAAGTGAGACTAATTCATTATAATTCTCATAGTTGTGGTTCCAATAAGGAAAGGATCCCTAGCTCACTCCAAGCTGGTGGACGAAATTGTGATCATCAACAATGGCTCAAAAGACTTGGTGCTCTCAAACATAAATCACACTTTGTCACAACTCCGTACAACTAACCAGCAAGTGTACTAGGTCGTCCAAGTAATACCTTACGTGAGTAAGGGTCGATCCCACAGAGATTGTTGGTATGAAGCAAGCTATGGTCATCTTGTAAATCCCAGTCAGGAGAATTTAACTAATTTAAGAGATTATTGGTTTTTCGAATAATAATAATAAACTAAATAGAAAATAAATATAAAGTTACTCATGTAATTCAATGGTGAGAATTTCAGATAAGTGCGTGGAGGTGCTTGTCCCTGTTGGATCTCTGTTTCCTACTGCCTTCCTTCAATCCTTCTTATTCCTTTCAATGGCAAGCTGTATGTAGGGCATCACCATTGTCAATGGCTACATCCCATCCTCTCAGTGAAAATGATCCAAATGCTCTGTCACAGCACGGCTAATCATCTGTCGGTTCTCGATCATGTTGGAATAGAATCCCTTGATTCTTTTGCGTTTGTCATCACGCCCAGCAATCGCGAGTTTGAAGCTCGTCACAGTCATTCAATCTCGGAATCCTACTCAGAATACCACAGACAAGGTTAGACTTTTTGGATTCCCATGAATGCCGCCATCAATTCTAGCTTATACCACGAAGATTCTGATTAAGGAATCCAAGAGATATGCGCCTGGTCTAAGGTAGAACGGAGGTGGTTGTCAATCACGCGTTCATAGGTGAGAATGATGATGAGTGTCACGAATCATCACATTCATCATGTTGAAGTGCAACGAATATCTTAGAATAAGAATAAGGCAAATTGAATAGAAAATAGTAGTAATTGCATTGAAACTTGAGGTACAGTAGAGCTCCACACCCTTAATCTATGGTGTGTAGAAATTCCACCGTTGAAAATACATAAGTGATGAAGGTCCAGGCATGGCCGAATGACCAGCCCCCAAAACGTGGTCAAAAGATCAAAAATACAATCAAAGACATCTAATAAACTAGTAAAAAGTTCTATTTATACTAAACTAGCTACTAGGGTTTACAGAAGTAAGTAATTGATGCATAAATTCACTTCCGGGGCCCACTTGGTGTGTGCTTGGGCTGAGCTTGATCTATCCATGAGCTGAAGCTTTTATTGGAGTTGAACACCAAGTTATGACGTGTGTTGGGCGTTCAACTCCGGGTTGTGACGTGTTTCTGGCGTTTAACTCCAGAATGTAGCATGGAACTGGCGTTGAGTGCCAGTTTATGTCATCTAATTACGAATAAAGTATAAACTATTATATATCGATGGAAAGCCCTCGATGTCTACTTTCCAACACCATTGATAGCGCACCATTTGGAGTTCTGTAGCTCCAGAAAATCCATTTTGAGTGCAGGGAGGTCAGATTCCAACAGCATCAGCAGTCCTTTGTCAGCCTCCTATCAGAGTTTTGCTCAGGTCCCTCAATTTCAGCTTGAAAATACCTGAAATCACAGAAAAACACACAAACTCATAGTAAATTCCAGAAATATGATTTTTGCTTAAAAACTAATAAAAATATACTAAAAACTAACTAAAACATACTAAAATCTACATGAAATTACCCCCAAAAAGCGTATAAAATATCCGCTTAAGTTTAGAATGATTGGCTTCTATAGGAACTTAGACTTTCAGATAGTGTTATTGATTCTCCTATTTAAGTTTGTTGATTTTTGAACACAGCTACTTTTATGAGTCTTGGCCGTGGCCTTAAGCATTTTATTTTCCAGTATTGCCACCGGATACATAAATGCCACAGACACATGACTGGGTTAACCTTTTCAGATTGTGACTCAGGTTTGCTAGAGTCCCCAGTTAGAGGTGTCCAGAGCTCTTAAGCACACTCTTTTTGCTTTGGATCACGACTTTAACCACTTAGTCTCAAGCTTTTCACTTGGACCTGCATGCCACAAGCACATGGTTAGGGACAACTTGATTTAGCCGCTTAGGCCTGGATTTTATTTCCTTGGGCCCTTCTATCCATTGATGCTCAAAGCCTTGGATCCTTTTTACCTTTGCCTTTTGGTTTTAAGGGCTATTGGCTTTTTCTGCTTGCTTTTTCTTTTTTTTCGCAAGCTTTTGCTATTCACTGCTTTTTCTTGCTTCAAGAATCAATTTTATGATTTTTCAGATCATCAATAACATTTCTCTTTTTCATCATTCTTTCAAGAGCCAACAATTTTAATATTCATAAACAACAAGATCAAAAATATGCACTGTTTAAGCATTCATTCAGAAAACAAAAATTATTGTCACCACATTAATATAATTAAACTAAATTCAAGGATAAATTCAAAATTCATGTACTTCTTGTTCTTTTGAATTAGAAACATTTTTCATTTAAGAGAGGTGAATGATTAATGGAATTATTCATAGCTTTAAGACATAGTTACTAACTACTAATGATCATGAAGTAGAGACACAAAACATAGATAAACATATAACATAAAAACCGAAAAGCAGAGAAAATAAGAACAAGGAATGAGTCCACCTTAGTGAGGGTGGCGCCTTCTTGAAGGACCAATGGTTCTCTTTGAGCTCCTCTATGTTTCTTCCTTGCTTCTGTTGCATGATCCCTAGTGATTTTGGTGCTCCTATCCTTAGTTGCTCTCAATAATTGTGTGGAGGAAAATTTATCCCCTGAGGTATCTCAGGGATCTCTTGATTTGCAGTCAAATGTTCTACCACTGAGCTATAGACCCTTTAGATGAATCTCTCCATCTCCTATGACTCAGAGGTAGAAGCTTTTGTCTTTCCTTTCCTCTTTCTAGAGGTTTCTCTGGCCTTAGGTGCCATTAATGGTTATGGAAAAACAAAAAGCTATACTTTTACCACACTAAACTTAAAATGTTGCTCGCCCTCGAGCAAAAGAAGAAAGAATGGAAGAAGATATGGAGGAGAGGGAGAGATGTGTATGTTTCGGCCATATGAGTGGGATTGGGTGGGGAAGAGATGGATGGATGTGAGTGGTGAAAGGGTGATGGAGAAGAGAGATTGAGGTGATTGGTGAAGAAGAGAGAAGGTGAGTTGAGGTGGGTGGAGATCCTGTGGGGTCCACATATCCTGAGGTGATCCTGTGGGGTCCACAGATCCTGGAGTGTCAAGGATTTACATCCCTGCACCCATTAGGCATGTATAATGCCTTAGCATACAATTCTGGCATTTAAACGCTGAAGTGATGCTCATTTTGGGCGTTCAACGCCCAATTGCAGCATGTTTCTAGTGTTGAACGCCAGTTCCATGCTTCTTCCTAGTGTGTTGAGCGCCAGCTTTCCTCAGGGCATATTCCTGGCGTTCAAACGCCTAGATGTTGCTTGTTTCTGGTGTTCAACACCAGATCCATGCTCTGTTCTGGCGTCGAACGCCAGCCAGATGCTCCTTACTGGCGTTTAAACGCCAGTAAGTCCTTCCTCCAGGGTGTGATTTTTCTTCTGTTGTTTTTGATTCTGTTTTTAATTTTTGTATTTTTTTTCGTGACTCCACATGATCATGAACCTAATAAAACATAAAATAACAGTAAAATAAAAAAATAAAATTAGATAAATAAAAATTGGGATGCCTCCCAACAAGCGCTTCTTTAATGTCACCAGCTTGATGATGAGCGAATAATTTATACGCTTTTTGGCATTGTTTTTAGGTAATTTTTAGTATGATCTAGTTACTTTTAGGGATGTTTTCATAGGTTTTATGCTAAATTCACATTTCTGGACTTTACTATGAGTTTGTGTGTTTTTCTGTGATTTTAGGTATTTTCTGGCTGAAATTGAGGGACCTGAGCAAAACTCTGATACGAGGCTGACAAAGGACTGCTGATGCTGTTGGAATCTGACCTCCCTGCACTCAAAATGAATTTTCTAGAGCTATAGAACTCAAAATAGCGCGCTCTCAACGGCGTTGGAAAGTATCCATCCAGAGCTTTCCAGCAATATATAATAGTTCATACTTTATTTGAGATTTGACGATGTAAACTGGCGCTCAACGCCAGTTCCATGCTGCATTTTGAAGTCAAACGCCAGAAACACGTCATGAACTAGAATTGAATGCCCAAAACACGTTACAACTTGGCGTTCAACTCCAAGAAAAGCCTCAGCTCGTGGATAGATCAAGCTCAGCCCAAGCACACACCAAGTGTGCCCCGGAAGTGAATTTATGCATCAATTACTTACCTCTGTAAACCCTAGTAGCTAGTTTAGTATAAATAGAACTTTTTACTAGTTTATTAGATATCTTTGATTGTATTGTTCAATCTTTAGACGTTTAGTTCTTAGATCTGGGGGCTGGCCATTCGGCCATGCCTGGACCTTCATCACTTATGTATTTTCAACGGTGGAGTTTCTACACACCATAGATTAAGGGTGTGGAGCTCTGCTGTACCTCAAGTTTTAATGCAATTACTACTATCTTCTATCCAATTCGATTTATTCCTGTTCTAAGATATTCATTGCACTTCAACTTGATGAATGTGATGATCCGTGACACTCATCATCATTCTCACCTATGAACGCGCAACTGACAACCACTTCCATTCTACCTTAGACCGGGCGCATATCTCTTGGATTCCTTGATCAGAATCTTCGTGGTATAAGCTAGAATTGATGGCGGCATTCATGGGAATCCATTTGGACCATTTTTACTGAGAGGATGGGATGTAGCCATTGACAACAGTGATGCCCTACATACAGCTTGCCATAGAAATGAGTGATAAAAAACTGGAAGGAAGAAGTAGAAAAGCAAAGATTCAGAAGGAATACAACACCTCTATACACCTATCTGAATTTCCCACCATTGAATTACATGAGTAACTTTATCTTTATTTTCTATTTATTTTATTATTATTATTTAAACGAATAATCTCTTAATCTTTTTAAATCCACCTGACTGAGATTTACAAGATGACCATAGCTTGCTTCATACTAACAATCTCTGTGGGATCGACCCTTACTCACGTAAGGTATTACTTGGATGACCCAGTATACTTTCTGGTTAGTTGTGCGGAGTTGTGACAAAATGTGATTCATGTTTAAGAGCACCAAGTCTTTGGAGCCATTGTTGATGATCACAATTTCGTCCACCAAGTTTTTGGCGCCGTTGCCGGGGAATGTTTGAATTACAATTACATGCAACCACAGCGCCAAGTTTTTATGATCCGGCAACAACACCAAGTTTTTGGCGCCGTTGCCGGGGATTGTTCGAGAATGGACAACTGACGGTTCATCTTGTTGCTCAGATTAGGTAATTCTCTTTTCATAAAGTTTTCAAAAAATTTTCAAAATTTTTCTTTGTTTTCGTTTTTCCAAAAAAATTATTTTCGAAAAATTTTTTAAATTATTCTATGGCTTCAAAACTTTCAAGAATGAATTCTAGAGTTTCATGGTAACATGTTGAATCCCAGCTGGCTGTAAAGCCATATCCAAACTCCTTTGGGATTGGTCTTCAACTAATCACCACAATGCATGTAATGCCATCCTAAAGCTGGCTGGCTATTAAGCCATGTCCAACCCCTGAATTGGAGCTTTAGGCTAACATAAAAAGATTCCTGGAATTCTTCTTAAAGATTTTGAATTTCTTATTTTCTTTTTCCATATGTTTTTTCAAAAAAATATAATAAAAATACAAAAAAATTAGAAAATCATAAAAACCAAAAATATTTTGTGTTTCTTGTTTGAGTCTTGAGTCAATTTTTAAGTTTGGTGTCAATTGCATGTTTTAAAAAGTTATTATGCATTTTTCGAAAATTCATGCGTTCATGATGTTCTTCATGATCTTCAAGTTGTTCTTAACAAGTCTTCTTGTTTGATCTTGATGTTTTCTTATTTTGTGTTGTATGTTGTTTTTCATATGCATTTTTGCATTCATAGTGTCCATGCATTAAAGAATTCTAAGTTTGGTGTCTTGCATGTTTTCTTTGCATAAAAAGTTTTTCAAAAATATGATCTTGATGTTCATCATGATCTTCAAAGTGTTCTTGGTGTTCATCTTAACATTCATAGTGTTCTTGCATGCATCTTGTGTTTTGATCCAAAATTTTTATGTTTTGGGTCATATTTGTGTTTTTCTCTCTCATAATTAAAAATTCAAAAATAAAAATATCTTTTCCTTAATTTTCTCATAATTTTCGAAAATTTGAGTTGACTTAGTCAAAAAATTTTAAAATTAGTTGTTTCTTACAAGTCAAGTCAAATTTTCAATTTTAAAAATCCTATCTTTTCAAAACTTTTTCATTTTTATCTTATGATTTTTGAAAATTTAAAAATATTTTTCAAAAATCTTTTTCTTAATTTTATCTTTATTTTCGAAAATTATGCTAACAATTAATGTGATTGATTCAAAAATTTGAAGTTTGTTACTTTCTTGTTAAGAAAGGTTCAATCTTTAAATTCTAGAATCATATCTTTTAGTTTCTTGTTAGTCAAGTAATTACTCCCTCTCTAATTTTTGAAAATATCTCACCTCTTTTTCAAAATTCTTTTTAATTAATTAACTAATTGTTTTAAAATTTTAATTTTAATTCTATCCCATCTTTAATTTTCGAAAATCATTAACTCCTTTTCAAAATTAATTTTCGAATTCTCTCTTTCATCTTCTTCTATTTATTTATTTATTTACTAACACTTCTCTTCACCTCTCTTCATCTCCAATCACTGCTTCTATCCTCACCATTGTGATTGGATTCTCCACTCTTATTCCTTTCTTTTTCTACTAATAATAAGGATCCTATTTGTCCAGATATAGAGGATTCCTCTTCCTTTTTCTTTTTCTCTTCTCTTTCATATGAGCAGGAATAAAGTTCTTGTTCTCTTCTCTTTCATATGAGCAGGAACAAGGAAAAAGGCATCTTTGTTGAAGCTGATCCAGAACCTGAAAGGACTCTGAAGAGGAAACTAAGAGAAGCTAAATTACACCAATCCAGAGGCAACCTTTCTAAAATTTTCGAACAAGAGAAGGAGATGGCAGCCGAACCCAACAACAATAATGCAAGGAGGATGCTTGGTGATTTCACTAAACCAACGTCCAAGTTTGATGGAAGAAGCATCTCAATTCCTGCCATTAGAGCAAACAATTTTGAGCTGAAACCTCAATTAGTTGCTTTGATGCAACAGAACTGCAAGTTTCATGGGCTTCTATCTGAAGATCCTTATCAGTTTTTAACTGAGATCTTGTAGATTTGTGAGACTGTTAAGACAAATGGAATAGATCTTGAAGTCTACAGGCTCATGCTCTTCCCTTTTACTGTAAGAGACAGAGCTAGAACATGGTTGGACTCACAACCTAAAGATAGCCTGGACTCCTGGGATAAGCTGGTCACGACCTCTAAAGATAGTCTGGACTCTTGGGATAAGCTGGTCACGGCCTTCTTGGTTAAATTCTTTTCTCCTCAAAAGCTGAGCAAGGTTAGAGTGGATGTTCAGACCTTCAAGCAAAGGTGAATCCCTTTATGAAGCTTGGGAAAGATACAAGCAGATGACCAAAAAATGTCCTTCTGACATGTTTTCATAATAGACCATATTAGATATATTCTATTATGGTCTATTTGAGTTTTCCAAAATGTCATTGGACCATTCTACAGGTGGATCCATTCACTTAAAGAAAACGCCTGCAAAAGCTCAAGAACTTATGACATGGTTGCAAATAACCAATTCATGTACACTTCTGAGAGAAATTTCGTGAATAATAGGACGCCTCAGAGGAAGGGAGTTCTTGAAATTGATGCTTTGAATGCCATATTGGCTCAGAACAAAGTGTTGACTCAGCAAGTCAACATGATTTCTCAAAGTCTGAATGGATGGCAAAATGCATCCAACAGTACTAAAGAGGCAGCTTCTGAAGAAGCTTATGATCCTGAGAACCCTGCAATAGTAGAGGTAAATTACATGGGTGAACCTTATGGAAATACCTATAATTCATCACGGAGAAATCATTCAAATTTCTCATGGAAGGATCAACAAAAGCCTCAACAAGGCTTTAATAATGGTGGAAGAAACAGGCTAAGCAATAACAAGCCTTTTCCATTATCTTCTCAGCAACAGACAGAGAATTCTGAGCAGAGCCCCTCTAATTTAGCAAATTTAGTCTCTGATCTGTCTAAGGCCACTTTAAGTTTCATGAGTGAAACAAGGTCCTCCATCAGAAATTTGGAGGCACAAGTGGGCCAGCTGAGTAAGAAAGTCACTGAAACTCCTCCCAGTATTCTCCCAAGCAAAACAGAAGAAAATCCAAAAGGAGAGTGCAAGGCCATTGATGTAATCAATATGGTCGAATGCACAAGGGAGGAGAAGGATGAAAATCCTAGTGAGGAAGACCTCCTGGGACGTCTCTCAAACAAGAAGGAGTTCCCTATTAAGGACCTAAAGGAATCTGAGGCTCATATAGAGACCATAGAGATTCCACTAAATCTCCTTCTGCCATTCATGAGCTCTGAAGACTATTCTCCCTCAGAAGAGGATGAAGATGTGACTGGAGAGCAAGTTGCTCAATATCTAGGAGCCATGATGAAGCTGAATGCCAAGTTGTTTGGTAATGAGACTTGGGAAGGTGAACCTCCTTTGCTCATTAGTGAACTAGATACATGGGTTCAGAAAACTTTACCTCAAAAGAGACAAGATCTTGGTAAATTCTCAATACCCTGTACCATAGGCACCATGACCTTTAACAAGGCTCTGTGTGACCTGGGGTCAGGCATAAATCTTATGCCACTCTGTGTAATAGAGAAACTAGGGATCATTGAGGTACAGCCTGCCATATTCTTATTACAAATGGCAGACAAGTTAGTAAGACAAGCTTATGGATTGGTAGAGGACGTGCTAGTGAAGGTTGAAGGCCTTTACATCCCTGCTGATTTCATAATCTTAGACACTAGGAAGGAGGAGGATGAATGCATCATCCTTGGGAGACCTTTCCTGGCTATAGCAGGAGCTGTGATAGATGTTAACAGAGGAGAATTAGTCCTTCAATTGAATAGGGACTACCTTGTGTTTAAGACCCAAGGGTGCTCTTCTATAAACATGAAAAAGAGGCACAATAAGCTTCTCTCAGTACGGAGTCAAAAAGAGCCCCCACAGTCAAACTCTAAGTTTGGTGTTGGGAGGCCACAACCAAAATCTAAGTTTGGTGTTGAGAAGCCCCCACATTCAAACTCTAAGTTTGGTGTTGGGAGGCCCTCATCATGCTCTGAACATCTGTGAGGCTCCATGAGAGCCCACTGTCAAGCTAGTGACATTAAAAGAGCGCTTGTTGGGAGGCAAACCAATTTTTATTTATCTAATTTTATTTTTATTTAATTGTTATTTTGTGTTTTAGTAGGTTCATGATCATGTGGAGTCACGAAAAAAAAATATTAAAATTAAAAACAGAATCAAAAACAGCAGAAGAAAAATCACACCTTGGAGGAAGGACTTACTGGCGTTTAAACGCCAGTAAGGAGAATCTAGCTGGCGTTCAATGCCAGAACAGAGCATGGATTTGGCGCTGAACACCAGAAACAAGCAACATCCTGGCGTTTGAACGCCAGGAATATGCCCTGAGGAAAGCTGGCGCTGAACGCTAGTAACAAGCATGGAACTGGCGTTCAACGCCAGAAACATGCTGCACATGGGCGTTGAACGCCCAGAATGAGCATCACTTCGGCGTCTAAATGCCAGAATTGCATGCAAAGGCATTTTACATGCCTAATTGGTGCAGGGATGTAAATCCTTGACACCTCAGGATCTGTGGACCCCACAGGATCTTCTCAGGATCTGTGGACCCCACAGGATCCCCACCTACTATATTCTCACCTTACCTCCTAATAATCCTATAACACACTTTCCCAAAAACCCTTCACCAATCACCTCAATCTCTCTTCCCAGTTACCC
>NC_029774.3:46522201-46538745 GCF_000817695.3 Arachis duranensis
TTTCCCACCCAAACCCACCCTAAATGGCCGAACCTACCCCCTCTCCTCTCCCTATATAACCCTTCCATTCTCCTTAATTTTCACACAGCACAAACCTCTTATCTCTTTCTTGGCTGAATACACCTCTCCCCCTCTCCTCCATATTTTCTTCTTCTTCTTCTTCTTTTCTTTCTTCTCTTGCTCGAGGGCGAGCAATATTTTAAGTTTGTTGTGGTAAAAGCATAAGCTTTTTATTTTTCCATTACCATTGATGGCACCTAAGGCCGGAGAATCCTCTAGAAAAGGGAAAGGGAAGACAAAAGCTTCCACCTTCGAGTCATGGGAGATGGAAAGATTCATCTCCAAAGCCCATCAAAACCACTTCTATGATGTTGTGGCCAAGAAGAAGGTGATCCCCGAGGTCCCTTTCAAGCTCAAGAAAAATGAGTACCCGGAGATCCGACATGAGATCCAAATAAGAGGTTGGAAAGTTCTCACCAACCCCATCCAACAAGTCAGAATCTTAATGGTTCAAGAGTTCTATGCCAATGCATGGATCACTAGGAATCATGATCAAAGTAAGAACCCGAACCCAAAGAATTATCTTACAATGGTTCGGGGGAAATACTTAGATTTTAGTCCGGAAAATGTGAGGTTGGCGTTCAACTTACCCATGATGCAAGGAGATGCACGCCCCTACACTAGAAGGGTCAACTTTAATCAAAGGTTAGACCAAGTCCTTATGTACATATATGGGGAAGGAGCTCAATGGAAAAGAGATTCCAAAGGCAAGCCGGTTCAACTAAGAAGGCTCCAAAGGCAAGCCAGTTCAACTAAGAAGACTGGACCTCAAGCCTGTGGCTAGAGGATGGTTGGAGTTCATTCAACGCACCATCATCCCCACTAGCAACCGATCTGAAGTTACTGTGGATCGGGCCATCATGATTCATAGAATCATGATTGGAGAGGAAGTAGAAGTTCATGAAGTCATCTCCCATGAATTCTACAAAATAGCCGATAAGTCCTCTACTTTGGCAAGGCTAGCTTTTCCTTATTTTATTTGCCATCTATGTTACTCAGCTGGAGTTATCATAGAAGGAAACATTCTCATTGAGGAGGACAAGCCCATCACTAAGAAAAAGATAGAGCAAACAAGAGAGCCCACTCATGGAACCCAAGAGACGCATGAGGACGCTCATCACCAAGAAATCCCGAAGATGCCTCAAGGGATGCACTTTCCTCCCAACAACTATTGGAAACATCTCAACACTTCCTTAGAAGATTTGAGTTACAATGTGGATCAATTAAGGGTGGAACATCAAGAGCACACCATCATTCTCTATGAAATTAGAGAAGATCAAAGAGCAATGAGGGAGGAGCAATAAAGGCAAGGAAGAGACATAGAAGAACTCAAGGACATCATTGGTTCTTCAAGAAGAAAGCGCCACCATCACTAAGGTGGATTCATTCCTTGTTCTTATTTTTTTCTGTTTTTCGGTTTTTATGCTTATTATGTCATCTATATTTGTGTCTCTACTTCATGATCATTAGTGTTTAGTAACTATGTCTTAAAGTTATAAATAAATTCCATGAATCCTTCACCTCTCTTAAAAGAAAAATGTTTCTAATTCAAAAGAACAAGAAGTACATGATTTTCGAATTAATTATATTGATGTGGTGACAGTACTTTTTGTTTTCTGAATGAATGATTGAACAGTGCATATTTTTGATCTTGTTGTTTATGAATGTTAAAATTGCTGGCTCTTGAAAGAATGATGAACAAAGAAAAATGTTATTGACAATCTGGAAAATCATGAAATTGATTCTTGAAGCAAGAAAAAGCAATGAAAAAGCAAAAGCTTGCGAAAAAAATTGGCGAAAAAAATAGAAAGAAAAAGAAAAAGCAAGCAGAAAAAGCCAATAGCCCTTAAAACCAAAAGCCAAGGGTAAAAAGGATCCAAGGTTTTGAGCATCAATGGATAGAAGGGCCCAAGGAAATAAAATCCAGGCCTAAGCGGCTAAATCAAGCTGTCCCTGACCATGTGCTTGTGGCATGCAGGTCCAAGTGAAAATCTTGAGACTGAGTGGTTAAAGTCGTGATCCAAAGCAAAAAGAGTGTGCTTAAGAGCTCTGGACACCTCTAACTGGGGACTCTAGCAAAGCTGAGTCACAATCTGAAAATGTTCACCCAGTCATGTGTCTGTGGCATTTATGTATCCGGTGGTAATACTGGAAAACAAAATGCTTAAAGCCACGGCCAAGACTCATAAAAGTAGCTGTGTTCAAGAATCAACAAACTTAACTAGGAGAATCAATAACACTATCTGAAATTCTAAGTTCCTATAGAAGCCAATCATTCTTAACTTCAAAGGAAAAAGTGAAATGCCAAAACTGTTCAGAAGCAAAAAGCTACAAGTCCCGCTCATCTAATTAGAATTAATATTCATTGATATTTTGGGATTTATAGTATATTCTCTTCTTTTTATCCTAATTGATTTTCAGTTGCTTGGGGACAAGCAACAACTTAAGTTTGGTGTTGTGATGAGCGGATAATTTATACGCTTTTTGGCATTGTTTTTAGGTAGTTTTTAGTATGATCTAGTTAATTTTAGGGATGTTTTCATTAGTTTTTATGCTAAATTCACATTTCTGAACTTTACTATGAGTTTGTGTGTTTTTCTGTGATTTCAGGTATTTTCTGGATGAAATTGAGGGACCTAAGCAAAACTCTAATAGGAGGCTGACAAAGGACTGCTAATGCTGTTGGAATCTGAACTCCCTACACTCAAAATGGATTTTCTAGAGCTATAGAACTCTAAATAGCACGCTCTCAACGGCGTTGGAAAGTAGACATTCAGAGCTTTCCAGAAATATAATACTCCATACTTTATTCGAGATTTGAAGATGTAAACTGGTGCTCAACGCCAGTTTTATGCTGCATTCTGGAGTCAAACGCCAGAAACACGTCATGAACCAGAATTGAACGCCCAAAACACGTTACAACTTGGCGTTCAACTCCAAGAGAAGCCTCAGCTCGTGGATAGATCAAGCTCAGCCCAAGCACACACCAAGTGGGCCCCAGAAGTGAATTTATGCATCAATTACTTACCTTTGTAAACCCTAGTAGCTAGTTTAGTATAAATAGAACTTTTTACTAGTTTATTAGATATCTTTGATTGTATTATTCAATCTTTAGACGTTTAGTTCTTAGATCTGGGGCTGGCCATTCGGCCATGCCTGGACCTTTCACTTATGTATTTTCAACGGTGGAGTTTCTACACACCATAGATTAAGGGTGTGGAGCTCTGCTGTACCTCAAGTTTTAATGCAATTACTACTATCTTCTATCCAATTCGATTTACTCCTGTTCTAAGATATTCGTTGCACTTCAACTTGATGAATGTGATGATCCATGACACTCATCATCATTCTCACCTATGACCGCGCGTGACTGACAACCACTTCCGTTCTACCTTAGACCGGGCGCATATCTCTTGGATTCCTTGATCAGAATCTTCGTGGTATAAGCTAGAATTGATGGCGGCATTCATGGGAATCCGGAAAGTCTAACCTTGTCTATGGTATTCTGAGTAGGATTCCGGGATTGAATGACTGTGACGAGCTTCAAACTCCTGAAGGCTAGGCGTTAGTGACAGACGCAAAAGAATCACTGGATTCTATTCCAACCTGATTGAGAATTGACAGATGATTAGCCGTGCTGTAATAGAGCATTTGGACCATTTTCACTGAGAGGATGGGATGTAGCCATTGACAACGGTGATGCCCTACATACAGCTTGCTATAGAAAGCAGTGATAAAAAACAAGTAGAAAAGCAAAGATTCAGAAGGAACATAGCACCTCCATACACCTATCTGAATTTCCCACCATTGAATTACATGAGTAACTTTATCTTTATTTTCTATTTATTTTATTATCATTATTTAAACCAATAATCTCTTAACCCTTTTAAATCTGCCTGACTGGGATTTACAAGATGACCATAGCTTGCTTCATACCAACAATCTCTGTGGGATTGACCCTTACTCACGTAAGGTACACTTGCTGGTTAGCTGTGTGGAGTTGTGACAAAGTGTGATTCATGTTTAAGAGCACAAAGTCTTTGGAGCCATTGTTGATGATCACAATTTCGTCCACCACTTGACAATGGCTCTCATGGAGCTAGGGCTGGCAATTCATACCCTACCCGCGGGTACCCAACTCGGTCCAACCCGTTCGGGTAGGGTAGGCTACCCTACCCGCAGCGGGTAGTATAGGGTACGGTCCGGGTATGCCTGCGGGTAGGGTAGGGTTAGGGTTTAGAGATTCTCAACCCGCGAGTAGGTAGGGTAGAGTTTTAATGAAATTTTCAACCCGCGGGTAAGGTTAGGGTAGGGTCCAAACCCTATCCTACCCTACCCATTGCCAGCCCTACATGGAGCCTCACAGATGTTTAGAGCATGATGAGGGCCTCCCAACACCAAACTTAGAGTTTGAATGTGGGGGCTTCTCAACAACAAACTTAGAGTTTGGTTGTGGCCTCTGGTGGACGAAATTGTGATCATCAATGTTGTATTCTTTGTTGTTGTATGGAATAATTATAATGGCTCTTTGCTATGTGTGGAAACAACTCCGTTCAACTAACCAGCAAGTGTACTGGGTCGTCCAAGTAATAAACCTTACGTGAGTAAGGGTCGATCCCACAGAGATTGTTGGTATGAAGCAAGTTATGGTAATCTTGTAAATCTTAGTCAGGCGGATAATAATTGATTATGGATTTTTGAATAATAATAAATAATAAACAGAAAATAAAGATAATTAAAATAGGATAGAAATACTTATGTAAATTAATGGTGGGAATTTCAGATAGGCGTATGGAGATATTGTGCCCTTTCTTTTTCTACTTTCCTACTTCTTCCTTCCAGTACTTTCATTCCTTCCTATGTCACAACATGGCTAATCATCTGTCGGTTCTCAATTAGGTTGGAATAGAATCCCTTGATTCTTTTGCGTCTGTCACTAACGCCCAGCCTTCAGGAGTTTGAAGCTCGTCACAGTCATTCAATCCCAGAATCCTACTCGGAATACCACAGACAAGGTTTAGAATTTCCGGATTCTCATGAATGCCGCCATCAAGCTAGCTTATACCACGAAGATTTTGTTTAAGGAATCTAAGAGATACGCGCCCGGCCTAAGGTAGAACGGAAGTGGTTGTCAATCACGCGCGTTCATAGGTGAGAATGATGATGAGTGTCACGAATCATCACATTCATCAAGTTGAAGTACAACGAATATCTTAGAATAGGAATAAAGAGAATTGAATAGGAAATAGTAGTAATTGCATTAAAACTTGAGGTACTGCAAAGCTCCACACCCTTAATCTATGGTGTGTAGAAACTCCACCGTTGAAAATACATAAGTGAAAGGTTCAGGCATGGCCGAATGGCCAGCCCCCCAAAATGTGATCAATAGTCTCCTCAGATGAAGAATAAAATAAAACTGAGACCAAAGATGTCTAATACAATAGTAAATTATCCTATTTATACTAGACTAGCTACTAGGGTTTACATGAGTAAGTAATTGATGCATAAATCCACTTCCGGGGCCCACTTGGTGTGTGTTTGGGCTGAGCTTGATCTATCCACGAGCTGAGGCTTCTTTTGGAGTTGAACGCCAAGTTGTAACGTGTTTTAGGCGTTCAACTCCGAGTCGTGACGTGTTTCTGGCGTTTTACTCCAGACAGCAGCATGGAACTAGCGTTGAGCGCCAGTTTACGTCGTTAATTCCTAAATAAAGTATGAACTATTATATATTGCTGGAAAGTACTGGATGTCTACTTTATAATGCCATTGAGAGCACGCCATTTGGAGTTCTGTAGCTCCAGAAAATCCATTTCGAGTGCAGGGAGGTTAGATTCCAACAGCATCAGCAATCCTTTGTCAGCCTCCTATCAGAATTTTGTTCAAGTCCCTCAATTTCAGCCAGAAATTACCTGAAATCACAGAAAAACACACAAACTCGTAGTAAAGTCCAGAAATGTGAATTTAACATAAAAACTAATGAAAACATCCCTAAAAGTAGCTTGAACTTACTAAAAACTACCTAAAAACAATGCCAAAAAGCGTATAAATTATCCGCTCATCACAACACCAAACTTAAATTGTTGCTTGTCCCCAAGAAACTGAAAATCAATTAGGATAAAAAGAAGAGAATATACTATAAATTCCAAAATATCAATGAATATTAATTCTAATTAGATGAGCGGGACTTGTAGCTTTTTGCTTCTGAACAGTTTTGGCATCTCACTTTTTCCTTTGAAGTTTAGAATGGTTGGCTTCTCTAGGAAATTAGAATTTCGGATAGTGTTATTGACTTTCCTAGTTAAGTTTGTTGATTCTTGAACACAGCTACTTTTTTTTTTTTTGAGTCTTGGCGGTGGCCCTAAGCACTTTGTTTTCCAGTATTACCACCGGATACATAAATGCCACAGAAACATGACTGGGTGAACCTTTTCAGATTGTGACTCAGCTTTGCTAGAGTCCCCAGTTAGAGGTGTCCAGAGCTCTTATTAAGCACACTCTTTTTGCTTTGGATCACAACTTTAACCACTCGGTCTCAAGCTTTTCACTGTGACCTTCATGACACAAGCACATGGTTAGGGACAGCTTGATTTAGCCGCTTAGGCCTGGATTTTATTTCCTTGGGCCCTCCTATCCATTGATGCTCAAAGCCTTGGATCCTTTTTACCCTTGCCTTTTGGTTTTAAGGGCTATTGGCTTTTTCTGCTTGCTATTTCTTTTTCTTTCTATTATTTTTTTTTCGCAAGCTTTTGCTTTTTTCACTGCTTTTTCTTGCTTCAAGAATCAATTTTATGATTTTTTAGATCATCAATAACATTTTTCTTTGTTCATCATTCTTTCAAGAGCCAACAATTTTAACATTCATAAACAACAAGATCAAAAATATGCATTGTTCAAGCATTCATTCAGAAAACAAAAAGTATTGTCACCACATCAATATAATTAAACTAAATTCAAAGATAAATTCGAAATTCATGTACTTCTTGTTCTTTTGAATTAAAACATTTTTCATTTAAGAGAAGTAAAGGATTCATGGAATTATTCATAACTTTAAGACATAGTTACTAACTACTAATGATCATGAAGTAGAGACACAAAACATAGGTAAACATATAAAAACTGAAAAGCAGAAAAAAATAAGAACAAGGAATGAATCCACCTTAGTGGCGTCTTCTTCTTGAAGGACCAACAATGTCCTTAAGCTCTTCTATGTCCCTTCCTTGCCTTTGTTGCTCCTCCCTCATTGCTCTTTGATCTTCTCTTATTTCATGGAGAATGATGGAGTGCTCATGATGTTTCACCCTTAATTGTTCCACATTGTGGCTCAAATCTTCTAAGGAAGTGTTGAGTTGTTCCCAATAGTTGCTGGGAGGAAAGTGCATCCCTTGAGGCATCTCAGGAATTTCTTGATGATGAGCTTCCTCATGCATCTCTTGAGATCCGTGGAGGGTCTCTCTTGCTTGCTCTATCCTCTTCTTGGTGATGGGCTTATCCTCTTCAATGAGGATGTCTCCTTCTATGATAACTCCAGCTGAGTAACATAGATGGCAAATAAAGATGAGGAAAAGCTAGCCTTGCCATGATGGAGGACTTTTCGGCTATTTTGTAGAATTCATGGGAGATGACTTCATGAACTTCTACTTCCTCTCCAATCATGATGCTATGAATCATGATGGCCCGATCCACAGTAACTTCAGATCGGTTGCTAGTGGGGATGATGGAACGTTGAATGAACTCTAACCACCTTCTAGCCACAGGCTTGAGGTCCAGTCTTCTTAGTTGAACCGGCTTGCCTTTGGAGTCTCTTTTCCATTGAGCTCCTTCCACACATATGTCCATAAGGAGTTGGTCCAACCTTTGATTAAAGTTGACCCTTCTAGTGTAGGGGCGTTCATCTCCTTGCATCATGGGCAAGTGGAATGCCAACCTCACATTTTCCGAACTAAAATCTAAGTATTTCCGCTGAACCATTGTGAGATAATTCTTTGGACTCGGATTCACACTTTGATCATGGTTCCTAGTGATCCATGCATTGGCATAGAACTCTTGAACCATTAAGATTCTGACTTGTTGCATGGGGTTGGTTAGGACTTCCCAACCTCTTCTTCGGATTTCATGTCGGATCTCCGGATACACATTTTTCTTGAGTTTGAAAGGGACCTCAGGGATCACCTTCTTCTTTGCCACAACATCATAGAAGTGGTCTTGATGGCTTTTGGAGATGAATCTTTCCATCTCCCATGAATCGGAGGTGGAAGCTTTTGTCTTCCTTTTTCCTTTTCTAGAGGATTCTCTGGCCTTAGGTGCCATTGATGGTAATGGAAAAACAAAAAGATTATGCTTTGACCATACCAAACTTAAAATATTGCTCGCCCTCGAGCAAGAGAAGAAAGAAGAGAAGAAGAAGAAGAAGAAAATATGGAGGAGAGTGAGGGAAGGTGTTTTGGCCAAGGTGTAGAAGAGGGGGTTTGTGTTGTGTGAAAATGAAGTAGAATGGAAGGGTATATATAGGGAGGGAAGTGGGTGTAGTTTCGGTCATATAGGGTGGGTTTGGGTGGGAAAGATTTTTGAATTTTGAATGTAGGTGGGGTTTATGGGGAAGAGTGGATGGATGTGAGTGGTGAAGGGGGTAATTGGGAAGAGAGATTGAAGTTGTTGGGATGTGTGTTTATAGGGAGGAGAGAATGAATAGTGAGAAGAGGGGAGAATATGTTAGGTGGGGATCCTGTGGGGTCCACAGATCCTGAGATGATCCTGTGGGGTCAACAGATCCTGAGGTGTCAAGGATTTACATCCCTGCACCAATTAGGCATGTAAAATGCCTTTGCACACCATTCTGGCGTTTAAACACCGAAGTGATGCACACTCTGGGCGTTCAACGCCCATGTGTAGCATGTTTCTGGCATTGAACGCCAGTTCCATGCTTGTTACTGGCGTTCAGCGCCAGCTTTCCTCAAGGCATATTCCTGGCGTTCAAACGGCAAGATGTTGCTTGTTTCTGGTGTTCAGCGCCAGAAACATGCTCTGTTCTAGCGTTGAACGCCAGCCAGATGCACCTTACTGGCGTTTAAATGCCAGTAAGTCCTTCCTCCAGGGTATGATTTTTCTTTTGCTGTTTTTGATTCTTTTTTTAATTTTAGTATTTTTTTCGTGACTCCAGATGATCATGAACCTAATAAAACACAAAATAACAATAAAATAAAATTAAAATTAGATATATAAAAATTGGGTTGCCTCCCAACAAGTGCTTCTTTAGTGTCATTAGCTTGACAGTGGGCTCTCATGGAGCCTCACAGATATTCAGAGCATGATGAGGGCCTTCCAACAAGATATATAAAAATTGGGTTGCCTCCCAACAAGTGCTTCTTTAGTGTCATTAGCTTGACAGTGGGTTCTCATGGAGCCTCACAGATATTCAGAGCATGATGAGGGCCTCCCAACACCAAACTTAGAGTTTGACTATGGGGGCTCTTTTTGACTCTGTACTGAGAGAAGCTTTTCATGCTTCCTCTCCATGGTTGCAGAGGAAGGTCCTTGAGCTTTAAACACAAGGTAGCCCCATTCAATTGAAGGACTAATTCTCCTCTGCTAACATCAATCACAGCTTCTGCTGTGGCTAGGAAGGGTCTTCCAAGGATGATGCATTCATCTTCTTCCTTCCTAGTGTCTAAGATTATGAAATCAGTAGGGATGTAAAGGCCTTCAACCTTTACTAACACGTCCTCTACTAATCCATAAGCTTGTCTTACTGACTTGTCTGCCAATTGAAGTGAGAATAGGGCAGGCTGTCCCTCAATGATCCCTAGTTTCTCCATTACAGAGAGTGGCATAAGATTTATGCCTGACCCCAGGTCACACAGAGCCTTGTTAAAGGTCATGGTGCCTATGGTACAGGGTATTAAGAATTTACCAGGATCTTGTCTCTTTTGAGGTAGAGTTTTCTGAATCCATGTATCTAGTTCACTAATGAGTAAGGGGGATTCACCTTCCCAAGTCTCATTACCAAATAACTTGGCATTCAGCTTCATGATAGCTCCTAGATATTGAGCAACTTGCTCTCCAGTTACATCTTCATCCTCTTCTGAGGAGGAATAGTCTTCAGAGCTCATGAATGGCAGAAGGAGATTTAGTGGAATTTCTATGGTCTCTATATGAGCCTCAGATTCCTTTAGGTCCTCAATAGGGAACTCCTTCTTGCCTGAGAGACGTCCCAGGAGGTCTTCCTCACTAGGATTTTCGTCCTTCTCCTCCCTTGTGCATTCAGCCATATTGATTACTTCAATGGCCTTGCAATCTCCTTTTGGATTCTCTTCTGTATTGCTTGGGAGAATACTGAGAGGAGCTTCAATGACTTTCTTACTCAGCTGGCCCACTTGTACCTCCAAATTTCTGATGGAAGACCTTGTTTCACTCATGAAACTTAAGGTGGCCTTAGACAGATCAGAGACTATATTTGCTAAGTTAGAGGGGCTCTGTTCAGAATTCTCTGTCTGTTGCTGAGAAGCTGATGGAAAAGGCTTGCTATTGCTGAGCCTGTTTCTTCCACCATTATTAAAGCTTTGTTGAGGCTTTTGTTAATCCTTCCATGAGAAATTTGGATGATTTCTCCATGATGAGTTATAGGTGTTTCCATAAGGTTCACCCATGTAATTAACCTCTGCCATTGCAGGGTTCTCAAGATCATAAGCTTCTTTAGAAGCTGCCTCTTTAGTACTGTTGCATGCATTTTGCCATCCATTCAGACTTTGAGAGATCATATTGACTTGCTGAGTTAACACTTTGTTCTGAGCCAATATGGCATTCAGAGTATCAATTTCAAGAACTCCCTTCCACTGAGGCGTCCCATTATTCACGGAATTCCTCTCAAAAGTGTACATGAACTGGTTATTTGCAACCATGTCAATAAGTTCTTGAGCTTCTGCAGGTGTTTTCTTTAGGTGAATGGATCCACCTGCAGAATGGTCCAGTGACATTTTTGAAAACTCAGATAGACCATAATAGAATATATCTAATATGGTCCATTCTAAAAACATTTCAGATGGACACCTTTTGGTCAACTGCTTGTATCTTTCCCAAGCTTCATAGAGGGGTTCACCATCCTTTTGCTTGAAGGTTTGAACATCCACTCTAAGCTTGCTCATCTTTTGAGGAGGAAAGAATTTATCCAAGAAGGCCGTGACTAGCTTTTCCCAGGAGTCCAGGCTATCTTTAGGTTGTGAATCCAACCTTGTTCTAGCTCTGTCTCTTACAGCAAAAAGGAAAAGCATGAGCCTGTAGACTTCAGGATCTACTCCATTCGTCTTTACAGTCTCACAAATTTTCAAGAACTCAGTTAAAAACTGATAAGGATCTTCAGATGGAAGCCCATGAAACTTGCAGTTTTGTTGCATTAAAGCAACTAGCTGAGGTTTCAGCTCAAAATTGTTTGCTCCAATGGTAGGAATAGAGATGCTTCTTCCATCAAATTTGGACGTGGGTTTAGTAAAGTCACCCAGCATCCTCCTTGCATTATTATTATTTTTGGCTGCCATCTCCTTCTCTTGTTTGAAAATTTTTGAAAGGTTGTTTTTGGATTGTTGTAATTTAGCTTCTCTTAGTTTCCACTTCAGAGTCCTTTCAGGTTCTGGATCAGCTTCAACAAGAGTGTCTTTTTCCTTGTTCCTGCTCATATAGGGAAGAAGAGAACAAGAAAAGAAAGAAGAATCCTCTATGTCACAGTATAGAGATTCCTTTATGTTAGTAGAAGAAGAAATGGAATAGGAGTGAAAAAGAATGAATAGTCTGAATAAAGGGTAAAGGTAGGGGCAGTGATTTGAGATGAAGAGAGGTGAAGAGAAGTGTTAGTAAATAAATAAATAAATAAATAGAAGGAGAGATAGAGAATTTCGAAAATAATTTTGAAAAAGTGGTTAGTGATTTTCGAAAATTAAAGATAAGATATGATTAAAATTAAAATTTAAAACAATTAAAAGTAATTTTTTTTTGAAAGAGAGAGAAGTATTTTCGAAAATTAGGGAGGGATAGGTAGTTAGTTGGTTTTGAAACAAACAAATTTGAAAAAAGATAAAAAGTCAAATAGTTAGTTGAAAAAGATATTAAAATCAAATTTGAAAAGATAAGAAGATAAGAAGTTAGATAAGATATTTTGAAATCAAATTTTTGAAAAAGATAAAATTTTGAAAAAAAAGATATGATAAAAAGATAAGATATAAAAGATATGATAAGATATGTTTGAAAAAGATTTATTTTTTTTATTAAATTAAAATTAATTACTTTACTAACAAGAAACTACAAGATAAGATTCTAGAATTTAAAGATTGAACCTTTCTTAATAAGAAAGTAACAAACTTCAAATTTTTGAATCAATCTCATTAATTGTTAGTGTAGTTTCGAAAATATGATATAAAGATAAGAAAAAGATTTTGAAAATATTTTGAAAAAGATTTTTGGAGTTTTCGAAAAAAAGGAAAAATGGAAAAAATATGATTTTTGAAAAAGATTTTGAAAAGATAGGATTTTTTTAAAATTGAAAATTTGACTTGACTTGTAAGAAACAACTAATTTTAAAAATTTTTGACCAAATCAACCCAAAATTTCAAAAATTTGGAGGAAAATAAGAAAAAGATAAATTCTTTATTTTTGAAATTTTAATAATGAGAGAGAAAAATACAATTATGACCCAAAACATGAAAATTTTGGATAAAAACACATGATGCATGCAAGAACACTATGAAGATCATGATGAACATCAAGAACATATTTTTTGAAAAATTTTTGATGCAAAGAAAACATGCAAGACACCAAACTTAGAAATTTTTAATGCTTGGAAAATATTTATGCAAAGATGCACATGAAAAACAACAAAAGACACAAAATAAGAAATCATCAAGATCAAACAAGAAGTCTTACCAAGAACAACTTGAAGATCATGAAGAACACCATGAATGCATGAATTTTTCGAAACAATGCAAGAACAATATGAATATGCAATTGACACCAAACTTAAAAATTGACTCAAGACTTGAATAAGAAACACAAAATATTTTTGATTTTTATGATTTTATAATTTTTTTGTATTTTTATTATTTTTTTTCGAAAATTATATTTTAAGAAAACGACAATAAAGAAAAGTTTTTGAAAGATTTTTGAAAACTTTTTTGAAAAGAAAATAAAAAGAAAATTACCTAATCTGAGCAACAAGATGAACCGTCAGTTGTCCATACTCGAACAATCCCCGGCAACGGCGCCAAAAACTTGGTNNGATTCGTACTCTTTGTACTTGTATGAAATTTAATTCGAGATAATAGCTCTTTACTATGTGTGGTCACAACTCCGTTCAACTAACCAGCAAGTGTATTGGGTCGTCCAAGTAATAAACCTTACGTGAGTAAGGGTCGATCCCACAAAGATTGTTGGTATGAAGCAAGCTATGGTCATCTTGTAAATCTTAGTCAGGCGGATAATAATTGATTATGGATTTTTGAATAATAATAAATAATAAATAGAAAATAAAGATAATTAAAATAGGATAGAAATACTTATGTAAATTAATGGTGGGAATTTCAGATAAGCGTATGGAGATACTGTGCCCTTTCTTTATCTACTTTCCTACTTCTTCCTTCAATCCTTCTTACTCCTTTCCATGGCAAGCTAGTACTTTCATTCCTTCCTATGGCAAGCTGTATGTAGGGCATCACCGTTGTCAATGGCTACATCCCATCCTCTCAGTGAAAAAGGTCCAAATGCTCTGTCACAGCATGGCTAATCATCTGTCGGTTCTCAATCAGGTTGGAATAGAATCCCTTGATTCTTTTGCGTCTATCACTAACGCCCAGCCTTCAGGAGTTTGAAGCTCGTCACAGTCATTCAATCCCAGAATCCTACTCGAAATACCACAGACAAGGTTTAGACTTTCCGGATTCTCATGAATGCCGCCATCAATCTAGCTTATACCATGAAGATTCTGTTTAAGGAATCTAAGAGATACACGCCCGGCCTAAGGTAGAACGGAAGTGGTTGTCAATCACGCGCGTTCATAGGTGAGAATGATGATGAGTGTCACGGATCATCACATTCATCAAGTTGAAGTGCAACGAATATCTTAGAATATGAATAAAGAGAATTGAATAGGAAATAGTAGTAATTGCATTAAAACTTGAGGTACAGCAAAGCTCCACACCCTTAATCTATGGTGTGTAGAAACTCCACCGTTGAAAGTACATAAGTGAAAGGTTCAGGCATGGCCGAATGGCCAGCCCCCCAAAACGTGATCAATAGTCTCCTCAGATGAAGAATAAAATAAAACTGAGACCAAAGATGTCTAATACAATAGTAAATTATCCTATTTATACTAGACTAGCTACTAGGGTTTACATGACTAAGTAATTGATGCATAAATCCACTTCCAGGGCCCACTTGGTGTGTAATTGATGCATAAATCCACTTCCGGGGCCCACTTGGTGTGTGTTTGGGCTGAGCTTGATCTATCCACGAGCTGAGGCTTCTTTTGGAGTTGAACGCCAAGTTGTAACGTGTTTTGGGCGTTCAACTCCGGGTCGTGACGTGTTTCTGGCGTTTTACTCTAGACAGCAACATGGAACTGGCGTTGAGCGCCAGTTTACGTCGTCAATTCCCGAATAAAGTATGAATTATTATATATTGCTGGAAAGCTCTGGATGTTTACTTTTTAACGCCATTGAGAGAGCGCCATTTAAAGTTTTGTAACTCCAGAAAATCCATTTCGAGTGCAGGAAGGTCAGATTCCAACAGCATCAGCAGTCCTTTGTCAGCCTCCTATCAGAATTTTGCTCAAGTCTCTCAATTTCAGCCAGAAATTACTTGAAATCACAGAAAAACACATAAACTCGTAGTAAAGTCTAGAAATGTGAATTTAACATAAAAACTAATGGAAACATCCCTAAAAGTAGCTTGAACTTACTAAAAACTACCTAAAAATAATGCCAAAAAGCGTATAAATTATCCGCTTATCAGCCTCCCAACACTAAACTTAGAGTTTGATTGTGGGGGCTTTGTTTGACTCTATATTAAGAGAAACTTACTGTGCCTCTTTTCCATGTTTACATAAGAACACTCTTGGGTCTTAAACACAAGGTTGTCCCCATTCAATTGAAGGACTAGCTCTCCTCTGTCAACATCAATCACAGCTCCTGCTGTGGCTAGGAAAGGTCTTCCAAGGATGATGCATTCATCCTCCTCCTTCCTAGTGTCTAAGATTATGAAATCAACAGGGATGTAAAGGCCTTCAACCTTCACTAACACGTCCTCTACCAATCCATAAGCTTGTCTTACTGACTTGTCTGCCATTTGTAATGAGAATATGGCAGGCTGTACCTCAATGATCCCTAGTTTCTCTATTAAGAGAGTGGAATAAGATTTATGCTTGACCCCAGGTCACATAGAGCCTTGTTAAAGGTCATGGTGCCTATGGTACAGGGTATTAAGAATTTGCCAGGATCTTGTCTCTTTTGAGGTAATGTTTGCTAAACCCATGTATCTAGTTCACTAATGAGCAAGGGAGGGTCACCTTCCCAAGTCTCATTACCAAACAACTTGGCATTCAGCTTCATGATAGCTCCTAAATATTGAGCAACTTGCTCTCCAGTTACATCTTCATCCTCTTCAGAGGAAGAATAGTCTTCAGAGCTCATGAATGGCAGAAGGAGGTTTAATGGAATCTCTATGGTCTCTATATGAGCCTCAGATTCCTTTAGGTCCTCAATAAGGGACTCCTTCTTGCTCAGAGGATGTCCCAGGAGGTCTTCCTCACTAGGATTTTAGTCCTTTCCTCCCTCTCTGCATTCGGCCATATTGACTATATCAATGACCTTGTACTCTGTCTTTGGATTCTCTTCTGTATTGCTTGGGAGAGTACTAGGAGGAGTTTCAGTTACTTTCTTACTTAGCTGGCCCACTTGTGCCTCCAAATTTCTGATGGAGGACATTGTTTCACTCATGAAACTTAAAGTGGCCTTAGACAGATCAGAGACTATATTTTCTAAATTAAAGGAGCTCTGCTCAGAATTCTCTATCTATTGCTGAGAAGATGATAGAAAAGGCTTGCTATTGCTAAACCTGTTTCTTCCACCATTATTAAAGCCTTGTTGAGGCTTTTGTTGATCCTTCCATGAGAAATTTGGATGATTTCTTCATGATGAATTATAGGTGTTTCCATAAGGTTCACCCATGTAATTTACCTCTGCCATTGCAGGGTTCTCAGGATCATAAGCTTCTTCTTCAGAAGATGCCTCTTTAGTAATGTTGGATACATTTTGTCATCCATTCAGACTTTGAGAAATCATGTTGACTTGCTGAGTCAACACTTTGTTCTGAGCCAATATGGCATTCAGAGCATCAATTTTAAGAACTCCCTTCCTCTGAGGCGTCCCATTATTCACGAAATTCCTCTCAGAAGTGTACATGAATTGGTTATTTGCAACCATGTCAATGAGTTCTTGAGCTTTTGCAGG
>NC_029774.3:46538820-46572683 GCF_000817695.3 Arachis duranensis
CTTGAAGGTCTGAACATCCACTCTAAGCTTGCTCAGCTTTTGAGGAGGAAAGAATTTATCCAAGAAGGCCAACCATGTTCTAGCTCTGTCTTTAGGTTGTGAGTCCCAGGAGTCCAGGCTATCTTTAGGTTGTGAGTCCAACCATGTTCTAGCTCTGTCTCTTACAGCAAAAGGGAAAAGCATGAGCCTATAGACTTCAGGATCTACTCTATTCGTCTTAACAGTCTCACAAATCTGCAAGAACTCAGTTAAAAACTGGTAAGGATCTTCATATGGAAGTCCATGAAACTTGCAGTTCTGTTGCATTAAAGCAACTAATTGAGGTTTCAGCTTAAAATTGTTTGCTCCAATGGCAGGAATTGAGATGCTTCTTCCATCAAACTTGGACGTGGGTTTAGTAAAATCACCAAGCATCCTCCTTGCATTATTGTTGTTGGGTTCGGCTGCCATCTCCTTCTCTTGCTCAAAAATTTCAGAAAGGTTGCCTCTGGATTGTTGTAATTTAGCTTCTCTTAGTTTTCTCTTCAGAGTCCTTTCAGGTTCAGGATCAGCTTCAACAAGAGTACTTTTTTCCTTGTTCCTGCTCATATGAAAGAGAAGAAAACAAGAAAAGAAGAGGAATCCTCTATGTCACAGTAAAGAGGATCCTTATTATTAGTAGAAGAAGAAAAGATAAAGAAAGGAGAATCCAAACACAAGGGTAAGGATAGAGGCAGCGATTGGAGATGAAGAGAGGTGAAGAGAAGTGTTAGTAAATGAATAAATAAATAGAAGAAGATGAGAGAGAGAATTCAAAAATTAATTTTGAAAAGGAGTTATGATTTTCGAAAATTAAAGATGAGATAGAATTAAAATTAAAATTAAAAACAATTAGTTAATTAAAAAGAATTTTTTTTTTGAAAAAGGATGAGATATTTTTGAAAAATTGATAGGAAAAATTAGTTAGATGGTTTTGAAAAAGATAAGAAACAAATAAAAAGTCAATTGGTTAGTTGAAAAAAGATTTGAAAATTAAATTTGAAAAGATAAGAAGATAAGAAGTTAGATAAGATATTTTAAAATCAAATTTTTGAAAAAGATAAAATTTTGAAAAAGATATGATATAAAAGATAGGATAAGATAGATTTAATTATTAAAGTTAAAATTAATTACTTAACTAACAAGAAACTAAAAGATAAGATTCTAGAATTTAAAGATTGAACATTTCTTAACAAGAAAGTAACAACTTCAAATTTTTGAACTAATCACATTAATTGTTAGCATAATTTTCGAAAATAAAGATAAAATTAAGAAAAAGATTTTTGAAAAACATTTTTAAAAAGAAAATTTTGAAAAATTAATAAGAAAAATGAAAAAGATTAAAAGAGACAGAGGGATGAGAGATGAGATAGAAAGAGAGAGAGTTTGAGGGTGGGATACACAGAGGGAGGGCTTTAGAGAGTAGACATGGTAAAGATCCTAGGGTTTGGAACAAAGAAGAGTATCAACGCTTGGAACTGGATTCCTTCTCCGTTTTTGTGGACAACTTGCCGGCAGATATATCAAAAAAAAGAACTTTATAGTATGTTCAAATGGACAGGCAGGATCATCGACATATACTTATCGCGGAAGAACAAAACTGGACACATCTATCTGTTTGCATTTGTACGGTATACTACGAAAGGAGAAGCCTTAAAAGCTGTTGCAGAGATGAACAGTATGATACTGAGAGGTAATAGAATTTTTGTGGGGGAAGCAAAGTATAGAAGGGGATCTCTGAAGCAGAATATGAGGGGCAAGGAAGCGAAGATGATCAACAGGCAGGATACAGGAGAAAGAAATCCACAAATGAGGAGGGACAGAGTAGCCGAAGACAAAGTCGTTAAGAAACCATATGAGGCTCCCAAAAAGGATCCAAATGGTAATGGATGGGAAAAGAAGGTTGAAGTACCAATAGCGAATGAGAATGTAGTCTGGCTACAAAGAAGCATTGTAGGAGGAACAAAATTGGCAATTGATTTTAATGCACTAGAGCAAAAGATTCATAGGGAATGGCCGTGTGTGGTGCAAGTAAAGGAGTTGGGAGCGTATAAAGCAATGCTAACGTTTGACACAATGCTTAGTGCGGAAGAAGCCTACACCTTCAAAATGAATGATTTATTAAAATTGTTCCATAGAGTTTGGAGATGGGATGAGACTGAGAAAAGTGAGTCAAGAAGAGTTTGGTTAGAGTGTTATGGAGTTCCATTACATGCATGGTCAAGGGATACATTCCGCAGGATAGGGGAGCAATGGGGTGAGGTAGTCGCATGCGATAGCCTGACGGAATTGTGTAATTCGTTCAGTGTAGGCAGAGTCTTGATTGATACGTGTAGTCTCAAAATGATTAACGAATGGATACATGTTACAATAGGCACAAGTGGGTTTGACGTCATGGTAAGGGAAGTCGGTGGAGAGGTGTATCAGGAGGAATGTTTCTTGAAATCGAAAAATGATATGAGAGGCAAACACAATTTAGCGGGAGAAGAGGTACAAGAAGAATGGACTGATGACACTTTGAACTGGGTTAAGGAAAGGAGGGTCGGTGGCTGGGACATGGCGGCAGTGTTGATGATAGTAGATCGCAGGAGCGAGGAACAAGATAAGGGCAGGATGGGAAATTCATATGCAGAATGGGATGAGTGGAACAACAAAAATTCAAATATTCTTAATGAGGGCGCTAATTACACGGCATTAAAGGTGATTCATGATTCTCGGATATCAAGTAATATTAATGAGGATATTGATTCGGAGGATACAGTTTCTACCAATTATGAGGACCGTTATGGAATTCAAATAAATGATAATGCAAATAAGGGTAATGGGCTGGCAATTAATTGGCCCAAGCAGCTTGATACAAGGAATGGAGTGTGGGTGAAGGAAGGAGCCCGTTTTAAATGTGCTGCTGATGGGCCCAACCAGCTTGTTACAAGGAATGGACCTTGGGCTAAGGAAGGAGCCCGATTGAATGAAGCTGCTAATGGACCTTCTGTCCGGGTGGAGACTGACCCAGATCCCTTGATGACCTGGCAGGAACTCCACGATCTGGGCAAGCACCAGACGCAGACGTCGACTCCTAGCAGCAGGTGGGCAGGCGCGAGGACGAACGGACGGGAGGCGGAACGCGGGCGGCCTGAGGCTGAGGCGAGCAAATCCTCCGCCATGCTAGTCAGCCACGGGAAGCAGCCTCGGAGCGGTGATGTAGCGCTACTGAAGGCTGGGTATAGGAGTGGCGCAGGGGATGTGATGCGAAGCAATAGGGAAGGTGGCAATGGTCAGCTACACGAACCGGAGGACGCTGCATGGGAAATGGTGATTGGGGGAATTGAAGGAAGGAAGATCGCGGTTATAGAAGCCACCAAGGATGATGCAGAGGAACAACAATGGAGGCATGAAATTGGCAGAAATACAGTAGTAATGCAAGCACAAGGGGTATCCTATGACATTGAAGGCTTGGGAATGATGATTGACGCAGCAGCCGCGGGAAACAGTACTGAAAACGGCAGAGACAGCAGACGCAATAAACCAGGGGAGGAACGCCGAACCCAAAGCACAACAAAATTGAGACAAGAGGAAAGGGAAACCTTGATGGATGGTGTGCCAAATAGTCACGGGAATGGGCAAGTCAATGAAGGAAACCTGCACGGTTTAGAGCCGGATTCAGAGATGGGGTCAAATCCGGATGGCAGGGATAAAATAACAAGTGAGGAACAAAGGACGAGCTTCGAACAGGAAATGGCTGAGAACAGAGAGGTTTGGAAATTAGCGGTTGAGTCAGGTGCTCAGTACAGTGATGAGGAGGACATCATGGCTATCTTGCAGGAGCAAAATGAAGTAATTGCTCTAAAACAACGTCAAGCGAAGCAAAAAGCAAAAGCCCGAAGGAGTCGGCCTAAAAACCGAAAACAGGTGTGCAATAATTTTGTTCAATGATTTTGAGTTCTTGGAATATAAGGGGATTGGGAGGTGTTGCGAAGTTTAGTATGTTAAAAAATTTTAAAACTAAGTATAGATTGGAAATGTTGGGTTTGGTAGAAACAAAGAAAGAGATTATCACTAAATATGATGTAGTACATATTTGGGGAAGTAACAGAGCATGTTGGGAGTTTGTAAGTTCAAGCGAGGCTTCTGGTGGGTTATTGTTAATATGGGATGAAATGGTTTTTAAATTGTCTAACTGCTATAAAGGAGATAGATGGTTGTGCATAGAAGGAATGGTGGTGAAAGAGAATTTTCATTGTGCTGTTTGCCTAGTGTATGGACCACACGTGAGAGCTGAGAAGAACTCCATGTGGGAAGAATTGAGTTATCTTGCAGGACTGTGTCAGGTGCCTTTTTGCTTTTGGGGGGATTTTAATGAAATCTTGCATGTGGAAGAAAGGAAAGGAGCGACTAGCTTATCTGTGTCTGCGGAAGATTTTAAATCATGGATAAATGACATGGAGCTGGTTGATTTGCCACTAAATGACCGAAAGTATACTTGGTTTAGGGGACAGTCATGCAGTCGTATTGATCGAAGCCTAGTTTCATTGGGATGGCTTGATGTGTATCCGGAGACGCGCTTGAGAGGTGGGCCAAGAGGATTATCAGATCACTGCCCTATGATTATGGAAGACAGCAGGAAATCTGAAGGGCCAAGACCATTCTGAAGTTTGGATTCGTGGTTTACGCATGAAGGGTTTTTGAGAATGGTAAAGGAAGAATGGAGGGAATTAGGTAACATGCAGTTCCTAGAGAAGATGAAAGCACTGTCAGTACCACTCCGCTGATGGCATAAGCAGCATTTTGGTGATTTGAATGAAAGGATAAAGAGGTTTAAGGAAGAAATAAAGAAGGTGGATGATATGGTCAGTAGTGGACACTATGATGGAACATTGGAGGCAAGGAGAAGAGCGTTAGTTAGGTGTTGTGAAAAGTGGTATGTAAGACAGGATGTTCACTGGAAGCAAATGTCAAGATCCCGCCATGCTAAGGAGATGGATAGGAACACAAAATATTTTCTCCATGTTGCTTCGGCAAGAAGACAATATAACCGGATTGAGTCACTACAGATTAATGGGAGGACAGTGAGGAACCAAGCAAGGATCAAAGTTGCCATTCGGGACTTTTATAAACGCCTGTACCACCAGGAAGAGTCCCCAAAGGTGAGTTTTAGGGATAGGTTGGTTAATCGCTTAGAGAGGGAGGAAGCGGAAAGCCTAGAGGTGTTACCAACAGTAGAGGAGGTAAAAGAGGCAGTGTGGGACTGTGAATCTTCAAAGGCTCCAGGGAGTGACGGGTACAATATGAATTTTATAAAAAACTGCTGGAATGAGATAGGAACGGAGTTCACTACAGCTGTGATAAATTTTTTTGAAACAGCAAAACTACTAGCAGACTCTAATATCACCTGGGTAGCGCTGGCGCCGAAATTTGTTGGGGCTAAGGAGATAAAGGATCTCAGACCTATCAGCATGGTTGGTTGTATTTATAAAGTTATTTCTAAATTGCTGACACGAAAAATGAGGAGTGTGATGCCAGGCTTAGTTGGGGAATCACAGAGTGCCTTTGTGAAAGGGAGAAAGATACATGATGGAGCTTTAATTGCATGTGAAACAGTGTAGCGGTTGAAACAGAAAAAGAAGGCATCAGCGATTATCAAATTGGACTTCCAAAAAGCCTATGACAGAGTTAAATGGTGCTTCGTGGACACTGTATTAGAAAATATGGGGTTTGGTAGAACATGGAGGGCGTGGGTAAAGGAATGTGTTACATCGGCATCTATTTCCATTCTGATCAACGGTTCACCATCAAAACCATTCAAGATGGAGAGGGGTCTAAGGCAAGGTGATCCATTATCACTATTTTTGTTTGTTTTGGTGGTGGATGTGCTAAATAGGATGATCGGAGAGGCGGTAAGGAATGGTCGGATATCTCCACTATTAGTCGAGAGGGATAATATAGAGCTGTCACACTTACAATTTGCTGACGACACTATATTATTCTGCCCGCCGGAAGAAGGAACAGTGAGAAACTACAAGCGACTTCTGAGGTGCTTTGAATTGATATCTGGTTTGAGCATTAACTTTGAGAAGTCTAACTTGATCCCAGTGAACTGCAGTCAGGAGTGGGTTAGCAGAATGTGTCAGCTTTTAGGGTGTCAGGAGGCAATCCTACCGGTAAAGTATCTTGGCATTAGCCTAGGAGCAAATCCATGGTTGGTAAAAACATGGAAGCCGGTTTTAGATAAGATTGAGGAAAAATTGAGCTTGTGGAAAGCAAAAGTCCTTAGTAAGGCTGGAAAGCTGGTGCTCATTAAGTCCGTGATCAACAGCCTACCTGTTTATTACCTGAGTTTGTATAAGATGCCAAGTGCGGTAGCTAGAAGAATTATTACCTTGCAGAGGAGGTTCCTTTGGGGGAAGGATGATGGACAACCTAGAATGGCTCTAGTGAAGTGGGAATTGGTCCAAGCACCAAAGAAGCTAGGAGGGTTGGGGGTGGGTGATGCCGTTGTCCGTAATACTGCTTTACTATTTAAATGGTGGTGGAGATTCTCAAAGGAGGACTGCCCTTTATGGAAGAAGATTGTGTGCTCCTGCAATAGCCTGAACCCAAATCACTTGTTGTCAACTCAGACGCTACCAAAGAGAGGGGGACCCTGGAGAGATATATGTCAAGTACAAATAAAAGAGCAACATGTCAGGCAAAAGATGATTGATGGACTTGCTTTGGAAGTAGGTTATGGTAGATCCACTAGGTTCTGGGAGGATACATGGCTCCAAGTGGGAAAGTTGAAAGACTTATTCCCGAGACTCTTCTTGATTTCAACCCAAAAAGGATTAGTAATTAAGGACTGTGGGTTTTGGGTTGGGATAGAGTGGGTTTGGCACTTCCAGTAGAGGAGGGAACTACGCCAATGGGAGACTGATACATTGGACCAGCTACTGCAGACCTTGCAATCTGTCAGACTCATAGCAGATATGCAAGATAGAGTGGTGTGAAAATTTGACAAGGAAGGAGTTTATTCTACTAACTCATTTGTGCAGGTATTGCAGGAACAGACCTTGGATGAGGAGCTTCACAACTATAGGTTCACAAAAGATATTTGGAAAGGAATAGTTCCACCTAGGGTTGAGTTGTTCACTTGGTTCGTGTTAGTAGGGAGGGTCAACACAAAGGACCGGCTATGCAGACTGGGAATCCTACAACAGAATGATAACTTATGTGTATTGTGTAAGAAAGATGTTGAGAATGTACACCATTTGTTTGTTGCTTGTGAGTTCTCTTGGCAGGTGTGGTGTGCGTGGATCTCAGCTTTTGGTCAGAGGTGGACTGCACCAGGTAACTTGAAAGAGCATTTTGAGAGTTGGAGATCCATGCCAGTGAGGAAGGAGCGACGGAAGTGTTGGCTAGCTGGGTTTTTTTCTGTCCTATGGATTATTTGGCTACGACGGAATGATGTCATCTTCCAGAGCAAGACGATAGGGGTTGTAGATTGTGTGTATCAGTCATTTTCATGTGTTACAGAGTGGTGTGGTTAATAACTCAATGTTGTTGATGGCTATGCCGGAGATGACATATGAGTTAACTTCTTGTTTCTAGACCCATTACTTTGCTCCACTTGAGTGTTGAGCTCTTTCTTTCAAAAAAAAATGAAAAAGATTTTATTTTTGAAAAAGTTTTGAAAAGATAAGATTTTTAAAATTGAAAATTTGACTTGACTTGTAAGAAACAACTAATTTTAAAAATTTTTGACTAAGTCAACTCAAATTTTCGAAAATTATGAGAAAATTAAGGAAAAGATATTTTTTTTTGAATTTTTAATGATGAGAGAGAAAAACACAAATATGACCCAAAACATAAAAATTTTGGATCAAAACACAAGATGCATGCAAGAACACTACGAATGTCAAGATGAACACCAAGAACACTTTGAAGATTATGATGAACATCAAGAACATATTTTTGAAAAATTTTTGATGCAAAGAAAACATGCAAGACACCAAACTTAGAATTCTTTAATGCTTGGACTCTAACAAACAAAAAATGCATATGAAAAACAACAAAAGATACAAAACAAGAAAACATTAAGATCAAACAAGAAGACTTACCAAGAACAACTTGAAGATCATGAAGAACACTATGAATGCATGAATATTCGAAAAATGCAAGAGATTTTTAAAGCATGCAATTGACACCAAACTTAAAAATTGACTCAAAACTCAAACAAGAAACACAAAATATTTTTTATTTTTATGATTTTATGATTTTTTTGTGTATTTTATTTTATTATTTTTTTTCGAAAATAATTTTTGGGAAACATGAAAACAAATAAAAATTTTGAAAAATTTTTGAAAACTTTTTTTTGAAAAGAAAATTACCTAATCTCAGCAACAAGATGAACCGTTAGTTGTCCAAACTCGAACAATCCCTGGCAACGGCGCCAAAAACTTGGTGTTGTTGCCGGATCAGAAAAACTTGGCGCTGTGGTTGCACGTAATTGTAATTCAAACAATCCCCGGCAACGGCGCCAAAAACTTGGTGGACGAAATTGTGATCATCAACAATGGCTCCAAAGACTTGGTTCTCTCAAACATAAATCACACTTTGTCACAACTCCGCACAACTAACCAGCAAGTGTACTAGGTCGTCCAAGTAATACCTTACGTGAGTAAGGGTCGATCCCACAGAGATTGTTGGTATGAAGCAAGCTATGGTCATCTTGTAAATCCCAGTCTGGCAGATTTAACTAATTTAAGAGATTATTGGTTTTTCGAATAATAATAATAAACTAAATAGAAAATAAAGATAAAGTTACTCATGTAATTCAATGGTGGGAATTTCAGATAAGTGCCTGGAGGTGCTTGTCCCTGTTGGATCTCTGCTTTCCTACTGTCTTCCTTCAATCCTTCTTATTCCTTTCAATGGCAAGCTGTATGTAGGGCATCACCGTTGTCAATGGCTACATCCCATCCTCTCAGTGAAAACGGTCCAAATACTCTGTCACAGCACGGCTAATCATCTGTCGGTTCTCGATCATGTTGGAATAAAATCCCTTGATTCTTTTGCGTTTGTCATCACGCCCAGCAATCGCGAGTTTGAAGCTCGTCACAGCCATTCAATCCCGGAATCCTACTCGAAATACCACAGACAAGGTTAGACTTTCCGGATTCCCATGAATGCCGCCATCAATTCTAGCTTATACCACGAAGATTCTGATTAAGGAATCCAAGAGATATGCGCCCGGTCAAAGGTCGAACGGAGGTGGTTGTAAGTCACGCGTTCATAGGTGAGAATGATGATGAGTGTCACGGATCATCACATTCATCATGTTGAAGTGCAACGAATATCTTAGAATAAGAATAAGGCGAATTGAATAGAAAATAGTAGTAATTGCGTTGAAACTTGAGGTACAGCAGAGCTCCACACCCTTAATCTATGGTGTGTAGAAACTCCACCGTTGAAAATACATAAGTGATGAAGGTCCTGGCATGGCCGAATGGCCAACCCCCAAAACATGGTCAAAAGATCAAAAATGCAATCAAAGACATCTAATAAACTAGTAAAATGTTCTATTTATACTAAACTAGCTACTAGGGTTTACAGAAGTAAGTAATTGATGCATAAATTCACTTCTGGGGCCCACTTGGTGTGTGCTTGGGCTGAGCTTGATCTATCCACGAGCTGGGGCTTCTCTTGGAGTTGAACGCCAAGTTGTAACGTGTTTTGGGCGTTCAACTCTGGTTCGTGACGTGTTTCTGGCGTTTGACTCCAGAATGCAGCATGGAACTGGTGTTGAGCACCAGTTTACGTCGTCTAATTACGAATAAAGTATGAACTATTATATATTTTTAGAAAACTCTGGATGTCTACTTTCCAACACCGTTGAGAGTGTGCCATTTGGAGTTTTGTAGCTATAGAAAATCCATTTTGAGTGCAGGGAGGTCAGATTCCAACAGCATCAGCAGTCCTTTGTCAGCCTCCTATCAGAGTTTTGCTCAGGTCCCTCAATTTCAGCCAGAAAATACTTGAAATCACAGAAAAACACACAAACTCATAGTAAAGTCCAGAAATGTGAATTTAGCATAAAAACTAATGAAAACATCCCTAAAAGTAACCAGATCATATTAAAAACTACCTAAAAACAATGTCAAAAAGCTTATAAATTATCCACTCATCACAAGTCAAGACCCCTTTTTATGCTCTCAATCTTTCATAACTTTCATAGTTTACTTGTTTATATTACACACTCGGTTCTTTAATTGCTTCATTAGTTCAATCATTACAATTTTGCATGTTCTTTTATTGCTTTATATGTTCATCTCTTCATTAAAAACTCCTTGATCACTACAACCAAAATTTGCACACTCATTGCCATTGAGTGATTCCTAGGGAGAACGATCCGGGAGCTAAATACTCTCAGTTATTTTTGTATTGATTTTATTATTTGGCCTTGAGAATTTATTGTTGGTTTGGACTATGCTTCTAACAAATTGATCTCTTGTTGTGATTGATTCCGAACCATACGATAAATCCCTTGTCGCCAATCATATGACGATTCATGAGTCCTACCAATTCAAGCATAGAAATGAAGTTCAAATAGACTTGCAGGAAGAACGCTCATGAAAGCCGGGAATCAAGGAATTGAGCATCGAACCCTCACTGGAAGTGTTTGCACTCTAGTCGCTCAAGTGTGTAAGGTCGATTCTCTTAATTCTCCCCTAATCATGCTTTCCAAGATTTATTTTTCATCTAACAATCAAAAATTATTCAATGCATGCATATATTCATCATGAGGTCTTTTCATAGGTTGTAATGGGGTTAGGGTCAAGGTAGGATCATATATGGATAAGTGGACTAGTATTTGAATCTTTGATTGACTTAAGCTTTCCCACCTAACCTCTATAATGACCTATACAACTAAGTGCTAACCTAACTACCCATCCTTCACTTTTCCACATACTCATGCATTTTCTTTTCATTTCATAACACTTATGCATTGATCTTTATTGAACTTTATTTTGGGGCATTTTGACCCCTTTTTATTGCTTTTCTTTTTCTTTCTTTTCTATATTTTTTTCTTTTCCATATTTTCTTCTTTTTTTTCTTTTTCTTTTGTTTTTCTCATGTTTTTTTTCTTTCAAGCTACATACAAGAACATCAATGCATAAGGTCTATACATTTAATCAACACATGAGCATGCACCCAATTCCCAAATATAGAAATACAAAACACCCTTTTATCCCAACCAATGTTCCCAAATCTCTCCAAACTTGAATAATAAACACTCTCACTAGCCTAAACTAATCAAAGATCCAAACAAGGGACTTTTATTATTTTTTACTTTGGGCTTGTAATGTGCTAAAATAAAGAACAATTGGGTTAAGCATAGGCTCAAAATTGGTTAACAATGGAGAGTAAAAGGTATGCTATTTGGATAAGTGAGCTGATGAATTGATGGCCTCAATCATATATGTGCATGAATACAAGGAATAATGGACATAGAATTAAAAAAATCAAGGATCACAATCATAGAAAGAGAACAATTGCACACAAGAAGGGAAAATAAGTGGTTATAAGATGTAACCACATCATTAGGCTCAAATCTCACAAGTTTGTATTCTTAGCTCAAAAACCATGTTCTAAAATAAATTCTTTCAAGCAAGTTCAACAAAATTTTTTTTTCTTACAAATTGGTACGGTGCCCTAGAATAGTTTCTTGGAAAAGAAATCATCACCCTAACCAAGTAGTTCTAATAATAAAGAAGTGGTAAAACTATATACAAATTCTAACTAACATGCAACCTATCATGCAATGCAACAACTAGCTAACATTGGTGTTGAAAAAAGGAAATTGTTACCCATGAAGATCGATCGAAAGACCTTCCCACACTTAAAGATTGCACCATCCTCGGTGCAGGCAAAGAAGGGCAAGGTGGACGGGTTGCTACAACTGATGAGCTCCTTCAAAAGGTTGTACGGATGACTTGTTTGTTGCCCCAATCAAAATCTTTTTCTTTCTCCCTTCTTTTGGTGGCCAACCTAAAAAGAGAGAAAAAGAAAGAAAATTCAGCCAGCGAATAGAACATAGGCGGGGGCTAATGCCAAATAAAAGTAGGGTTCTCACTACATGTTAGCTACGCATGTAAGTAAGAGAGCAATATAGGCAAAGGGCATATCAACTAATACTTGATGCAAGAGTAAAGTCAAAGCATGAAAAACATATTGAGCATCAAGTTCAAACAAGAATTGACACAAACAAGATTAGTGATGAGCATGAGAGCATTTGGTCCCATCGTAACTCAATGATAAGGAGGCATAAGAACAAAGAATGATGAGTTAGGAAGGACTAAAGCACTAATCTCATGTGTAGGACAAATATTACAATTAATGCTAAACAAGTCTCGAAGCACTAAAATAATGCAAGAGAGTCTCAATCAATTGAGTAGGCAAGTGCAACACTCTTATTAAAATAAGAGACTTAGATAAAAATGAAAACGGGCTATAAAAACAAAATTGAAATGTAAAAAATAAAAGTATGCAAATGCAATAAATAAAAGAAAATAGAAGAGGAGAAAAAAAAACTCTTTTTTTTTTTGCAGATGCGGACGTGTCATGCACGCCCACGTGCCGATGCACAGATTGGCAGAAGGACGCGTACGCGCCAGGTGCGCGCACGTGTGGGTTAGGTTAGGCGTAGGGTACTCTCTGGAAAATGTACCAGGGATGCAGGTGGCACAATCGACGCGCGCGCAGCATGTATGCGTGTGTGTGCATGGCGCATTCAGGATCATGGACGCGTACGCGCCAGGTGCGCACACGCATGGGGTAGTTTGTGCCTGAGGCGCAATCTTCGCACAGTACAGGCGTAACTCTCAGGTTTTTGGCTGTGGATGGAATTTTGCATCCACGCGTACGTGCCATGTACGCGTCTGCGTGGATGATCAAAAATGCTTGGGTCACGCGTACGCACGCATGACGCGTACGCGTGGGTTGGTGTTCTGTTTTCCAAAAATTTGACATCATATTCAACAAAACAAGATAAGGATTAGGTGAAGATAGATCAGGTTGTGAGGAGAATTAAATGCACGGATGACTTTGACTATATCAAAATGGGTTCTCCTAGCACATCTTCACACCAAAAGAAAGAAGTTCCTTCTTGGGTGTTGGAAAGTTTTTCAAGGATGAGCATGGAGGAACAAGAAGAGAAACACAGAGGTAACAAAGAATACACAAATACTTCCACTAGTGAGGGGCTGAGGGTGGACTCGATTGAAAGATGGCTGCTTAATGCAATTTCTCCTATGGTATTAGAAGAGATTCATATGCCACTAACTACTGAGAACGTTAAAGTTGTTCCAGCTCCTAACTCAATAACTACCCTTCGAATTCCCAATTTAAAACAACTAGCTAGGTGAAGGAGTTCTTATCAAAGACATCATTTGGGAGAAAAAAAGGAGTTTGGAAAAATAATGAAGACAATCAAAAGAGAATCTATTTGGATTATAATTAAACGTTGGAAGACAGGTGGATGGTACTAGTTGTCAAATGACACCCCAAGAAATATGAAGCTAATAACGTGAAATTGTCAAAGTTTGGGGAGGCCCCTAGCAGTCCATAACTTCAAGGAATGTCTAGCTCCCACTTTTCCGAGCTTGGATTTCTCTGTAAAACCAAGAATCAAGCTTGTCATGTGGAGCAAGAGGAGAGAATAGTATGTTTTAATAATTGGTAATTCTAGATCCTAATAGAGCAACTCGTGGGATTGATTGGAGTTTACCTAAGCACTAATGAGCAAATTTAGTTTGCTCCTTTTTCTCAATTGCAGCCAGTTATTTAACAATTTTTTGGTAAGGTATTAATTTTTTGGAAATTTTAATGCAATTATCTCTTAATCATATAAATTGAGAGGTTATGACAAATTTCCATCTTCAATTCTGTCCTTCCAAGACTTTATGATAATGATAGAGAAATTATATAACTTTGGATTCTATTTTGATTTGGTTATACTTTGGTATCTATATCTAATTATTTACAACCATGCTAGAGGTTTATCCACTGTCAATTAAGTTTGAAATAAGTATTTGATAAACTGCTATAATCTTAAACACCTTTAATACACTTCCCAGAATTTTTCACCATTGGTATATTAAGTCTCATTTTTCTTAGAGATGTAGACTCTAAAATCCTAGAACAATTTTAACTTTAAGTATAATTTGAGCACTTAATATATCTTACAATACCCTTTCTGAAATTATTACTTAGAGAATCACATTCTTTAAGTATAAAGCATATCTACATATATAATATAGTACTAACATAGAAGAAGGTGATGTAAACGAATTTGAAGTAGGAATCTTTCATAATCTTCTTGTTTTGGATCAAGAACCTTTTTTTTTGAAAGCAAAGCTCAACACAACAAAGGTGCAGCAAACAGAAACATAGCATACTAAAAATAAAACTAAAGACTAAAAGCTAAAATAGTCACATGAACCGATCCTCAGTCATCTTCGGCATAGCTATCAACAACAAAAAGGATCCACACAACTCTACTCATTAGCGCTAAGGGAGGTCATGTTGATAATTTCTTCAACGCCCTTGCTGGTATTCTGGAAGATCCTCCTATTTCTTTCGAGCCAGATGTTTCAAAGGATCGCACAGAAGCACCTCAACCGCTGCATTTGATTCTTCTTACTCCGCGGTTCCTCTATCCAGCTCAAAAAGTGCTCTTTCATCAAACCTGGAAAAGACCATTGTCGGCCAAAAGCTGCTATCCAAGCATTCCACACCTGCCATGCAAAAGCACAGCCTAGAAACAAGTGATATACATGCTCCACATCATTATTACATAACACACAAACATTATCTTCCTGAGTGATGATACCAAACCGGCTTAGCCTTTCCTTTGTATTCACTCGGCCTATCAGCACGAACCAAGCAAAAAGCTCTACTCTTGGTGGAATCAAACCTTTCCAAATACTCCTATTAAAGCTGAAACTGGTTATCTCCTTTGGTAGCATTTCCTCCTGCCATACCTGCACAAACGATTTAGTTGAAAAAATACCTTGCCCATCATATTTCCACACCACTCTATCCTCTATGTTCTGTACTAGCCTCACAGGTCTCAAAACGTCATGCAACTGGTTCAGTAGTTCTAATTCCCATTGGAATAGCTCACGCTTCCATTGGAAGTTCCAAATCCACTCTAACCCATCCCAAAACCCACAAGCCCCAATAACAGAACCCTCCTGGTTTGAAACAGAGCAGAGCCTCGGAAATCGATCTTTTATAGCTCCACCAAGAAGCCACACATCATCCCAGAACTGAGTCCATTGCCCATCACCTACCTCTATTGACAAGCATGTGACCAACTTATCCCTAAGGTGTTGGTTCGTGATATTTACTTGGCAGATATCCTTCCATGGGCCTCCTCTAGTAGACAGTATTTGAGTTTTGAGTAGTTCATTTGAGTTCAGATTGTGGCACGAACACACTACCTTCTTCCACAACGGGCATTCTTCCTTAGGAAAACGCCAGCACCACTTAAATAACAAAGCAGTGTTCCGAATCAAAGCGTCCCCAATGCCCAAATCACCTAGCTTCTTAGGAGCTTGCACCACTTCCCATCTTACCAGAACCATGCCATTCCGACCATCGTCCTTACACCACAGGAACTGCCTTTGTATTATATCAGCTTCTCACCAACTACCTTTGGCATCTTGAACAGACTCAAGTAATACACCGGCAGGCTATTTAAGACTGACTTCATAAGCACCAATTTTTCCACTTTATTTAGCACTTTAGCTTTCCACAGACTGAGCTTCTCCTCCACTTTGTCTATTATAGGCTTCCAGGTCTTCACCAGCCTCGGATTTGCACCTAACGGGATTCTAAGATATTTAACAGGAAGAGTGTTTCGCTTACAACCCAGCAAATTACACATACGCTGGACTTATCGAAATTGATACTAAGCCCTGACATCAACTCAAAGCATCTCAGCAGCCTCCTGTAATTCCTTATAGTCTCCTCTTCTGGTGGGCAGAAAAGAATAGTATGATCTGCAAATTGAAGGGGTGACAATTCTATACTGTCTCTGCCAACCAATAGTGGTGATATCCGTTCGTTCCTAACTGCCTCTCCAATCATACGATGCAGTACATCCACAACTAGAACAAACAAGAAGGGTGAAAATGGGTCACCTTGTCTCAAACCTCGTTCCATCTTGAACGGCTTAGAAGGAGAACCGTTTATCAGAATCGACATAGAAGCAGTGGTGACACACTCCATAATCCATGCTCTCCACTTCTGGCCGAATCCCATCTTCTGCAACACAATGTCCACGAAGCTCCATTTGACCCTATCATAGGCTTTTTGGAAATCCAGTTTGATTATTGCTGCCTCTTTTTTTCTCAATTTAAGGCAGTTCACCGTTTCACATGCAATTAATGCCCCATGATGTATTTTCTTTTCCTGAACAAATGCACTCTATGTTTCCCCTACTAATGCCGGCATCACTGATCTCATCCTTCTAACAAGGACCTTGGATATAATCTTGTACACGCATCCCACCATACTAATAGATCGTAAGTCTTTAATTTCCTCCGCACTAATGAACTTAAGTACTAGTGCCACCCAAGTAATATTGCAATCTACCGATAACTTGAATGTCTGAAAGAATCCCATCATCTAAAGGAAAAAAAGTCTCTCACTCTCTTTATTCTATTTTTCAAAATTATTTCTACATTGTATTCTTACTTGACACATTAGTAAATAATTGTTTGAGAATAATCTAATTAATTTAATCGAAAACTTAAATTTTAGTAGTTGATGACTGATTATATATTTCAAAATAGTTGAGAAGCGCTTTGAAGGACAAATGATTAGAAGCTGGATTCAGTATTTACTCAAGAAAAATTGGTTTATGATAATCTAACTATTGCATTTAAGAAAAATTTTACATATAGGTAAAAAATTCCAAACAAATACTTCAATACAAGGGGTTCTACGGTCATTTCACCTTTTGGAAGCATTAATTTATACCTAGTTTTGACGAATTCTGTTGATTAGGTGCAGCCACTTCAAGTGCTAATAAGCAATAGTTTAACAAAATTTCCAGATCCAAAAGAGAGATTCTGTATATAAAGGGGTGCATGTGAGTTGTGGCCCACTCATTGTTCCTTCAGCAATCCAAAGTTTTAGAGGACAAATAACGGCAAAGAATTCGGAAAGTTTGGACCATTAAATGGTTCCATAATAAAATATATTTTTTAAGTTTTTTAATAATTGTTAAATAGTTATTTTTTAATTTTAATTACAAATTAATTCTATATATTTTATTTAATTATAAAAACTATTTTTTATAAATTATTATTTTATGAATCAACTATTATGTTTATTAACAATAAAAAACAAAAACAATAACGAATTAAATCTTTCATTGATTGTAATAAAGCTTTTGTCCATTCCAATGAATTAAAAATTTATATTTGATCCATGACGTTCGTCCAGGCCGTGAAATTGTGTTTCCTTGAAAACTAATTGATTAGATTATCAAAACAGTCGATTGAATTATAACTCAATCGATTGGATTACAGTCGATTGAAAATTGTAAAGCAGCATAGTTTTCACATAAATTAATCGATTGATCCCATGTAAATTAAGACAAAAAATATTTACTTAAAGCTATATTAAATATCGTAGAGTAAAGAGCACCCTCTAATCATTTGAAATTTCTCTTAACACGCCAATCATTGTTCTAATGTTATCGCAACTTAACCTTTTTTTGGAAGAGAAGGTTCGTGCTCGTTGGTCAAATGTTTAAGAAAATTAATGGCCTCATTTTTATAAAGAGGCTTAAGAAAATTATCGATTGATCATAGTATTTCAATCGATTGAAAAACTGACCAATTGATTGATTTATGCGAAAATTATGCTGCCTTGTAATTTTCAATCGATTGTTTTGTGATAAACTGTAATCCAATCGATTGAGTTATAATTCAATCAATTGTTTTGATAATCCAATCGATTGGTTTTCAAGAAAACACGATTTCACGGTCTGGACGAACGTCACATGATCAAATATAAACTTTTAATTCATTGGAATGGTCAAAAGCTTTATTACGGTCAATGAAAAATCTAATTTGTTATTATTTTTTATTGTTAATAAACATAATAGTTGATTCATAAAATAATAATTTATAAAAAAATAGTTTTTATAATTAAATAAAATATATAGGATTAATTTGTAATTAAAATTAGAAAAAAATTATTTAACAGTTATTAAAAGAACTTAAAAAACATGTTTTATTATGGGACCATTTAATAGTCCAAACGTTCTGGACCACCGAATTCTTTTGCCCAAAACCGTTGTTGATTGTTGAAAATTTTCACACCAGGAATAATTGTTAGCTAACTTAAGGATTTAAAAAAAAATTAATTACTAGCTAAGTATGTGTAGTAGTAGTATACCGAAATTGAAAGATCTAGGTGGTTTTTGTTTTTATTTAGCGTCTTTTTGTATTTTTAACATTTACGAAGGAAAACTAAAACTGATAAAATTAATATATTTTTATGTTTCAATTTTTGTCATAAAATTTTAAAAGAAAAATCAATTGGGTATGATATATATATATGGGATTTTGTGTTCAGTCTCATATAATTAATATTTTTTAACTTTTTTATTTACTAACATGTGATATTTTATTGAATTTGCTATTGATTTTTTAATACGCTGACAAAAATGTTTTTCACTTTTATTAATGGCAAAAATATTTTTAATATTTTAAAATGAGAGAAAAATTCTCAACGTTAAATATATATTCTCAAAAAATGATTTAAAGATTAAATTTTGATATATTTTCTACAAACGTAATTACAAAAATGAGACATTTTTATCTTTTAAAATTTGGTGATTTTACGCTAAACAATTTTTTATTTTTTTTGTAAATAACCAGAAATACTTTTAAAAAATAAAAAATTCTAGAAATCGATATTTTATCCAATTTTTTCTAATATTTTTTAAATAGTTATCCAAATATTTTATATTTATACAAAAATTTTGGATGAAATACATAAACAGTTTGTCAAATAAAAAAATCGTTTATCACGTATAAAAAAATATTTTTTTGATTATTTTTACGATAATATTTTGAGAATATTTTTGTTGTTATTAAAAGCGAAAAATATTTTTCTTAGTGCCTCAAAAACTCAAGGACGGTTTGATAATTTATCCGGTATTATATATACTAGCGGCTCACAGGTACTACTATGCCTGTTCAGTTACTTTTTCATTGTTTATAAGATAGGTAATGACAATTTTTTATTAAAAAACTTAACAAAATAATAGTTTCCATAAAATGGTTATCCAATATGTGAGAATACAAGGGAAAACAAAATTAGTTAATTCTGCTACTATCAAGATAGGAAAAGAGGAAGAGAACTCTAACAGCTAGTTCTCCAATAGCTCTTAATCACAATAGCTATTATTTCTTTATTAAGCTTTGTAGATATACTAGTGACTGCATAATTGTAAAATTAAGACAAAAAATAATAATTCGCATACACAATTAGAATTTTACAGTTATAGTTTAGTTCTCTTTTCTCTCTTACGTTTCACATGGTATCAGGTGCTTCTAGTTCTTGATCCATGGCCCTTGTCACTGCTCTCTCTGCACTCAACAAAGATTTTCTCAACCCCATTCTAGATGAACTCGCAAAGAAGAATTATGTCACCTGAAAGCGACTTGCTTTGTTCATCATTCACAGCCAAAGTCTTGCAGATCACATTTTGGAAGGAAAGACTCCAAAAATATATGATTCTGATGCAACAAAAAAATGCTGGCACCACCTCTTCTACCAATACAGAGTGGATGCAATATGACTATAATCTTTGCTCTTGGTTGTGTGCATCCATTAACGTCAAGAATCGCATCCCTTGTTGTGAATCAGCATATAAAATGTGGATCAAGATCGAGCAGTATTTTGCTTTCGCTATTAAAACAACCATCAAACAACTTCGAACACAACTCAAGAACATCAAAAAATTGAATCTTTTACTACTGATTATATTGCTAAAGAATATTATTGACTCCCTTCTTACTATTGGTTACACTGTCTCAAGTGAAGATCGTATTTCTGCTCTATGCGATGGCCGACCTGAAGATTTTTCAAACTGCATTACCACCATTCAAGCCAAACGTGAACTATACACTATGGGAGAAATTGAATCCATGCTTATTTCTCATGAAAAATGCTGGTATTCAAGCCAAAGTTGATAACAATGTATTTTTTGAATTTCACGCTTTTTATTATCTTGTGAAGCCACAGATTAATCGAGAAACTCTACTCTAAGAACAACTTAGGAAAGGGCTTTACGTTTTTGAAAATGTTAAGACCCTAAGTAGATTGATGATACTACCCATTTTCATATTTTTCTTACACACTGTAAAGCTAGCTTATTAGATTGGCATGGAAGACTAGGACATTGCTCTAATAAAAATACTTTTGAATTACATAAGTACGAACACTGCCGTATGGCCTAAATGCATGCTCTTTCCTTTTCTATTTCTCTTACCCAATATCATTCTCCTTTTGAATTGGTATTTTTAGATGTTTGAGGCCCTACTCCTAGTGTATCTAGGTCTGGTTATAAATATTATGTTAGCTTGGTTGATGCATATACAAGATATACATGTTGCTATTTGATGACATCTAAATCTCAGGTTTATCAAATTCTAATTCAATACAAAAATATTATGGAAAAACAAACTGGATTTTTTCCTAAAAGCTATTCAAACTGATAATGATAAAGAGTTTTTATCTAACAATTTTAAAGCTTTTCTTCATGATCATGACATTTTATATCAGTTAGTATGTCCATACACACATGAACAATAAGGAGTGGTGGAGAGAAATCACAGACACATCATTGAGATGGGAATCTCCCTCCTTGCCACTGCTAATCTTCCTTTTTAATTTTAAGAAGATGCTTTTCTAACTGCTACATACATAATTAATAGATTACCTACTAAGGTCTTGCCGTGAAATCATCTTTTGAGATGTTGCATGGTAAACTTCTTGATTATACTCTTTTTTGTGTATTTGGACGTGCATGCTATCCCCATCTTCAACCTTATAATGCTAATAAATTAGAATATAGGTATGAAAAATCAATTTATTTTTGTTATGCACCATAATCTAAAGGTTTTAAATGTTTATCAAAATCAGGAAAGGTGTATATTGATAGGAATGTTATTTTTAATGAACATGAATTTCCATATATGTGTATGTTTCCATCTGATTCTTCTCGCAGCAACACTCCAAGTGAACTTCTTCCATATATCCCTACGGTAAGTTCTTCTTTTTCTCTAAACTCTTATTCTTTATCAACTAATGCATCTTCTTCGTCCTCATTATCTATCACTGAACACACACCTACACTACCTACACCTATCCTTATTAGTGGTAGTGAGACTCAACTTTCTTCAATTGAATCACCTTCCATTAATACTGATTCTTCACCTAATGTTCACCCTATGATCACAAGATCAAAGGCTAGGATACACAAATTTAAGATCTACACCTCCACTACTATAACCACTAATATCAAAAATAATATTCCTATTAATGTTAAACAAGCATTGAGTTCACCTCATTGGCTTGCAGCCATGAAGGATGAATATAATGCCTTATGAAGAGCTCCACATGGTCTCTTGTTAATCCCTCTCTTAATGACACTATCATTGGCTATAAGTGGATCTCTACCATCAAGAGAGGCACTGATAATGCTATTAAAAAGTATAAAGTCCATCTTGTTGCCAAGGTTTATCACCAAACAGAGGGCATTGATTTTTCACAAATTTTTTTCCCTCTGATAAGACCATCTACAATTCGTATTATTTTAACTATTGCTATCTCTAGACGTTGGTGTCTAAGATAGTTTGATTTTAATAATGCCTTTCTAAATGGCGATCTCCATGAAATTGTTCTTAGGTATCAACCTACTGACTTTGTTTCACCAAATCCATATGCTGTTTGCAAACTTCATAAGGTTATCTATGGACTAAAACAAGCTTTCAGAGCTTGGTTTCAAAAAATCAGCAACTACTCTATTTTGTTTTGGTTTTCACAACAATAAGACTTACACATCTCTCGTTTTTCAATCATTTCCTACATCTACTATTTTCATTCTTGCTTATGTGGACGGCATTGTTATTACTGGAAACAATAATGATGAAATTGCAATGCTTATATCTCTCAATTAAATTTTATTTTCACCTTAAAAGACCTTGGCCAACTTCACTATTTTCTTAGTCTTGAGTTTAATCATTAAAAGAATGTTCTGTTTTTATCACCCAAACAAAATATATTACTGATCTATTGGAGAAAACTGGCATGCACACTAGTAAACCAGTTCCCACACCTATGTTAACTTCTGTAAAACTTACAGCACACGACAATGAGCCTTGTTCTTGTATGGATAACTAAAGGGGGAGCTCGGCTTCTGGGAATCAGCACCGAGTTGTTATATTCGATGCTGATCTTTGAGCCTTGGGGAAGTCCAAGCTTTACTCCAAGGTGATGTCCAATTATGTAGAGCGTGAGCAAGAAACAAGGGGGGAGTGTACCCGCAAAGGCACTTCGAAGCTTAAGTCAGTATTGAGAATTCAATATGTGCTTTAGGGATAGAAGACTACACCTTTTATGAGTGAAGATGGACAGGTCGGTTATTGATGAGCGGATAATTTATACGCTTTTTGGTATTATTTTTAGATAGTTTTTAGTATGATTTAGTTAGTTTTTAGTATATAATTATTATTTTTTATGCAAAAATCACATTTCTAGACTTTACTATGAGTTTGTGTATTTTTTTGTAATTTCAGGTATTTTCTAGCTGAAATTGAGGGACCTGAGTAAAAATCTTATTCAAAGGTTGAAAAAGGACTGCAGATGCTGTTGGATTCTGACCTCCCTCCACTCGAAATGGATTTTTTAGAGCTACAAAAGCCCAATTAGCGCGCCCTTAATTGCATTGAAAAGTAGACATCTTGGGCTTTCCAGCAATATATAATAGTTCATACTTTGTCTGAGTTTTGATAACGCAAACTGGCGTTTTAACGCCAACTTTCTACCCTTTTCTGGCGTTAAACGCCAGAACTGGCATACAAGCTGGAGTTAAACACCCAAACTGGCACCAGAGCTGGTGTTTAACTCCAAGAAAAGCCTATGCACGTAAAAGCTTCAATGCTCAGCCCAAGCGCACACCAAGTGGGCCCCAGAAGTAGATCTATGCATCATTTACTTATCTCTGTAAATCCTAAGTTACTAGTCATTATAAATAGGACTTTTTACTATTGTATTTTCATCGGGAGATCTTTAGATCATTTTTGAGACTATCTTTGTATCATTGTTGATCTCTTGATCACGCTTAGGGGACTGGCCATTCGGCCATGCCTGGACCTTCATCACTTATGTATTTTCGACGGTGGAGTTTCTACACCTCATAGATTAAGGTGTGGAGCTTTGCTATTCCTCATGAATTAATGTAATTACTAATGTTTTCTATTCAATTCAAGCTTATTCTTGTTCTAAGATATTCATTCACACTTCAACATGATGAATGTGTTGATCAAGTGACACTCATCACCATTCTCACTTATGAACGCGTGCCTGACAACTACTTCCGTTCTACCTAAAAAAAAGCTTGAATGTATATCTCTTGGCCTCCTGGTCCACGACGCATGGTTGCCTCTCCTGACAACAGAGCCTTCCATTCCGTGAGATCAAAGTCTTCGTGGTATAAGCTAGAATCAATTGGCAGTATTCTCGAGATCTGGAAAGTCTAAACTTTGTCTGTGGTATTCCGAGTAGGATCTGGGATGGGATGACTGTGACGAGCTTCAAACTCACGAGTGTTGGGCGCAGTGACAGTACGCAAAAGGTTCATTGGATCTTATTCCAACACAAGTAAGAACCGACAGATGATTAGCTCTACGTAACCCGTAGCCAGACCATTTTCACTGAGAAGACGGACGGTAGCCATTGACAACGGTGATCCCCTAACATACAGCTTGTCATGGAAAGGAGTACGCATGACTGGATGAAAGTAGTAGGAAAGCAGGCGATTCAAAAGGAACAAAGCATCTCCATATACTTATCTGAAATTCCTACCAATGAATTACATAAGTATCTCTATCCTATTTTATGTTTTATCTGTCTTTTAATTATCAACACCTCATAACCATTTGAATCTGTCTGACTGAGATTTACAAGATGACAATAGCTTGCTTCAAGCCGACAATCTCCGTGGGATCGACCCTTACTCACGTAAGGTATTACATGGACGACCCAGTGCACTTGCTGGTCAGTTGTATCGGAGTTGTGTATCACAATTCCGTGCACCAAGTTTTTGGCACCGTTGCCGGGGATTGTTCGAGTTTGGACAACTGACGGTTCATCTTATTGCTCAGATTAGGTAATTTTCTTCTTGTTTCAACCTGTATTTTATTTTCAAAAAGTTTTCAAAAATCTTTCAAAAATTTTTTTTCTCTTTCTTTTTTCGTTTTTCCAAAAAAGTTTTTCGAAAAATTACAAAAAAAATTAATAAAATCATAAAAATTTTTTTTTGTGTTTTCTTGTTTGACTCTAGTGTCAATTTTTAAGTTTGGGTCAATTGCATGTCTTTATTCTTCTTGCATTTTTCGAAAGTGTGTTCTTGTGTTCTTCATTGATCTTCAAGTTGTTTTTGATGATTTTCTTTGTCTAATCTTTAAATTATGTGGTTTTGTGTCTTTTGTTGTTTCTCATGTGTATTCTCAAATTGTTAGTGTCTCTAGTATGAAAATTTCTAAGTTTGGTGTCTTGCATGTCTTTCTTTTCTTAAAAATTTTTAAAAATATGTTCTTGATGTTCATCATGATCTTCATAGTGTTCTTGATGTTCATCTTGACATTCAAAGTGTTCTTGCATGCATTCCTTGTTTTGATCTTAGTTTTTCATGTTTAATTTCATTCTGTTGTTTTTCTCTCTCTCATCATTAAAAATTCAAAAAAATTCAAAATTATGTCTTTTCAAGTCAATAATACAGAGAATCGAAGATTCAGAACATACAACAGAGGAATCACAGAGAAAAAGCTGGGCATTCAAAACGCCCAGTAAAGAAGGATTTCTGGCGTTTAACGCCCAAAGAGGTAGCCAAGTGGGCGTTAAACGCCATAATGGATACCATTCTGGGCGTTTAACACCAGGATAACACCAAGGAGGTAATTTTGTTTTCAATTCAAATCTTTTTCAATTTTCAAGTTTTAAAACTAATTTTTCAAAATCTTATCTTTTTCATATTCTCTCTTACCAATCATATCTTTTTCAAAATCAAATCTTTTTTTTTCATTTTCTTTTAATATTTTCAAAAATCCTTGCTAACAATTAATGTTTTGATTCAAAATTTCAAGTTTGTTATTTTCTTGTTAAGAAAGGTTCAATCTTTGAATTCTAGAATAATATCTTTTAGTTTCTTGTTAGTCAAGTCATCAATTTTAAAAATCAAATCTTTTTCAACTATATCTTTTCAATCATATCTTTTTTTTAAATAAAAATTTTTTTCAATCATATCTTTTTAAATTTTAAATTTCAAAATCTTTTTCTAACTTCCTATCTTTTCAAAACTCAATCTTTCTTACCTTTTTCAAAACCACCTAACTACTTTTTCACTTCTTAATTTTCAAAAACCACTAACAACTTTTTCAAAAATCTTTTTAATTACTTAATTGTTTTAAACTCTAATTTTATTTTACTCCTTTCTTAATTTTCGAACACTAACTAATTTTTAAAATAAAAATAAAAATATTTTTCCTTTCTCTTTTATTCAATATTCGAATTTCTTCTCTCTCCCATCTCCTTCTATTTAATCACTAACACTTATCCTCCTTTAATAATTCGGACCCCATCCCTCTCTATAAGTTCAAATTCCTCTCTCTACATCATCCTTCTATTCTTCTTTTCCTCTGACACATCAATGAATCTCTAACTGTAACATAGAGGATTCCATACTTTCTTTGTTTTCTTCTCTTTCATATGAATAGGAACAAAGATAAAGGCATTCTTGTTGAAGCTGATCCTGAACCTGAAAGGACTCTGAAGAGGAAGCTCAGAGAAGCTAAAGTACAACTCTCTGGAGAGGACCTGACAGAAATTTTTGAAAACGAAGAAGACATGGCAGCTGAAAATAACAACAATGCCAACAATACAAGGAAGATGCTTGGTGACTATGCTGCACCAACTTCCAACTTCTATGGAAGAAGCATCTCAATTCCTGTAATTGGAGCAAACAACTTTGAGCTTAAGCCTCAATTAGTTTCTCTAATGCAGCAGAACTGCAAGTTTCATTGACTTCCATCAGAAGATCCTCATCAGTTCTTATCTGAATTCTTGCAGATCTGTGATACTGTTAAGACCAATGGGGCTGATCCTGAGGTCTATAGACTTATGCTTTTCCCCTTTGCTGTAAAACACAGAGCTAGAACATGGTTGGACTCACAACCTAGAGAAAGCCTGAACTCTTGGGACAAGCTGGTCAATTCTTTCTTGACTAAATTCTTTCCACCTCAAAAGATGAGTAAGCTCAGAGTGGATGTCCAAACCTTCAGACAGAAGTAAGGTGAATCCCTCTATGAAGCTTGGGAAAGATACAAGCAATTAACCAAAAGGTGTCCTTCTGACATGTTTCCAGAATGGAGCATCATATGTATATTCTATGATGGTCTTTCTGAGTTATCCAAGATGTCATTGGACCATTCTGCTGGTGGATCTCTTCACCTAAAAAATACCTGCAGAAGCCCAGGAACTCATTGAAATGGTTGCAAATAACCAGTTCATGTACACTTCTGAAAGAAATCCTGTGAACAATGGGACAACTCAGAAGAAAAGAGTTCTTGAGATTGATACTCTGAATGCTATATTGGCTCAGAACAAAATATTGACTCAGTAAGTCAATGTGATTTCTCAGAATCTGACTGGATTGCAAGCTGCATCCAGCAATGCTAAAGAAGCCTCCTTTGAAGGAGAAGCTTATGACCTTGAGAATCCTGCAATGGAAGAGGTGAATTACATGGGAGAATCCTATGGAAACACCTATAATCCTTCATGGAGGAATCACCCAAATTTTTCATGGAAGGATCAATAGAAGCCTCAACAAGGCTTCAATAACAATAATGGTGGGAGAAATAGGTTTAGCAATAGCAAACCTTTTCCATCATCTTCTCAGCAACAGACAGAGAATTCTGAGCAGAGTATCTCTGGCTTAGCAAATATAGTCTCTGATCTATCCAAGGCCACTCTCAGTTTCATGACTGAGGCACGGTCCTCCATCAGAAATTTGGAGGCACAAGTGGGTCAGGTGAGTAAAAGAGTTACTGAAACTCCTCTTAGCACTCTCCCAAGCAATACAGAAGAGAAGCTAAAAAGAGAGTGCAAGGCCATCCACACGTCCAACATGGCCGAACCTGTAGAGGAGGGAAAGGCAGTGATTCGCAGTGAGGAACACCTCATGGGACGTCCACTAACCACTAGGGAGTTCCCTCCTGAGGAACCAAAGGAATCTGAGGCTCATCTAGAGACCGTAGAGATTTCACTGAACTTCCTATTACCATTCATGAACTCTGAAGAATATTCTTCTTCTGAAGAAGATGAAGTTACTACTGAAGAGCAAATTGCTCAGTATCTAGGAGAAATAATGAAGCTGAATGCCAAATTATTTGGTAATGAGATTTGGGAGGATGAACCTCCATTGCTCATTAATGAACTAAACGCCTTGGCTCAGCTGAAGATACCTCAAAAGAAACCGGATCCTGGAAGGTTCTTAATACCTTGCTCCATTAGCACCATGACCTTTGAGAAGGCTCTGTGTGACCTGAGGTCAAGTGTGAACCTCATGCCACTCTCTGTAATGGAGAAACTAGGGATCTTTGAGGTACAAGCTGCAAGAATCTCACTGGAGATGGCAGACAAATCAAAGAAACAGGCTTATGGACTTGTAGAGGATGTCTTGGTAAAGGTTGAAGGCCATTACATCCCTGCTGACTTTATAATCCTAGACACCGGGAAGGATGAGGATGAATCCATCATCCTTGGAAGACCCTACTTAGCCACAGCAAATGCTGTGATTAATGTAGACAGAGGAGAGCTAGTTCTTCAAGTGAATGAAGACTACCTTGTGTTTAAAGCTCAAGGATCTCTGGTGCACGAAATTGTGATCTCAATGGCGCCAACAACTTGGTACGCACAATTGTAATATCACTCTTTTTCACAACTTCGCACAACTAACCAGCAAGTGCACTAGGTCGTCCAAGTAATAAACCTTACGTGAGTAAGGGTTGATCCCACGGAGATTGTCGGCTTGAAGCAAGCTATGGTCACCTTGTAAATCTCAGTCAGGCGGATTCAAATGGTTATGGAGTTTTACTAATTAAAAGATAAATAAAACATAAAATAAAGATAGAGATACTTATGTAATTCATTGGTGGGAATTTTAGATAAGTGTTTGGAGATGCTTTATCCCTCTTGAATCTCTGCTTTCCTACTGCCTTCATACAATCCTTCATACTCCTTTCTATGGCAAGCTGTATGTAGGGCGTCACTGTTGTCAATGGCTACTTCCCATCCTCTCAGTGAAAAAGGTCCTCTACAGTTTCCCGCGTGGCTAATCAGCTGTTGGTTCTCGATCATGTAGGAATAGGATTTACTATCCTTTTGCGTCTGTCACCACGCCCTACAGTCGCGAGTTTGAAGCTCGTCACAGTCATCCCATCCCAGATCCTACTCGGAATACCACAGACAAGGTTTAGACTTTTCGGATGTCAAGAATGCTACCAATGGATTCTAGCTTATACCACGAAGACTCTGATCTCATGGAATGGAAGGCTCTATTGTCAGGAGAGGCAACCATGCGTCGTGGACCAGGAATCCAAGAGATACACACTCTAGCTTTCGCAGGTAGAACGGAAGTGTTTGTCAGGCACACGTTCATAAGTGAGAATAGTGATGAGTGTCACGGATCATCACATTCATCAGGTTGAAGTGCGAATGAATATCTTAGAATAAAAATAAGCATGAATTGAATAGAAACCATTAGTAATTGCATTAATACTCGAGGAACAGCAGAGCTCCACACCATAATCTATGGTGTGTAGAAACTCCACCGTTGAAAATACATAAGTGATAAAGGTCCAGGAATGGCCATGAGGCCAGCCCCCCTAAATGACATATGAATTCAAAAATAGGGAAAAAGGACCCCTAGTACAATAGTAAAAAGTTCTATTTATACTAAACTAGTTACTAGGGTAACAGAAATGAGTAAATGATGCAGAAATCCACTTCCGGGCTCACTTGGTGTGTGCTTGGGCTGATCATTGAGGCTTTCACATGTAGAGGTCTTCCTTGGAGTTAACTCCAGTTTGTAACTTGTTTCTGGCGTTTAACTCTGCTTTGCAACTTGTTTCTGGCATTTAACGCCAGAATAGGGCAGAAAGCTAGCGTTAAATGACAGTTTGCATCATCTAAACTTAGGCAAAGTATGAACTATTATATATTTCTGGAAAGCTCTGGATGTCTACTTTCCAATGCAATTGCGAGCGCGTAATTTGGACTTCTGTAGCTCCAAAAATTCTATTTCGAGTGCAGGGAGGTTAGAATCCAACAGCATCAGCAGTCCTTTGTCAGCCTCTGAATCAGATTTTTGCTCAGGTCCCTCAATTTCAGCTAGAAAATACCTGAAATCATAGAAAAATACGCAAACTCATAGTAAAGTCCAGAAATGTAAATTTTGCTTAAAAAATAATAAAAATATACTAAAAAGTAGCTAGATTCTACTAAAAACAATCTAAAAACAATGCCAAAAAGCGTATAAATTATTCGCTCATCACAACACCAAACTTAAATTGTTACTTGTCCCCAAGCAACTGAAAGCAAAATAGGATAAAAAGAAGAGAATATACAATGAATCTCACAATATCAATGAAACTTAGTCCCAATTAGATGAGAGGGGCTAGTAGCTTTTTGCTTCTGAACAGTTTTGGCATCTCACTTTATCCTTTGAAATTCAAAATGATTGGCATCTATAGGAACTTAGAATTTTAGATAGTGTTATTGATTTTCTTAGTTCAGTATGTTGATTCTTGAACACAGCTACTTTATGAGTCTTGGCCGTGGCCCTAAGCACTTTGTTTTCCAGTATTACCACCGGATACATAAATGCCACAAACACATAACTGGGTGAACCTTTTCAGATTGTGACTCAGCTTTGCTAAAGTCCCCAATTAGAGGTGTCCAGAGTTCTTAAGCACACTCTTTTTGCTTTGGATCACGACTTTAACCACTCAGTCTCAAGCTTTTCACTTGGACCTTCATGACACAAGCACATGGTTAGTGACAACTTGATTTAGCCGCTTAGGCCTGGATTTTATTTCCTTGGGCCCTCCTATCAATTAATGCTCAAAGCCTTAGATCCTTTTTACCCTTGCCTTTTGGTTTAAAGGGCTATTGGCTTTTTCTGCTTGCTTTTTCTTTTTTTTTTCTTTTAATTTTTGCCACTTTTTTTCTTTTTTTTTTTGCAAGCCTTGTCATTCACTGCTTTTTCTTGCTTCAAGAATCAATTTCATGATTTTTTAGATTATCAATAACGATTCTCTTTGTTCATCATTCTTTCAAGAGCCAACAATTTTAACATTCATAAACTTCACTATCAAAAATATGCACTGTTCAAGCATTCATTCAGAAAACAAAAAGTATTAGCACCACATCAAAATAATTAAACTAATTTCAAGATAAAATTTAAAATCCAAGTACTTCTTGTTCTTTTGTAATTAAGCACATTTTTCATTCAAGAGAGGTGAAGGATTTATGGAATTATTCATAGCTTTAAGATATAGATACTAGACACTAATGATCATGTAATAAAGACACAAAACATAGCCAAACATAGAGCTCAAAATCGAAAACAAAAAAATAAATAGACAAGGAGATTAAGGAATGAGTCCACCTTAGTGAAGGTGGCGTCTTCCTCTTGAAGAACCAATGGTGCTCTTGAGCTCCTCTATGTCTCTTCCTTGCCTTTGTTACTCCATCCCTAGTGATTTTGGTGCACCTATCCTTAGTTGCTCCCAATAGTTGTATGGAGAAAAATGTATCCCTTGAGGCATCTTAGGGATTTCTTAATGAGGGAATTCCTCATGCTCTTGTTGAGGTCCATGAGTGGGCTCTCTTGTTTGCTTCATCCTTTTCTCAGTGATGGGCTTGTCCTCTTCAATGAGGATGTCTTCCTCTATGACAATTCCAGCTGAATTGCATAGGGATCACCTTTTTCTTGGCCACAACTTCATAGAAGTGGTCTTGATGGACCTTTGAGATGAATCTTTCCATCTCCCATGACTCGGAGGTGGAAGCTTTTGCCTTTCCTTTCCTCTTTCTAGAGGTTTCTTCGGCCTTAGGTGCCATAAATGGTTATGGAAAAACAAAAAGCAATACTTTTACCACACCAAACTTAAAAGGTTTGCTCGTCCTCGAGCAAAAGAAGAAAGAAAGAAGGGGAAGAACAAGAAAATGGAGGAGATGGGGGGAGATAGAGAGAGAGGTGAGGTAGGTGGAGATCCTGTGGGATTCACAGATCCTGAAGGGTCAAGGATTCTTATCCCTATTCCAATTAGGCGTGTAAACGCCCTTAGTGTGTAATCCTGGCGTTTAATTCCAGACTGCTGCTTATTTCTAGCATTAAACGCCAGCTTTTATTCCTTTCCTGGCATTAAACGCCAGGCTTCAACCTGTTTCTGGCGTTTAACGCCAGATTGTTGCTTCTTTCTGGCGTTTAATGCCAGTATGGTACTTGTTTCTGGCGTTTAACGCCCAGAATGGTGCCAGACTGGGCTTTAAACACCCATTATGCTACCTTTACTGGCGTTTAAACGCCAGTAAGTTCCTCCTCCAGGGTGTGCTATTTTTAATGCTATTTTTGATTTTTTCTTGAATTGTTGCAATTATTTTTGTGACTCCACATGATCATCAACCTAAAAAAAAGAAAATAACATAGATAAATAAAATTTGGTTGCCTCCCAATAAGCGCTTCTTTAATGTCAATAGCTTGACAGTGAGCTCTCATGGATCTTCACAGATGTTCAGAGCATTATTGGGACCTCCCAACACCAAACTTAGAGTTTGAATATGGGGTTCAACACCAAACTTAGAGTTTGGTCATGGCCTCCCAACACCAAACTTAGAGTTTGACTGTGGGGGCTTTGGTTGATTTTGCAGCGAGAGAAGCTTTTCTTGCTTCCTCTCCATGGTTACAGAGGGAGATCCTTGAGTTTTAAACACAAGGTAGTCCTCATTCAGTTGAAGGACCAACTCTCCTCTATCCACATCAATCACAGCTTTTGCTGTGGCTTGGAAGGGTCTTCCAAGGATAATGGATTCATCCTCATCCTTCCCAGTGTCTAGGATTATGAAATCAGTAGGGATATAAAGGCCTTTGACCTTTACTAGCACGTCCTCTACCTGTCCATAAGGCTTTTTCATGGATTTGTCTGCCATCTCTAATGAGAATGTGGCAGCCTGTACCTCAAAGATTCCCAGTTTCTCCATTATAGAGAGTGGCATTAAGTTTATGCCTGACCCCAGGTCACACAGAGCCTTCTCAAAGGTCATGGTGCCTATGGTACAGAGAATTAAGAATTTACCAGGATCCTATTTCTTTTGAGGTAATGTGTGCTGAACCCAGGTACTCAGTTCATTAATGAGCAATGGAGGCTCATCCTCCCAAGTCTCATTACCAAATAACTTGGCATTCAGCTTCATGATTGCTTCTAAACATTGGACAACTTGCCCTTCAACAATGTCTTCATCTTCTTCAAAAGATGAATAGGCATTAGAGTTCATGAATGGTAAAAGGAGGTTCAATAAAATCTCTATGGTCTCTAGATGAGCCTCATATTCCATAGGTTCCTCAATTAGGAACTCCTTTTTGTCCAGAGGACGTCCCATGAGGTCTTCCTCACTGGGATTCACGTCCTCCTCCTCCTTTGTGCATTCGACCACACCAAGTAAGGTTATGGCCTTGCACTCTCTTTTTGGGTTCTCTTCTGTATTGCTTGGGAGAGTACTAGGAGGAGTTTCAGTGACTTTTTTATTCAGCTGGCCCACTTGTGCCTCCAGATTTCTAATGGAGGACTTTGTTTCATTCATGAAACTTAGAGTAGCCTTAGATAGATCAGAGACTATGTTTGCTAAGCTAGATTCTGCTCAGAATTCTCTGTCTGTTGCTGAGAGGATGATGGAAAAGGCTTGCTATTGCTACACCTGTTTCTTCCACCATTATTAAAGCCTTGTTGAGGCTTTTATTGATCCTTCCATGAGAAATTTGGATGATTTCTTCATGAGGGATTATAGGTATTTCCATAGGGTTCACCCATGTAATTCACCTCTGCCATTGTAGGGTTCTCAGGATCTGATGAGCGGATAATTTGTACGCTTTTTGGCATTGTTTTTAGTATGTTTTTAGTATGATCTAGTTAGTTTTTAGTATATTTTTATTAGTTTTTAGTTAAAATTCACTTTTCTGGACTTTACTATGAGTTTGTGTGTTTTTCTGTGATTTCAGGTATTTTCTGGCTGAAATTGAGGGACCTGAGCAAAAATCTGATTCAGAGACTAAAAAGGACTGCATATGCTGTTGGATTCTGACCTCCCTGCACGCGAAGTGGATTTTCTGGAGCTACAGAAGCCCAATTGGCGCGCTCTCAACGGCGTTGGAAAGTAGACATCCTGGGCTTTCCAGCAATATATAATAGTCCATACTTTGCCCAAGATTTGATGGCCCAAAC